>NC_067246.2:25218736-25521766 GCF_019359855.2 Lolium perenne | reverse complement strand
TTCTAAAATGTCTTGGATAATTTGATACTTGGCAATTGTTGTGCTCATGTTTAAGCTCTTGCATCATATACTTTGCACCCATTAATGAAGAAATACATAGAGCTTGCTAAAATTTGGTTTGCATATTTGGTCTCTCTAAAGTCTAGATAATTTCTAGTATTGAGTTTTGAACAACAAGGAAGACGGTGTAGAGTCTTATAATATTTACAATATGTATTTTATGTAAGTTTTGCTGCACCGGTTCATCCTTGTGTTTGTTTCAAATAAACCTTGCTAGCCTAAACCTTGTATCGAGAGGGAATACTTCTCATGCATCCAAAATCCTTGAGCCAACCACTATGCTATTTGTGTCCACCATACCTACCTACTACATGGTATTTCTCCGCCATTCCAAAGTAAATTGCTTGAGTGCTACCTTTAAATTTCCATCATTCGCCTTGCAATATATAGCTCATGGGACAAAATAGCCTTAAAAACTATTGTGGTATTGAATATGTACTTATGCACTTTATCTCTTATTAAGTTGCTTGTTGTGCGATAACCATGTTCCTGGGGACGCCATCAACTCTTTGTTGAATATCATGTGAGTTTCTATGCATGTCCGTCTTGTCTGAAGTAAGGGAGATCTACCACTTAATGGTTAGATCATGCATATTGTTAGAGAAGAACATTGGGCCGCTAACTAAAACCATGAATCATGGTGGAAGTTTCAGTTTTGGACATATATCCTCAATCTCATATGAGAACACTAATTGTTGCTACATGCTTATGCATTAAAGAGGAGTCCATTATCTGTTGTCCATGTTGTCCCGGTATGGATGTCTAAGTTGAGAATAATCAAAAGCGAGAAATCCAAAATGCGAGCTTTCTCCTTAGACCTTTGTACAGGCGGCATGGAGGTACCCCTTTGTGACACTTGGTTAAAACATGTGTATTGCGATGATCCCGGTAGTCCAAGCTAATTAGGACAAGGTGCGGGCACTATTAGTACACTATGCATGAGGCTTGCAACTTGTAAGATATAATTTACATGATACATATGCTTTATTACTACCGTTGACAAAATTGTTTCATGTTTTCAAAATAAAAGCTCTAGCACAAATATAGCAATCGATGCTTTCCTCTTTGAAGGACCTTTCTTTTACTTTCATGTTGAGTCAGTTCACCTATCTCTCTCCACCTCAAGAAGCAAACACTTGTGTGAACTGTGCATTGATTCCTACATACTTGCATATTGCACTTGTTATATTACTTTACATTGACAATATCCATGAGATATACATGTTATAAGTTGAAAGCAACCGCTGAAACTTAATCTTCTTTTGTGTTGCTTCAATACCTTTACTTTGATTTATTGCTTTATGAGTTAACTCTTATGCAAAACTTATTGATGCTTGTCTTGAAGTACTATTCATGAAAAGTCTTTGCTTTATGATTCATTTGTTTACTCATGTCATTACCATTGTTTTGATCGCTGCATTCATTACATATGCTTACAATAATATGATCAAGGTTATGATGGCACGTCACTCCAGAAATTATCTTTGTTATCATTTACCTGCTCGGGACGAGCAGGAACTAAGCTTGGGGATGCTTGATACGTCCCAAACGTATCTATAATTTCTTATGTTCCATGCCACATTATTGATGATATCTACATGTTTTATACACATTATATGTCGTATTTATGCATTTTCCGGCACTAACCTATTAACAAGATGCCGAAGAGCCAGTTGCTGTTTTCTGCTGTTTTTGGTTTCAGAAATCCTACAAAGGAAATATTCTCGGAATTGGACGAAATCAACGCCCAGGGTCCTATTTTGCCATGAAGCTTCCAGAAGACCGAAAGGGAAACGAAGTGAGGCGACGAGGCGGCGACACGCCAGGGCGGCGCGGCCCACCTCCTGGCCGCGCGGCCCTGTTGTGTGGGCCCCTCGCGTCGCCTCCTGACCTACCCTTCCGCCTACTTAAAGCCTTCATCGTGAAACCCCCAGTACCGAGAGCCACGATACGGAAAACCTTACTGAGACGCCGCCGCCGCCAATCCCATCTCGGGGGATTCTGGAGATCGCCTCCGGCACCCTGCCGGAGAGGGAAATCATCTCCCGGAGGACTCTTCACCGCCATGATCGCCTCCGGAGTGATGAGTGAGTAGTTCACCCCTGGACTATGGGTCCATAGCAGTAGCTAGATGGTCGTCTTCTCCTTATGTGCTTCATTGTCGGATCTTGTGAGCTGCCTAACATGATCAAGATCATCTATCTGTAATGCTATATGTTGTGTTTGTCGGGATCCGATGGATAGAGAATACTATGTTATGTTAATTATCAATCTATTACCTATGTGTTGTTTATGATCTTGCATGCTCTCCGTTATTAGTAGAGGCTCTGGCCAAGTTTTTGCTCTTAACTCCAAGAGGGAGTATTTATGCTCGATAGTGGGTTCATGCCTCCATTAAATCTGGGACAGTGACAGAAAGTTCTAAGGTTGTGGATGTGCTGTTGCCACTAGGAATAAAACATTGATGCTATGTCCAAGGATGTAGTTATTGATTACATTACGCACCATACTTAATGCAATTGTCTGTTGTTTGCAACTTAATACCGGAAGGGGTTCGGATGATAACCTGAAGGTGGACTTTTTAGGCATAGATGCATGCTGGATAGCGGTCTATGTACTTTGTCGTAATGCCCAATTAAATCTCACAATACTTATCATATCATGTATGTGCATTGTCATGCCCTCTCTATTTGTCAATTGCCCGACTGTAATTTGTTCACCCAACATGCTATTTATCTTATGGGAGAGACACCTCTAGTGAACTGTGGACCCCGGTCCTATTCTTTACATCGCATACAATCTCTTTGCAATAATTGTTCTTTCTTGTTTTCGCAAACAATCATCTTCCACACAATACGGTTAATCCTTTGTTACAGCAAGCCGGTGAGATTGACAACCTCACTGTTTCGTTGGGGCAAAGTACTTTGGTTGTGTTGTGCAGGTTCCACGTTGGCGCCGGAATCACTGGTGTTGCGCCGCACTACATCCCTCCGCCATCAACCTTCAACGTGCCTCTTGGCTCCTCCTGGTTCGATAAACCTTGGTTTCTTTCTGAGGGAAAACTTACTGCTGTGCACATCACACCTTCCTCTTGGGGTTCCCAACGGACGTGTGTTTCACGCGCATCAAACATGTGAATTTTTGATTATGCACTAACCCTCTAATGAGATTGTTTTGGGTTTGGCGTGGAGGAAGTTTTCAAGGATCAAGAGAGGAGGATGATATGATATGATCAAGAAGAGTGAAAAGTCTAAGCTTGGGGATGCCCCCGTGGTTCATCCCTGCATATTTCAAGAAGACTCAAGCGTCTAAGCTTGGGGATGCCCAAGGCATCCCCTTCTTCATCAACAACTTATCAGGTCACCTCTAGTGAAACTATATTTTAATTCCGTCACATCTTATGTGCTTTACTTGGAGCGTCTGTCTGCTTTTATTTTTGTTTATGTTTGAATCAATTCGGATCCTAGCAATCCTTGTGTTGGAGAGAGACACGCTCCACTTTTTCATTTGAACACTTGTGTTCTTCGTTTTACTTTAATATTCATGGCGAAAGCTGAAAGCCGCGACATTTATACTTATTGTTATTTGTTGGAAACAGAAAATGCTTCATATTGTCTTGAATAATTTGATACTTGGCAATTGTTTTGAGCTCTCATAGATCATGTTTAAGCTCTTGCATCATGTAGTTTAAATCTATTAGTGAAGAACTACCGTAGAGCTTGTTGAAATTTGGATTGCATGATTGATCTCTCTAAGGTCTAGATATTTTCTGGTAAAAGTGTTTGAACAACAAGGAAGACAGTGTAGAGTCATATAATGCTTGCAATATGTTCTTGTGTAAGTTTTTGTTGTACCGGTTCCTACTTGTGTTTGCTTCAAACAACCTTGCTAGCCAAAGCCTTGTACTAAGAGGAAATGCTTCTCGTGCATCCAAAAACCTTGAGCCAAAACCTATGCCATTTGTGTCCACCATAACTACCTATATGTGGTATTTTTCTGCCATTCCAAAGTAAATTGCTTGCGTGCTACCTTTAAAAATTCATTCCTTGTCTTTACAATACATAGATCATGGGAAAGTAGCCTAAAAAACTATTGTGGTAATGAATATGTTGCTTATGTATCTTAGTTCTTATAAGTTGCTTGTTGAGCGGTAACCATGTTTCTGGGGACGCCATCAACCTGTCACACCTTTGTTGAATATCATGTGAGTTGCTATGCATGTTCGTCTTGTCTGAAGTAAGGGAGATTTCTCATGATTAAATGGTTTGAGTATGCATATTGTTAGAGAAGAACATTGGGCCGCCAACCAAAGCCATGTATCATGGTTTGAGTATGCATATTGTTAGAGAAGAATCTCTTATGAGAATATTATTGTTGTTGAATGCTTAAAGCATAAAAGAGGAGTCCGTTATCTGTTTTCTATGTTGTCCCGGTATGGATGTCCTCAAGTTGAGATCTATCAAAATCGAGAAATCAAATGCGATTTATCTCCTTGGACCTTTGTACAGGTGGCATAGAGGTACCCCTTTGTGACACTTGGTTGAAACATATGTAATGCAATGATAATCCATGGAAATCCGAGCTAATTAGGACAAGGTGCGGGCACTATTGGTATTTGATGCATGAGGCTTGCAACTTATAGGAGGTTTTATGCATAACACATATGAATTATTACTACCGTTGACACAATTGTTTCCATGATTTCAAAATAAAAAGCTCTAGCACATGAGTAATCCCTGCTTCCCTCTGCGAAGGGCCTTTCTTTTACTTTATGTTGAGTCAGTTTACCTACTTCTTTCTATCTTAGAAGCAAACACTTGTGTCAACTGTGTGCGTTGATTCTTACATGCTTACTTATTGCACTTATTATATTACTTTGTGTTGACAATTATCCATGAGATATACATGTTGAAAGTTGAAAGCAATTGCTGAAACTTAATCATCCTTTGTGTTGCTTCAATGCCTTCTACTTTGAATCTATTGCTTTATGAGTTAACTCTTATGCAAGACTTTTGATGCTTGTCTTGAAAGTACTATTCATGAAAAGTTTTTGCTATATGATTCAGTTGTTTAGTCATTATCTTTTTGTTAGCAAAACTATATATCATTGCTTTCAGTCACTTCATTCATCTCATATGCTTTACAATAGTATTGATCAAGATTGTGTTGGTAGCATGTCACTTCAGAAATTATTGTTTTTATCGTTTACCTACTCGAGGGCAAGTAGGAACTAAGCTTGGGGATGCTTGATACGTCTCCAACGTATCTATAATTTCTTATGTTCCATGCTAATTTTATGACAATACCAACATGTTTTAGTAATACTTTATAATGTTTTTATGCATTTTCCGAAACTAACCTATTAACAAGATGCCGTAGTGCCAGTTCCTATTTTCTGTTGTTTTTGATTTCAGAAAAGTTAGTTTACGGATATTCTCGGAATTGGACGAACAAAAGCCCATGGTCTTATTTTCCACGGAGCCTTCCAGAACACCGAAGATGAGACGAAGAGGGGACACGAGGCGGCCACACCATTGGGGGGGCGCGGCCCCACCCCTGGCCGCGCCGCCATATGGGGTGGGCCCCTCGGGCGTCCCCCGACTCTGCCCCTTCGCCTATATATTCCTTCCGTCGCGAAAACCCTATTACCGAGAGCCACGATACGAGAAAAGTTCCAGAGACGCTGCCGCCGTGAAACCCCATCTCGGGGGGTTCAGAAGATCGCCTCCGGCACCCCGTCGGAGAGGGGAATCATCACCGGAGGGCTCTACATCACCATGCCCGCCTCCGGACTGATGCGTGAGTAGTTCATCCTTGGACTACGGGTCCATAGCAGTAGCTAGATGGTTGTCTTCTCCTCTTGTGCTATCATGTTTAGATCTTGTGAGCTGCCTATCATGATCGAGATCATCTATTTGTAATGCTACATGTTGTGTTTGTTGGGATCCGATGAATATGGAATACTATGTCAAGTTGATTATTGATCTATCATATATGTTATTTATGTTCTTGCATGCTCTCCGTTGCTAGTAGAGGCTCTGGCCAAGTTGATACTTGTGACTCCAAGAGGGAGTATTTATGCTCGATAGTGGGTTCATGTCTCCATTGAATCTGGGGAGTGACAGCAACCCCTAAGGTTGTGGATGCGCTGTTGCCACTAGGGATAAAACATCAATGCTTTGTCTAAGGATATTTGTATTGTTTACATTACGCACAGTACGTAATGCAATTGTCTGTTGTTTGCAACTTAATACTGGAAGGGGTGCGGATGCTAACCAGAAGGTGGACTTTTTAGGCATAGATGCATGCTGGATGGCGGTCTATGTTCTTTGTCGTAATGCACTAAATAAATCTCATAGTAGTCATCATGATATGTATATGCTTCTCTATTTGTCAATTGCCCAACTGTAATTTGTTCACCCAACATGCTATTTATCTTATTGGAGAGACACCACTAGTGAACTGTGGACCCCGGTCCATTCTTTTACATCTGAAATACAACCTACTGCAATCATTGTTCTCTGTTGTTCTTTGCAAGCAAATATCATTCTCCACACCATACGTTTAATCCTTTGTTTTCAGCAAGCCGGTGAGATTGACAACCTCACTGTTAAGTTGGGAAAAGTAGTTTGATTGTGTTGTGCAGGTTCCACGTTGGCGCCGGAATCACTGGTGTTGCGCCGCACTACACTCCTTCACCAACAACCTTCACATGGTCTTCATCTCCTACTGGTTCGATAAACCTTGGTTTCTTACTGAGGGAAAACTTGTTGCTGTACTCATCATACCTTCCTCTTGGGGTTCCCAACGGGACGTGTGCTTTACCGTCACAAGGAGCTGCCTTCCACGCCAGCAGCAGTAAGATTTTCGAAGCTAATTTTGGCAGCTATGCATAAGTAATTTGGTAGCTAGGTGGTAAAATTTTGGAAGCTAAGTGCAAAGAATTTGACAGTTAGGAATAACGAATTTGGGAAGCTAGCCATAAGAAATTTGGCAGCTAGGCAATGTCTTTTTTTTTGCAACTTCGAGTTTCCAATAGATCTATATTTGCTTGATTGACAATTAAAGCAACATGGTTTTTTATGTTCAGGGATGACTTGGTAAGTGCTCTAATAATGTTATAAAATTACTTCACAGAAGTACCACCGAAATGTTGTAATATGTGTTGTGTAGAAAAGTATTGTTATGCAACAGGTTTCTTTTTCCATGGTGCTGCTGCTTTTTGTGTGGGGCCACGGGTGGGCTGGACATCTAGACCAGCTCTTTTCGAGAGCGCAGTGCGGGCGCATCGAACGGAAAAGTTGCCAGGCTGGCGTTGCACGAAACTATATATATGTCGCACCGCCGCGTAGCTCAGTCCTATTATCTAACTTGAGTTAATTTTGCAATTTTCTATTTGAGCAACAGAAGATTTTCGAAAAATCTATCTTTACCTGATATTCTGTTTTGACAGATTTCTATTACTATTTGCATTTGCCTCTTAATATTTTTCATTTTGAGTTCTTTTGAGAGAAAGAGCCTTTTAAAGAAGTTGCTACAGTAGCTAATGATTTAATGGATGTTTTATATATGTTAGAACTGGACCCAAGTGGATTTGTTATTTTGATTGCACTAATGATGCTAATGAGAATTGTGTGAAGTTTTGTATGAAGGAAGTTTTCAATTGTAGGGAGAGAAGAATGATGTCATGAGCTGAAGGATGGACAAAAGCTCAAGCTTGGAGATGCCCATGTCACCCCAAGAAATATCCAAGAGGTACAAGCGTCAAAGCTTGGGGATACCCAAGGTATCCCCTTCTTCATCAACAAAGTATCAGGTCATCTTTCTATACGCTATATTTGTATTGCTTCATAAGCTATGTGTTGTTCTTGGAGCGTCTTTGTTTTTGGTTTTGTTTTGTTTTGTTTGATGTAGTATATGGTTGGATCCCAGCATATTTGTTTTGAAGAATGACACACTTCGTTTTAGTTGCATAGAACACTCTAGTTTTCACTTTTATTGTTCCGCGACTATTCTAGTTTGTTAGTACTGCCTTTAGCTCTGGTTTCTCCACTTTTATTTTGTTCAGAGCTTGTTACTTTTCTTTAATTAGGTATGATTAGATCTATGGTCTTTATTGATTATTATGTATGAGAGTTGTTTCAAATAAATTGGTGTTGGAGACGAGTAAAATGTTTCATGCTTAATTATAGTGATGCAAAAGGAGGCTTGTCTAGACCGTGGCATAGAATTTGCATGTCATGTTGGATGTTATTCTTATTATATGCTTAGTACTTATTGTTGTAGCATGACTTGTCTCAAATATCTGAGAGTTCTTAATGTGCCATTGAAAGAATCATGTGTTGTTTCCATCATAAAAAGCATAATATTGTCGTATTCTCCTTTCATGCTTTATTAGGTTGACTTGGCACATGCTTACACCATGTTATGACTAACCAGTCACCTAAAGCCTCTATGGTAATTTAGTTTTTGACTTGTAATATCACGTTATGCTTTGATTAATAATGGTTTGTCGCTATGCATGATTATGGCCATTATTGCTCTCTTAGTTGGTCGTTCTCAGTCTTTTGCTAGCCTTCGCCTGTACTGAGTATGAGCTCTACTCGTGCATCCAACCACTAAAAACCAAAGTTTCCAATTGTCTCCACTATACATACCTATATGTGGTATTTCACTGCCACGCCAAAGTGAATTGCTTCTGTGCTACATTTAAACCTTCAAATTACTACCTGTTTTGTGTTTTGTTCTTAGGTCATGAGGAAGTATTGAATTGTTTATTGTCTTTTCATGAGTTCATTTCATGACTAGCATGAATAATTTGTTGGTCCTTAATATTGCAAAAAGAGCAAGACAACTGGGTGCCCAACCCAAACAAAAGATAAAATAAACAAAAACAAATAAAGCACCGCACATTATGTACTGGAGAGATCCTAAATAATGGTGTGCACATGGAGAACTACATGGGAGCCGCTCTTGAGGTCACTATATGGAAGTATGATAGATCATTTGATGCCATTCGTTGACATACACATGCATACCTCTCAAAATATAGTTTTTTAACACTCCTATTGCATTTAAAATAAAAAGCTCGAGCACATGAGTAATCTTGCTTCCCTCTGCGCAGGGCTACTTTTGTGTTGATTCTTCATCTTCTTGCTTTATGCACCAATTAAGAGAGCATAGTTATCATTTCGAGTATAATGTGCATAGTCCCAAAAATTATTATTGATAGATTCATGATTATGCTATTGCTTGTTCTTAAATTACTTGTATCTAGTCACCCTTTGAACTTTAAAGGTGTCTTAGCATTTATGTTTTGCTATTTTAAAAAGGACAAGCTGAGTACCACTTTGCTATGTTTTATCTAAACTCATAAACAAACAATTGCTTTCAATGCACAATTATTCATGATCTTTTGTTTGAGTTACTTCTCATGTTATAACATAGTTGCTAATTAAGTTCTATTATTAGAATTATATCTATCATGCCTATGTTTAGAGTACTTTGACCCCAACTCACAATGATTTTACAATAACTTGATCAAGATTGTGGTGGCTGCATGTCACCTCAAAAATTATTTTGTTATCACGTACCTACTCGAGGACGAGAAGGATTGTTTTACACCAATTTCATAATTGTTTTGTTTACACTTCGTGGCACTTTTATGCATTTTCCGGAACTAACCTATTGACAAGATGACATGGTGTTAGTTCCCTATTTTCTGCTATTTTGTATTTCAGAAAAGTTGTACAGGAAATATTCTCGGAATTGGATGAAACAAAACCCGAAGATTTTATTTTTCCGTAATGAAGACGAAGTCCAGAGGAGATACGAGGAGGCACCACAGGGCGGCCAGACCAGGCCTAGGCGCAGCCCAGGCCCTGGGCGCGCCTAGGGGGGGTCTGGGCCCCCTGCCCTCCACCGACCTTACCCTTTCTCCTATAAATGCCTCCCGAGGCAAAAACCCTAAATCAATCAGCCT
The DNA here is from genome assembly GCF_019359855.2 of Lolium perenne. Taxonomy (NCBI): domain Eukaryota; kingdom Viridiplantae; phylum Streptophyta; class Magnoliopsida; order Poales; family Poaceae; genus Lolium; species Lolium perenne. The sequence goes on along the minus strand of NC_067246.2, from coordinate 25,511,724 downwards.
TTGTTCCAGAAAAGTTCCGTAGCTTCGCCGCCGCCGAAGACAAGTTTCGGGGGACAAAAGTTTCTGTTCCGGCACCCTACTGGGTTGGGGAATTGGCCCCGGAGCCATCTCCATCGACTCCATCGCCATCTCCAACGCCATTGCTGACTCCCATGATAAGGAGGGAGTAGTTCTCTCCCGAGACAGAGCGCTTTACTGGTAGCTATGAGGTCTATCTCTCTCTTCCATGTATGATCTTTATGTGATCATGAGCTTTGTAATATAGTTGAATACGTAGATGTTATTCTTCAACTATTGTGCTACTCAAGTGGTTTTATCATGTGATCTCCGGGGACATCTTGTCCAACGGTGTGAAGGTGACAGTGTGCACACCGTGTTTGTTTCTTAAGCTTAATTATACAGAAATACTTATGAATTGTGATGTCTAGTTAGTACCATCTTTGTATGCTCAAGGTGATAGTGTGGGATGTCCATAGATTGGGAATGCGAACTTTAAGGAATGCTTATGCAGTCCTACATAGTAAATTGGTGTTTATTATCAAACCGGAGAGTGGTTCAGAGTAGCATAGTGAAGTGATAAGATCTATGTATTCAAGTATGTCATCATTGCTGAGAGTGTCCACTAGTGAAAGTATGATCCCTAGGCCTTGTTTCTAAGCATTGAAACACCGTTTACAACCCGTTCTGCTACATGTTTGCTTGCTGCCATTTTTATTTCAGATTGCAATTACTACTTACAATCATCCATATACTTGTATTTCACTATCTCTTCGCCGAACCAGTGCACCTATACACCTGACAAGTGTATTGGGTGTATTGGGGACACAAGAGACTTCTTGTATCGTAATTGCAGGGTTGCTTGAGAGGGATATCTTTGATCTCTACCTCCCTGAGTTCGATAAACCTTGGGTGATCCACTTAACGGAAACTTGATGTTGTTCTACAAACCTCTGCACTTGGAGGCCCAATACTATCTACAAGAATAGAAGCGTGCGTAGACATCAATCTCCTACATTTAACCTTCACTCTAATCTCTTGAGCATTGTTTTTGAAGAGACTCTGCCAATCAACATCTACCAAGAGACCACAGACAGATACAACTTGGTCTAAGCTATTCCACTCACACCACTTGGCTTGCAAGCCAGCGAATTTTATCCAAGTCTCCTTAAGCACTTCTACAGGTTCAGGATCATCATTCAAGGCTTCTACTTTCACCCAAATACCTTTCTTTATTAGGACAAATCTGGGATAACCAATGACTTCCTGAACCTGGAGATGAGTTGGAAATTTGACCAGATAGCCATCTAACTATCCCAGCTCTCTAATATGCCAAGGCCAGTTTGTTTTGTATATCTTAGCAAACTCAACATACAGTTTCTATTTGGAGAGATCACCACCTTCCACTACCACTATACCACAGTTTTAGTAGATCGAACAATATTGATGTGGCATCTCAATATAGTAAAATCCAAGACCTGTAGCTACATTTGCAACATACTTAGCCATTTGTTGAGGCCTTTTCCTCACATGGCAATTCTCCACCAGGTGACTAGTGGCTTTGCAGATGAAGCAAATAGCCTGCTTCACACAAGAAGCTTGGTGATGGCCTAGCTCCCCACTTCACATATAGATAGAGCTGGTGTAGCTCATATGTGCAGTAGTTTCAGAAATAGCATATGTGGTGACTGATCTTTTATGAGCTTCTTCTTACCTTTTGCAGAATTATTTGCTTTCCCAAGCATCTCACCTCCCACTGCTACATTTGATGATGTTGTGTTTTTGTTGGAAGTCTGGCTGCTGTGATGCAATCCATTGGTTCGATTACATACCAAAAGCAGGGTTTCGAGGGAACTATATGCATATTTTTTACCACAATATATTTACTACCTATGAAGATATATATTACCATAAAACTGACCCTGGTTATTCTGTAAAACCATCCATTTGCACCTTTATGCGCAATTAACTGACTTTTATACATTATTTTGGTTTCTATTTTTGGTCTCTAGATTAAATGAAAATGATCTCCATATATCTACATTTATCAGAAAGATATAGTACAAGATATATATGCATTTATAAGATAACAAAAAAGCAACCCTGATTTAGGGCATTTATGAATTAAAGCTTCCTCGTTAGCACGATTGTCCATTATAAAAGCGTCGCCAAGCCCTCAACGCAGAGCAGATAGTCAGGAATATTTTCCAACATTTGGCATAACCTCCAACAAAATACAACCTAGCTTGTTCTCCAGCAACAAGAAAAGATGAGGTCGTTCCACAAGATGATGCTACTAGCACTTGTCCTTGCTGCACTATCCTCAGGTACACATTTTGGTGCATGTTCTTTAGGTGTATGTTTCTAATTTGTATGTCCTTCCTTCTCATAATATTTTGCAACATGAATATAGATGTGTTGGTCAAGGTGACAGCGAATGGTGGTGCCCCGATAACCCGTGAAGACTGCAAGCAACTTCCGGTCGCTCCTGGGCCATGCGAACCAAGGACTTGTCTACATGACTGTCAAGCCAACATAGGTCCCAATGCGGTTGGTGAGTGTGTTTCAGGAGGATGTCAGTGCACATATTGTACTACACATGTACGGAATTAGGCAGTATCCGCTGTTCCATTCTTTCTTGAATTAATAACAATGACGATATTATATTCATAATTGAGTAGTATTGTTGACGAAATTGAAAGAGCATTTATGGCACGGGGATAATATTTAAGACCCCTCGAACTGCTGCTCTAGAAGCCTTCCTAGTTTTCTCTTTGTTCTTCGTTCTCATCCCAATTAGGATCTTTATCGAAAAAATTCCAATTGGGATCGGTAAAAATCCGAGCACAACACTTAAATCTCTAACCTCATATATTAGTGTGGAGTCATGGTGTAATTGAAATAGAATATTGTCAATATTTCGTCCGGTGGAGATGCTCTAAATAATCAATATAGCTAGACCAATCTATCGCAAACCATTGAAAGATAGGTGGAATTCGGTAGGTGATGATTAATGCTAGCAAGCAACTAAACCATGAACAGGTCAACCGGTAGCTACTGCAGCCTGCATCTGACACTGCAAATTCATTGATGACGTCCACAGTTGATCGAGCAGCTGGAAGGATGACCATTGTGGTCGTTGCTCACAGTGTTGATCACGTAAAAAATTGTTTTATCAGTAATTAGAACAAGGAAGCAATAACAAAAGTAGTGTTAGGAGAATAGCAACTTGTATTCCACGGGGCCAAAGGCCACAATATGTAGTACATGTGCATGGTGAAATATGCAGGGAACCCCCTAACTACTTGGGATAATAAAATATACAAATATCTCTCTAGCACCACCCCCTTAAGCTCATGGTGGATCGAAAACACTGAGTTTGGAGAGTAGAAAGGTATGTTGCGCTCTAGTCAGGTCCTTCGTAAAGAAGTCTACAACCTGCAACTCTGAAGGCACGTATTAAAGCGAAATAATCTAATCCTACACACTGACACAGACAAAAGAAGCATCAACACCGATATACTTGGTAAGCTCATGCTTCACAGGGTCACGTGTAATACTGATAGCACATGTACTGTTACACAAGAGAGTCGTGGGTGTCGTAAGAGAGACACGAAAATCTGCAAGCAACCACCGTAACAAAGTCACCTCAGCAGTCAGAAGAGCCATAGCTCGCAACTCAGCCTCTGCACTCGAACGGGAAACTGCGGTCTGATAATTCGTCTTCCAGGCAATGAGAGAACCACCAAGAAAAACACAGTAGGCAGACAGCGATCGGTGATCCGAAGGATCACTCACCCACGTGGCATCGGAGTAGGACTGGAGCTAGAACGAGTTGGAGTTGATGTTGTTCTACAAACCTCTGCACTTGGAGGCCCAACACTGTCTACAAGAATAGAAGCGTGCGTAGACATCAACCTCCTACATTTAACCTTCACTCTAATCTCTTGAGCATTGTTCTCGAAGAGACTCTGCCAATCAACATCTACCAAGAGACAAAAGACAGATACAACTTGGTCTAAGCTATTCCACTCACACCACTTTGCTTGCAAGCCAGTGACTTTTATCCAAGTCTCCTTAAGCACTTCTACAGGTTCAGGATCATCATTCCAGGCTTCTACTTTCACCCAAATACCTTTCTTTCTTAGGACAAATCTGGGATAACCAATGACTTCCTCAACCCTGAGATGAGGTGGAAATTTGATCATATATATAGCCATCTAACTATCCCAGCTCTCTAATCTACCAAGGCCAGTTTGTTTTGTATATCTTAGCAAGCTCAACATACAGTTCCTCTTTGGAGAGATCACCACCTTCCACTACCACTATACCACAATTTTAGTAGATCGAACAATATTGATGTGGCATCTCAATATAGTAAAATCCAAGACATGTAGCTATATTTCCAACATACTTAGCCATTTGTTGAGGCCTTTTCCTCACATGGCAATCCTCCACCAGGTGACTAGTGGCTTTGCAGATGAAACACATAGCCTGCTTCACACAAGAATCTTGGTGATGGCTTGGCTCCCCACATCACATATAGATAGAGCTGGTGTAGCTCATATGTGCAGTAGTTTCAGAAATAGCAAATGGTGACTGATATTTTATGAGCTTCTTCTTACCTTTTGCAGAATTCTTTGCTTTCCCAAGCATCTCACCTCACACTGCTACATTTGACGATGTTGTGTTTGTTGTTTGAAGTCTGGCCGCTGTGATGCAATCCATTGGTTCCATTGCATACCAAAAGCAGGGTTTCGAGGGAACTATATGTATATTTTTTACCGCAATATATTTACTACCTACGAAGATATATGTTACCATAAAACTGACCCTTGGTTATTATGTAAAACGATCCATTTTCACCTTTATGCGCAATTGGCTGACTTTTATACATTATTTTGGTTTCTATTTTTGGTCTCTAGATTAAATGAAAATGATCTCCATATATCTACATTTATTAGAAAGATATTGTACAAGATATATATGCATTCATAAGATACCAAAAAAACAACCCTGATTTAGGGCATTTATGAATTAAAGTTTCCTCGTTAGCACGATTATCCATTATAAAAGCATCGCCAAGCCCTCAACGCAGAGCAGATAGTCAGGAATATTTTCCAAAGTTTGGCATAACCTCCGACGAAATACAACCTAGCTCGTTCTCCAGCAACAAGAAAAGATGAGGTCGTTCCACAAGATGATGCTACTAGCACTTGTCCTTGCTGCACTATCCTCAGGTACACATTTTGGTGCATGTTCTTTAGGTGTATGTTTCTACTTTTTATGGCCTTCCTTCTCATAATATTTTGCAACACGAACATAGATGTGTTGGTCAAGGTGACGGCGAATGGTGGTGCCCCGATAACCCGTGAAGACTGCAAGCAACTTCCGGTCGCTCCTGGGCCATGCGAACCGGGGACTTGTCTACATGACTGTCAAGCCAACATAGGTCCCTATGCGATTGGCATGTGTGTTTCAGGAGGATGTCAGTGCACAAATTGTACTATACATGTATGGAATTAGGCAATATCCGCAGTTCCAATCTTTCTTGAATTAATAACAATGATGATATTATGTTCATAATTCAGTAGTACTGCAGACGAAATTGAGAGAGCATTTATGGCACGAGGATAATATTTAAGACCCCTCGAACTGCTGCTCTAAAAGACTTCCTAGTTCTCTTTTTGTTCTTCGTTCTCATCCCAATTAGGATCTTTATCGAAAAAGTTCCAATTGGGATCGGTAATAATCCGAGCACAACATTTAAACCTCTAACCTCATATTTTAGTATGGAGTCATGGTATAATTGAAATAGAATATTGTCAATATTTCGTCTAGTGGAGATGCTCTAAATAATCAATATAGCTAGACCAATCTATCGCAAACCATTGAAAGATAGGCGGAATTCGGTAGCTGATTAATGCTAGCAAGCAACCAAACCATGAGCAGGTCAACCGGTAGCTGCTGCAGCCTACATCTGACACTCCAAATTCGTCGATGACGTCCACGGTTGAGCAGCTGGAAGGATGGCCATCGTGGTCGTTGCTCACAGTGTTGATCACGTAAAAACTGTTTTATCAGTAATTAGAACAAGGAAGAAATAAAAAAAGTAGTCTTAGGAGAATAGCAACTTGTATTCCACGGGGCCAAAGGCCACAATATGTAGTACATGTGCATGATGAAATATGCAGGGAACCCCCTTACTACTGGGGATAATAAAATATAGAAATATCTCTCTAGCACCACCCCCTTAAACTCATGGTGGATCGAAAACACTGAGTTTGGAGAGTAGAAAGGTATGTTGCCCTCTAGTCTGGTCCTTCGTAAAGAAGGCTACCAACTGCAACTCTGAAGGCACATATTAAAGCGAAATAATATAATCCTACACACTGACACGGACAAAAAAAGCATCAACACCAATATACTTGGTAAGCTCATGCTTCACAGGGTCACGTGCAATACTGATAGCACATGTACTATCAGACAAGAGAGTCGTGGGTGTCGTAACAGAGACACCAAAATCTGCAAGTAACCACCGTAACAAATTCACCTTAGCAGTCAGAAGAGCCATAGCTCGCAACTCAGACTCTGCACTCGAACGGGAAACTACGGTCTGATTTTTCGTCTTCCAGGCAATGAGAGAACCACCAAGAAAAATACAGTAGGCAGATAGCGACCGGCGATCCAAAGGATCACTCACCCACGTGGCATCGGAGTAGGACTGGAGCTAGAACGAGTTGGAACGAGAAAAGGAGAAACAAAAAGAGATCGTCCCACATAAATAGCGTAGAAAACTTAGAAGGTGCCTATAGTGGACCGAAGTGGGAGCGGGGACAAACTAACGAGACTCCGGAGAAGATGTCGATAACGAGTCGGATCAGAGAGAGGATCACCGTTAGAGGCCCCAAGAGAAATATTGAGCTCCATAGGTGTCTCGGCGGTAAGCTCATCAATAAGACCGGCTGGATGAAGAAGATACTTAATATGGGATATAAAGAAACCATCAGAGGTGAACGAAACCTCAATCCCAAGAAAATAGTGAAGCGGACCAAGATCTAACATACACTACTAGGAAAAGGCTTACTGCTGGCGCACCTATTTAGCTTACTGTCGGCGCACTACCGCCCACCGATGCGAACACGCCGGTGATATGTTGCTACTGCCAACGCACGAGTTGGGTCGCCAGAGGTATCCAGAGATACTACCGGCGCACTAAGTTTGGTTCGCCAGCGCTATTGTTTTTTGGTAATAAAAAAAATTTGCGCTCTCCACACCATGATTACTTTCACTTCATGTACAGAGCATTAAAAGAAGTACAACTGGAAGGGACATTTACAGAGATCACCCTAAAAAGAAAAAAAATGCAATGAACTCTCAAACGTCTTACTACACCATGTCGACGCCCTTGCCGCACGCGGAGCTCACCGTCCTTGCCGCCGTGGCCGTCGTAGACGGGGAAGAAGTGCTCGGAAACAGAATCTCACGGCCGCGCAGCTGCTCGTCGCCGTCGCTGGTCCGCCAAGTAGCCTGGCCGCGCCGCTGCTCCTCAAAGCAGCCTGGCCGAGCGGCTGCTCATCGCCGAGCCACACCACACTGCTCTCCTGGCCATGCCGCTGCACCGTCAAGATGCCTGGCCGCGCCGCTGCTCGTCTTCGTGCCCCTCCTCCTGGCCACGCGCGCCGCTCCTCCTCAGGGTGGAAGTGGAGGAGGAATAGGGTGCGGAGTGGGGGCGCCGCCGTGGTACATGTGGAGGAGGAAGAGGGTGGGGAGTGGGCGCGCCACCGGAGGGTGGGTAGTGGGGGCGCCGCCGGAGAGTGGAGACTGGGGCCTCGGGACACCACCGGGGTGGATGTGGAGGAGGAAGAGGGTGGGGAGTGGGGCGCCGTCGAAGGGTGGAGAGTGGGGGCGCCGCTGGAGGGTGGAGAGTAGGGGGCACAGCCGGGGTGGAGGTGGAGTGGAGGAGGAAGGGGTGGAGGACTGGATCGAGGTGGAGAAGGACTGGATCGAGGTGGATGTGGACTGGATCGAGCGCATGTATTCTGGTTGCGTGTGTGCCCATTGAATGTGGACGGTAGAGAAAAGAAACGAAAGAAATAAAAGAAGAGGAGAGAGACGTGTGTGTTTGCCGGCGCACGTCTTTAATGCCCGCCAGTGCTAAATAGATTCTGCCGGCGTAGCCGTAGTCTGGTGCACAAAACATGGAGTAGCAATCAGGATGGGCGTAGCGGTAGTTTAGACCAGAATATCAAATAGTACCGGCACACTAAATTTTGGTTTCGCCGGTGACATTTGAATACCACTGACACGCTGAAAAGGTGGTGCGTCGGCGGTAAATACAACCGGCGCACAAAAAATTTGGTGTGTTGGCAGTACGCCGAGCAGCTATAGGCTATTTCCTAGTAGTGATAAGGCAATATACTCAGGGTTGTCAGCAGTGATGATCATGTCATCAACATACAGAAGAAGAGTGCGACCACGAGGAGAAGAGTGAACAAACAATGCCAGATCATGTGTAATGGGAGAGAAACTAGCAGAAGTGACCATACAAGCAAAGATCTCAAACCATGCATGAGGGGTTTGCTTAATGCCGTAGAGAGATCGACGAAGACGGTAGACCATGCCATCTGTGACGGAATACCCAGGTGGTGGTTGCATATAAACCTCACAAATCATCATTAAGAAATTAAGGCATTCTTAACATCAAGCTGAGATACAGACCAATGACGAGCAGAGGCCACAGCAAGAAGAGTCCGAACAGTGGTCATGTGAGTGACAGGAGCACAAGTCTCATCATAGTCATAGCCATGGCCCTGCTGAAAACCTCTAGCAACGAGTCGAGTTTTGTATCGCTCAAGAGTACCATTAGAGCGGGTCTTAACCTTAAAGACCCACTTACAAGTGATCAGACGAACACGGGGAGGAAGAGGAACAAGCTCCCACGCGCCAGTGCGCTCAAGCGCAACAATCTCCTCAGCCATAGCGAGTTGCCATTCAGGATGAACAACAGACTCACGATAAGTAGTCTCCGGGATAGCAGATACACTATAGCTAGCAGGATTATAGAAATCAGGAGAACGACGAGGCGAGTACGAAGAGAATAAATCGCTGAGATGGTACACCAGAAATAGAGGGTGCATCAGATGACTCGGTCACAACACGTGGACGACGAGTATAATGAAAAGGAAAAGTAGGATGAGAAGGAGCAACATGAGGAGATATCAGTGAAGAGGGTGAAGACGAAGGAGGTGTCGGAGGAGACGAATGAGACGGAGGCGTTGGAGGAGACGAGGGAGAAGAAGGGATAGGACATGCCGGAGGTGATGACATAAGGGGAGGAGAAGGATACGATACATGAGGGACAGGGGAGGAGAATCAGGTAAAAAAAAAGAAAGGAGAGATCCTCCATAATAGAGGTCGAGGAGGTTGAATGCGGATAGAAAGAACGAGGCTCATCAAAAGTCACACCCTGAGAAATGCGCATCCGACGAGCCACCGGATCCCAACAATAATAGCCCTTATGCTCATCACTATATCCAAGAAAAACACACTCAATAGATCGATCGGATATTTCGGTGCGTTCAGCATGAGAGAGGAGAACATAGCAAACACAACCAAGCAGACGAAGAACATAATAGTCAGGAGAGCGATCATAGAGTCGCTCGAGAGGAATGCCACCTTGAAGGGCGGCAGAAGGCTGGATATTAATGAGATAGTCCGAGGTAGAGATAGCCTCAGCCCAGCAATGAGGCGGAAGAGAGGAGGCAATTATCATCGCACGAGCAGTCTCAAGAAGATGATGGTGCTTACGCTGAGCAACGTCATTTTGGGCATGCGAATCAGGTCAAGAGAACTCAGAAAGAGTACCGTGCTCAGCAAGAACACCACGCAAATGCTTGGAGATATACTCACCAACAGAATCAGCACGACACACACGAATATATGTAGAGAACTTAGTGAGAACCATGGCTGCAAAACGCTTATAAATGGAAAGCACCTCACTACGAGAAGACATGAAATACAACCAAGTGTAACGAGAAAAATCATCTATAAAGATGATATAATATCGATGGGACTCTTTCGAAGCAAAAGGAGCCGGTCCCGAAACATCAGAGTGGCAAATCGAAAGGTCGCTGAGATACAGACGCATTAGTAGGGTAGGGTAACATAAGAGCATGTATTTGTAAGAGTTGCCCAAGATCACACACACAAAGGTGGATCCAAAGTTTCAGACCTCGCCGAAAAACACGGAAGAACAGATGAACCCATCCTGGAGGCAGTGTTTTGCGACACGTCAACCGTCTTTTATGTTCTCCTTCGTATTATTCATTAGCCCAAAATCTCCTTCGTATTATTCATTAGCCCAAAATCCCAACAATCCGAGCGGGAGAAGCTTTCCATGATCCACACGATGTGTGCACCATCCCGCGGTGCAGTGGATCGTGGTGATGCAAAAGAAACGCAAAGTCTTCCTGGGAAGTACCAATCAGGTTATACTCCAACAACAAGCATACAGAAACAACAAGTGATAAGCTGCATCTCAAAAAAAAAACAAGTGATAAGCTGCAGGTCAACATGTTTACGGACCGAGCAATTCCAAATTATATTATGAGTAATTTTTAAGCTCTCTGTGGGGTTCCATGAGGATTACATGAAAATGTGCAGAACTTCTGGTGGAGAGAGGATGATAAAAAGAGAAAGGTCCATTGGGTGGCATAGGATATTCTGACCAGCCCTACAAATTTGGGAGGGGTTGGTTTCAGAGATTCCAAACTCATGAACCAAGCCATGCTTGCTAGGAAATGCTGGACATTAATTAAGATCCCAAACAGCTTGTGTGATATATTACTAAAACTAGTTGAGTGCCCTTGCGTTGCCACGGTCTGTCTAGCTTGGCTTACATATTGATATAATGCATGTGAAAATAATATCTATAGAATAGATAGGTACATAGTGTTCTAGAAAATTTATATTTCCTTTTCCCGAACGATAAAAGCTAATTGAACATTTATGCATAAAGAGGAAAAGCACAACTTCTTATTTATTATTAACTGAGATCTACTTTATGGCGGCCTTTAGATATTTTGGAAGAATGTTAGGAATGTGTTGGTCAAGCTTCATTTGCAATTTTAGGTTACAAAAAAAAAACTTCCACATGTGGTAACTGTCTTTCGATCAATGTTTTTGTTCTATCACACCTCACAAGTAGACACGATGTTTCACTTCATCATCACACAACTCTGCCTTGTAAAACTTTCTCTACCAACCTATATACTCTCCCCATGCTTTGCTTCCAGGCAATAACATAAGGTTCGCCTATATCTCATGTAGTCTCAAGATAACATAAAGTACAAAGAAATATATGGATCAAAGCATTGTATTTGAATTACGCGCGCTAAATGATAGACTTCTTTCATTATATAATGCACACAACATATTTAATTAAAGTGTAGTACTCTAATAAATAACAAAGATTAGAACAAAGCAAAGACAGATCAATATTTTCAAGGATGCAGATTTTTGGTATCAACATTCTGCAAATTTAGGACACAAACTCAATAATTAAGGAGAAAGCAAATTCCTTCCATTTCTCATATACAGGAATGGGATGAAAAGCTAGGTGTTGCACTTGTACGTTGAATCATTCTCCTCACTCAACCTACAACTCATGTGAAACAGTCGTAAAACGAGCTGACACAGGATGTATTGGTGATACCAGAAAATGTAGAAGCTATAAAAAACAAAAGCTATGATCCTTGCCTCTGAACTCTGAAGTAAATAAGTTACCGTGCAAATGACCATTTTTCTGCGACAGGTTTCACCTCTTCTTCACTGATGCCTTTTTAAAGCATCACAATGAATATCATACCAGTGAATAATCATTAAAAAATGCATGTGCCAAATCAAGTTTCAGTAATTAAAAAAGATTATGTGGCGATGGAGACCACCTGCAACGCCCTATTAGCTCTACCTCCGTCACCGAGCATCGTCCTGTGTCTCTTCCATTATTCCATAAGATGTGTATTCAGCCGAATGTGTATATAGAATTACGACTTACGAATGCTTAGTGAAAATGTATATTTATTATTGCTTAGATTATGCCACATCTACCTCTACAACTAATTAAGCCACATGGTAGATTCAAATTTAGTTTATGGAATTACTTCTCTAATTCAAAAGCTTCCTGTACACTTTCCTAGAATAGTTTTGAATCTTGAAAGTTAAATGATAAAATCTTGGTATTTACATAATGATCGCTTACATATCAATCCTAAAATCTGGCTTACATTCAGTGACAAGATGAATCCGATCTCCTTAAAATAAACATGCACATTTATACTTGTATTTAGAGGAAAATGACAGGTCTCTAGAAATCACATGGTCCAATAAAATGGAAAAGAGAAATCAAGGAATGTAAAATATGTATAATGGAAATAAATACACCAAGTGTAGCTCTATTTGTGCAAGGTATAGCAACTCTCAAAGGAAATTTCACATAGATTCAAGGTGGGAAACTGCAACAGGTGCGCTAGCCGCCTAGATGGCAGTGTCAATTTTCATTGGAGACTCGAGAAATATTAATTACCATGACGATGCTGGTTTGAAGGTTTGACTCACATTATGCTCCAGGTTACAAAAATATTTTTCTTGCGCGTAGGTTACCAAAAGCTTTGCTAGCAGTTATCCTTAATAATCCTCTAAGCTTGTTCACAACAAGGACATGCAATTGCAGGGTTTTCCAGAACATCCATACGAATTCCTTGCACATGGGATAACACTGAACACCAAAAGAAGCTCGAGAAATGAGAACAAAAAATATATATAAAGAAAAACCTAAAACAGATAAAAGTATTGATTGTCAAGTAGCAGGAGAAATATATAATTGACAATTTAACAGTTAAAACTGAGAGCACCATATGCTCAGAAATTACTCCATCCGTTCATTAAAAAATGTCTCAACTTTGTCTAAATTCAGATATATATCTAGATCCGGTTTGGTACATGTATATAGATACAACTAAACTTTGACAAAGTTGAAACATCTTTTTATGAACAAAGGAGTAAAACGTTGTCTGCACAAGAAGTAGAAGCAGATGGATTGTACGACCCATAGTGCTGGTGGAAATTTGGCACTAAATTGCGTCAAAACTGTAAAAGATGTGTGTTTCAGTCAAGAATATCAGCTCCATGCAAACAGCAACAATCTAGCAAATCTATAAAGCCATACCTACACAAGCGATGTAAATTCTATCATGCAATGCAAGAGAAAACAACATGATTTAAATCCTTTAGTTCAAAAAAAATCCCGTGGGGCGGTCGACTTGTGGAATGGGTTCCCAGCGAGGCAGTCTCTAGCTAGCGGGAACTTGAACGCGTCGGCTCCACACTGCCTCATCGCAACATGAACGACCAGCGGTGCGCCGCCAGTCATCCCGCTTCAGAGGCTTGTACCTGCCTGACCTCCTCACGGATGTCATCGGCGCGGGGACGCTTGAGCCCCTGGCGCTAGCTGATATAGCCTCAGTACTCTAGTGAGAATTAACATGATATTGATCAGAATAGACATACGCGACGGCTGGTGACGGCGGGCACAGCTCAGTACAAGTGATAATAGTAAACTCAGACATGCATCATATGCTACACTAGTAGAGAAACCCCCTTTAGTACCGGTTCTAAAGGGCCTTTAGTACCGGTTTTAGAACCGGTACTAAAGATCCGGTACTAAAGCCTCCCACCTTTAGTACCGGTTCCTTACGAACCGGTACTAAAGGTGCCTCCATGTGGGCACGGATGAGCCCGCGGGGCTGGAGACCTTTGGTACCGGTACTAAAGGCTATTTTGTTTAAAAAAAATTATCCATTTTTTTATCATGGACTAGAGCAAAATAATGGCTATGTGGCCATTTCTAGCCCATTTAAATTATCACAAATAATTTATTTAAATAGTATGAGACTTACTCTCTCATTTAAATCTTGATCCTAAGTAATTCAATAAGAGGTAATGACCTTGTTCTAATGAACCTCATATTTTATTACTTAGTGATATTAAATCATTACCATGCTATTATTGAAATGCATGAGGTGTAGCATCTCATTTAACTCATACTCCAAATAGTAAATATGAAGTGTTGACCTTGGTCAACATATATTCATACCTTATTACTATATAGGAGATTAAATCTTAATAATATTCAATGAGAGGAAATTATTTCTTCAAACTAAATAGAACCATATTTTAACGAGAGGAAATTATTTTCCTAACACCAAGTGAGAGAACCCTAGCATAATTTTGGATAAATGTTAAGTGATGATACTAGATCATCTTGTGTGAGCCATTAAGGCTAATTAGTCTACTTAAGTATGGTTTGGTGATTGTACCCTCGTATTCGTTTATAGACGCTAGTACCGGAGACTATCAAGAGGAGGAGGCCTGCTACCAAGAGGAAGAAGAAGAGAACTTTGATCACTACACCAATCAAGGCAAGCTAGACTAATGCAAGTTATATTGTGGCAAGCTAATAATCTTGCAAAATGCAAAGCTCTACAAGAGCAAGGCATCACCACATTTTACTTTATGCTTAATAGTCATATCCCAAGTTTTTACCTTACAAGCTTTATTGATGTTGATTTATCAAAGTTTGATTCATGATTCACTTGGTCTAGAGTAGCACAAGAGCATCAAATTTAGCCTAGAGCAGTCAAAGCTAGTTAGCACCCCTCATGACTAGTTGCTAGTGCTAAACAAATAAAATTGACTACTCTAGATGGGAACATGTGAAACGAAATGACTTTGAAAACCTTGGAATGATGAATCATTCTATTGAAAGATTTTTGAAGGTGAATATGACTTGTGAATGACTTGGTGAAATTTACGAAAACTGATGGTTGGGTTCGGATGCGATACCATTCCAATTTGAAAGTACCCCCACAATACCCAACATGGGTAAGGGCTTAACTAGAAATTTATGTGCTTTAGTATGGGTTCACTCTAAACAAGCGTCATAGGGGTTAGGCCAAGGCTGCCTCCGTTACAGGAAAATGATGTGAAATGACGTAAAATGAGGTGAATGTCCGGCCCAAGCCCTGTGCAGTTCCCAGGCTGATAGTTTGTCTTCACTGGGAGGCCAAGCTCATGGGGAGAGGTGCCTATACTACGGTATGTAAGTGAAAGGTTATGATTGGTAGTCCGCACACGGAGTGTGATAAATCAGGGCCAGTTAACCCAGACGGAGTATTGCAAATGTTGTGGCAAAGGTGTGCGACCTCTGTAGAGTGTAAAACTATTCGAATAGCCGCGTCCACGGTTATGGACGGTTGGAAAGGCCATATTGTTCCGTCATCAGACCATTTTCAAAAATATGACATATGACTTGTGATTTGAACTTGAAAGGTGAATGGTGAATTTGACTTGAATCACAACAGAGTTGTGGGAATGACACTAATGTTTCCACTTGAGTTAGTTAGCAAATGAGGAGGCTTTTACTAAATATTTGTGAACTAAAATTGGCTGTATGCAAATAAACTTAGGGCTTAGCACCCCTTACTAAAATTGATAAGTACTTACATTAGTATTAGTTTGCGAGTATTTTAAAAGTACTCATGGCTTTGTCCCTGGCTATTCAAATGGCCAGACTTTGAAGGAGAACAACAGTACGAGGAAGATGGACAGCAGGACGTCTACGACAACTAGGACTGCTCCTGACGTCAAGCGTTGGCCTGTGGATTAGATAGTCCACTACTACTTCGCTTCCGCTATTTGTGATGATCAATAGATCAACTACTATTGTAATATTGGATCATGTGATCTACCTTTGTAAGACGATTATGTGTTGTAATAAATGATGACTCTATGATATTCAACTATTATGTCTCGCAACAACAATCTTCCTGAAATTGCGATGTATGGCATAATAGACATCTGAACTTAAAAATTCGGATGTTAACATCAATGGGCGGCGCTTCTCGCGGCCATGGGTGAAGGTTGTTGCGGCTGAGGTCGACATGCCGCGCAAAGGGCCCGTGCCACTACGAGGAGGGATAGCTAGCGAATTAGAGAATAGCATGTGCAGCGCCGTGTGTACAAGCTAGCTAGTATTTGCTCGTTATTACAAAGAGGAAGTCGCAGTGTGTACAAGCTAGCAGTATTTGGTCGTTATAATTATGTCCGTGTATGCCCGGTGGATGTTCGCGGACGGCCGAATTACTTTATACGGAAGCCCACACAACTGAATAAAAAATTCTATGATGAAACAAAAAGAATAACGAATTTTAGCACAGCTGCATGTTCAACTCGGTGTTAAGACAATCCGTCAAACACCAGTAGGATGTTTCCTCAAATATTACTTCCGCCACCTTTCTTTCTTTTTAAGCTAACAAAAGAAAAGCAGAATAAAGTGAATAAAATGATACTTTGTAGGATAGTGTACTCGAGCTTAAGATCACACGAGCTGCGTGGGACCTAACAACCGTTACCTAGTGAACTGTTTTATATATAAAGCATTCGATTTTTTCGCTCAAAAGAAAATAATTTGATCTTCATTTTATCATAGACTATATTTTATATTCAAATTGAGCCAAATAAATTTAACCGGTATCAGTGTTTCTCGAGGGTAACAAAATTTTCAGTTTTCGGCAAGATTTCAGATATTCGGCCATAGGTGGTATCATGCATTGCTTGCATGCAAAAATCTGATTTGGCGGTGCAATTAAATATGAGAGAGAAATCTCAATACTCATATCTAACGGATTAGACTTGACTCGGACATATTATTTCTTAGTTGCCTATAAATTAGCAAATCCGATATCTCAATCGTAGCTGGGAAATCTGTGGGTAGCTTTCTGACTGAAATTAAGTCGGCACGTGTATGTGCATACAGAGGCTGCTAAGGCACCACGCAATGCAAGCCACAACTAACAAAAAGGGGAGCATATGCAGGGTATGGGTGCGCGCGCATGCACGCGCGTGCTTCGTTCAGTACAGCTGCCGAAACAACCCGACCTGCCGGTCTTGCTGTTACTTTCCAGTCAACAAGAAACCAGACGACCCACGCTCATCTCATACTGTCATGCATGCATATATGCCATATTGCCTAACTAGCAAAGAAGATCTAATCCATTGGAAGCACGTACAGGACAACCTAAGCTACCTAGCTAGCTAACAATGAGGGAGGCACGGCCACGACGCAAGCAGCCGATGGCGATGACCAGAGACGGCCGGAAACGGCGCCGACGGCCGAACAGCAGCACGGGAGACGCGAAGCTTGTCTGCTCCGAGCATCTGACCGCTACCTACCAGCAGTAGTGATGAGTTGTCGTCGGTACAGCCTCCTAGTGCTATGTCTGCAAGTTTGGTTGCTGAGACGGCGAGCTTCTCCGAGGACGAGGAGGACCTCCTCATCAAGCTGCACGCTTTACGCCGTTGACGTTCTTTCTTCTCTAGTAAACTATCTTCTCTGGTAAATTACGTACTCCCTCCGGCCCTAAATACTTGTCGCAGCGTCAATGAACTTAGATGAATTTTGGTAAATGTTTTGCCCTAATTGGCAACAAATATTTAAGGTCGAAGGTACTGCAATCTGAAACCAACACTCTTTTTTCTGTAACTAGGCATGCATCTAATATGTACAGATACTCAACTGCTGAGTTGTTTTAAAAGTACTACTGGGTTGCTGTAGAAGTGGTTAAGTAATTATCCATGTAATTCCAGGAACACGCCGGTCAGCTATGAGTAATTTTTTTTTTTGCGAAAATTCCATCGATCTATTAATAATCATCAATAGAAGTATAAAGAGATCCAAAAGTTACAAAAATTACAAATAGATCATTAGACTAATTAATGTTAACCCACTGCATACGGCTAAATCCTACTAAAGTTATGTTGACATCTAACATTCATATGTTTTGCTACTTGGAAGAAGCAACGGAGAGAAAATTGTATGAATTAAATGCACATACTCTCGGTTTACTAAAATACTATAGAAAATCTACACTTTGTACTAATAAAATTTGTGTTGACCGTGAACCAACCTGAGGTTGGGTGGTTAGGAGGATGGTTGTATCCCCAGCCCACCAGAGTTCAAACCCCAGGTTTGACATCTGTGTGTCTCATAAAAGGCGGAATATTCATTCAGTGGGAGGCGACGTTCCCGTCGACAGCGAGGCGCCTGTGGTGACTTCGTCAATTTCAAGATCCAATCCGCCGGCTCAGTCTTCCGGAGGTGCTCATAGGGGTAGGGTGTGCGTGTGTGCGTTCATAGGGGTGAGTGTATGCGCGTGTATGTGAGCGCCTGCGTTTGTACTGTGTTTCTCAAAAAAAAAAAAAAAAATTTGTGTTGACCCGTAAAGTTTCTCGTTAATAGTTGTTTGGGAGAGAAAAAAAATAAGGTTCCATAAATAACTCTACCTTTTATTTCCCGACCTATTGATATTTTTCAGCTGGTCCATCATCGCCGGGAGGCTTCCTGGAAGGACGGTCGAAGAGGTCAAGGCACACTGGTACTCACCCATGATGACGGTGAAACTGAAGCGCCCCGATCATAACAACCAATATATGATACTAGAAGCTCTGATACCGTCACCTGATGAGCATGGCGACCACACCCGAAGTGCAGTACAAAACAAACGAGAGGAGCACCCGGGACATCCTTCCTTCCCCAAGGACGGTAGTGATGCCGCCAGTGATGATGGTGCAGTGTCGGACGCCGGCAGCTGCAATATGTAGCCACCGATAGAGCTCCCGTGAGGGAGCGTTGATGCCTCACTGAATTGATCCTAGAGCTTACACTCTCTAGTCTCTACGTGGCGTAATCGAGGATGTAGAAGTGGGAAAAGTGGGACACTGGCCTTGACTTTCATTTTTGACTGTAGAGTGTAGACTCGCTTTTTATTTCTTAATAAATTTGGATCTGATTATCTCACTTATATTAGCGAATCCAGGATTTTACGCTAGGGTGGGGCAACTAGACAAAATTTATTTCTCTATACCACAAGCATAGCATGGCAATATGCATGCATAAAATTCAATAGTTTGGAACCAAAAAATGTAAACTAATTTATTAATACTTCTATTACATTTAGTAAATTTCTATGTTCAATTATCAATAATGAATCGATATCGCAATTCTCCGATAGAAAAATTATTTAATAAAGAACAATTATAGAAGAGAAAATACATGCATGTATCACCTCACCTGATCGAAGAGAGGGCTTAAAGCTGCGATGAAACTCTGAATTCTCGACCGATAGGGTGCCCTTGACTTCAAACTGCCTTTGTCATCCCACAAGGCATGTGTAGTGTCTCCGGTTGGCCCGCGCTCTGATGCAGGGGTAGGAGTCCTAGTTGCCCGTACTAACCCTGGTCCTTGCCTCATTCATTTCATCGTGTGATCAATCGGATCAACAATCATCTAGCTCGATCGAGAGGTTTGGCAGTAGGAAATTAGACGGTCGATAGGAAGATGAATCGTATAGGACAACTGCCATATCGTGCAACGCTAATGGTCTGGTCCGGGCCTAATGTTTTTTTGTCGAATCATTTGAATGTAGGCTTACGGGCTGATTTCTTAGGGTGGGGCACGCCCCAGCCGTACGCCCTGTTGGCTCCGCCCATGGGTGTAAGGCCTCTACTAATTCAGAGAGATCTATAAAAACGGGGGATGACTGAGTTGCCAGCCGTTCACGGTGGATGTCAAGTTGTCAACTGCCAGACCATTGTCACGTAAGAAGTCCTGGATGCGTCCGCTATGCGGAATATTGACACCGTATTGGAGTCTAAAAAAGGAGGGTGGCCCGACGGCGCTGCCCTCCCGCCGCAGCAAGTCTCCTTTGAGGAGAACGCTGTGGATCCTGCGCCGCCTTTTCTGCCCAGTTTTGCTGGCCTGCGCTGCTGTTGCTCCCGCCCTTGGGCCTGTGTGTGTTGGGCTTGGAGTTGTGCTTCTCCTTTTAGTTTTTTCCCTGAACCACTGATCTGGCCTTATGCCGTTGTGTTATGCAGCACGCCTTGTATTTTTTGGGATCCGGCGACCCATCGCGTCGCGCGGATCGGTCGTCCGGTCTCGCTTCCGCGTCGCTTAATGGGCATGCTTTTTTCGGCCCAACAATTGTTTCGCTGCGAAACACATGGAGTGAGATGATGAACTATTTGTTGTAAACAACCCGTAATTTTTGTAGGATTTGTTGTTAACAATTGTTGTAAAGAGACAACATTTTTTTTATTTTTTTGTTGATGCTAATAACAAAGTGATTTTTTATTTTGTTGTAACCATTTGTGACTTTGGATAAAATAGTAGGTGATTATTGTTGTAATTCAATCTGTAGCAAATTAAATGTCGCTTGACCACTTTGCATCATTTTGCAAACATAATGATTTTTTATTGTAATCGTTTGTGACTTTTTGTAAAAAAAGTTGGTGACTTTTGTTGTAATTCAATATGTAACAAATTAATGTTTTCTTCTATTTTTTTGCAAACATATGGATTTTTGTTGTAATAGTCTCCGGTTTTTTGTTAATAATAATGGCTACTTTTGTTGTAAATTGATCTCCAACAAAACAATTTGTTGGTTTAACCACTTTTATTGTGACATTACTTTTAAAAAATGTTGTGACTTTTTGTTGTAATAGTATTTTTTTTTTGTACGCGGAGAGATGATTTTTGTTGTAATACTCTTCACATTAGGAGGTACTGCGGGTTGGTTTCCAGAAAAAGGAGGGTGGCAAATGTAAAACTGCATTTAAACTATAATCTGAGAAATATAGTACTGCGGGTTGATTCTCCAAAAACCGGGGGGCTATAATGTAAACTTCCTAATGCGACTGATTCTGCCCGTCGGATCGCCATCGGACGGCGCGGAGGACGACCGATTTTTGGCCCCATATCCGCCGCCCGACGCGTTGATTAGCCATGGTGCTCCTCAGGTTATCAAATGAATGGCAATCGTTGTTTTTTGATCGGCTCGTGGAATGTCCGTGGTTTAGGTGACTCGGATAAATGCATCAACGTGCGCGCTGACCTCCTCTCCGCCAAACCCTCTATCGTTGGGCTCCAAGAGACCAAACTCCAATCCATCTCCCCCGCTAAAGCCACTTCCTTTCTCCCCAAACCTCTCCATGGCTTTGACTGCGTCGACTCCCTCGGTACCTCGGGTGGCTTGTTTCGGCTTGGGACCCCAACCTCTTCTCCCTTGTGGGCTCCGTCGCCTCGCGGCACTCTCTGTCCATCGACCTGGCCTTTGCCTACGACGGCACTTCCCTACGCTTCACGAATGTCTACGCCCCCTGGACCGTGAGGGGAAGGTGCTGTTCCTTCAGAACTTGACGGCGCACGACCCCGGCGATGATATCCCCTAGATCATCGCTGGCGATTTAACCTCACCAGGGACCCTGCTGACAGAAACAATGATAACTTTTCTGTCTCGGATGCTGACCTTTTCAACACCGCTATCGACTCCCTGGGCCTCATCGAGCTTCCCCTGAGGGACCGCCAGTTTACTTGGTCCAACGGTCGGGCTGATCCCATCCTTATCCGCCTCGACAGGGTGTTCATTAACCAGGCATGGAGTGACCGTTTCCCCGCCTCGTCCCTTTCCACCATCTGTAGGGACACCTCTGACCACGTCCCCCTTATAGCCAAGATCTCCACGACTATCCCTCACGGTGGTTTTTTTTCGTTACGAACCCTCCTGGGGCATGCATGACAGTTTTCGGGCCTCCATCCGCACTGCTTGGGGTTCCACCTTCCGGGGCGACCCCACAGCTAGGGTGGTTGCTCGTCTCCGCCTTTGTCGCACCAAGTGTAAGGCTTGGGCTCGTCGCACCTCTCCCTCCTCTGAAAGGGAAACTGACTACCGCCTTCTTATTAGGTTTCTGGACCTCCTGGAGGAGGGGCGTGTCCTCTCTCCTCCAGAAAAACGTCTCCGTACGCTCACCATGGATGCTCTTCACCTGTCTGTCAAAGAGAGTGCCGTGTACTGGAAGACCAGGGCTAAAATCCGTTACTCCCTTGAGGGAGACGAGAACACTAGATTCTTCAACAAAGGCGAATTTATTTGTCAGCAAGTGGGTGGGGAAAACAAAAGCTTATGTTGTTTTTGTTGGGGCTTCCCAAGTATTTGGTCTCGAGCGCTCCAGACCAAAGACACTACCCTATCAGTCTACCAGTCGCATTGGCCGATCCAACCCAATTTACTAGCATGGGGTAGGCTAAGTTGGGCTCTGCCTTTTTTACATTTTCTTCTTATTTTCTATAGCTGATATGGGTTAGGCCAAATCATGACCCCACCATTATACCTAGCTAGCTTCGCCCACTGATAGGTTGTACCCTGCAATGGTAACATCTGCACGTTGTTTCGTTCCTAATACACAGTGGCACCCGGGTTCACGAGTACACGAGTTACTGTAGCAGCATAAAGTTTGAACTAAAACCACAAGACTTATTAGGGAGTAGCATACTTTATGAGAATCTATTGGCTTCTGGAATTGATTAAGGGATTTGCTACACCATTTGATTTACTTCGTGATTTGTGTTAGTCAACAATTGCAACATGAATTGCAATTGAAATTTGATAACATCATCTGATTGAGAACAAACGTAGTTCTCAGTCGACTGAGAAACCCATTGATTAACAATCCCACTTTAAGTAAAGAGAATCTCTACTACTTAAAAAACACAAACCGTGTTCGGTCGTCAGACGCGATACACGGTCCGTCGTCCGCCTTGGTCCAACTTCCATCCGCGTACATTTCGCATAGCCCATTCAGTCAGGGCATCTCCAACGAGGCGATCCAAACCGGACGCGTTGGCCCATCCGGATGGGGCCGTTTGGGCGGCCACGCGGACACGCGAACCTGGCCGACGGTTCGTTTGGATCGCGCACTGCGCCCAACGCGCGGACGCACCACAAAAATTAAAGACACAAAAAAAGAAAACAATTAAACCTAAAATATATTTCATTAAACATATGCCCTATTTTGGGCAAATTTATACATCTCCTATTTTGGGCAAATTTAAACTACAAAAGAGAGCCCTCTATATGGGCTTTAAACTAAAAAATATATATATAACCCTAGCCTAGGGTTTGAGGAGGACGAGGTGGCCGCCGGTGCGCCGCCTAGTACCTGTGGACCTTGTCGCCGTGGGCGTCGATGACGTCCCCGGGCGGCGATGCGCTGTTGTGGCTCGAGCGCGCCGGGGACTCCACCACGGCGACCACTGGGCCTCTTCCCAGGCCGAGTGAGGGTCCGGAGCCCCCCGCTGCTCCGCCGTAGCAGCCCGCAGCTGCGCCTCCTCCCTGAGGCGAAGCTGCCTCTCCTGCTCCGCCAGGCGCCTGGCCTCCTGGCGCCTATCCTC
Organism: Lolium perenne; assembly: GCF_019359855.2. Classification (NCBI taxonomy): domain Eukaryota; kingdom Viridiplantae; phylum Streptophyta; class Magnoliopsida; order Poales; family Poaceae; genus Lolium; species Lolium perenne. The sequence continues at coordinate 25,488,383 of NC_067246.2, read as the reverse complement.
CTGGCGCCGGCGCCTGTCCTCCTCGCGCCGGCGCCTGGCCTCCTCGCGCCTGGCCTCCTCCTGCCGGAGCCTGGCCTCATCGCGCCGGCGCAAGGCCTCCTCCTCCCGGCGGGCCTGGTCGAGCAACGCCCAGGCCTCGGCGTCCTCGACCGCCTGCCGGGCCTCCTCCTCCATCGCGGAGGTGCGGATCACCACCGCGAGCTGCGGCCACTTGGCCTCCTCCTCAGCGATGGACACCGCCAGAGCGCCGTGCATGTCTGGGTCGTCGTCCTCCCCCGGCTTCGGCACCAGCGGCGCGGGTTGCGCCAATGCCGCGCCGACGCGGCCCGCATCCCCGATGTAGAAACCGCCGCGGTGGCCGGCAGCCCTCAACGCCGGCGCGATCCGCTGGTTGCTGCCGGCCTCGTTGTTGTTGGCACCGGGAGCGAAAGCTCTCTTCGGGGCCATGGCGGCGGAGTGGGGCGCGTGGGGTGGAGTGTGCTAGTGGGGAAGTGGACTGGACAGGGACAGTCCCCTCCCAGTCCACATTTAATAAGACAAGCGACCTCCACCGGCAGCTAGGCCCAGGGAGGCGAGCAGGCGGACGCGCGAGGACATCGCGTGCCATCCGCGGCAACGCAAACCTGACCCAGATTTGGGCAGGGTTTGGGTCGTCTCGGACACCGCGGCCATCCGCATTTGGGATGCGTGACCGCGTTGGGCCGCGATTTTGTCCGCCGCGACCCATCCGGACGCGCGGCCGCGGGATGGGTCGCCGCGTTGGAGATGGCCTCAACCCGCGGTCCTTCCTTTTCCCCACCCTATGCCTTTCTATGTTCATCCTTTTTTTTAGATAAAAGGCCTCACATCCCAACTTTAAATTAATAAAGCCAGAAACGGTTCGAACAAAGATACAGATGAGCTGGGGATACCAGCTTAAGTACATATCCAAGCAAAGCAGAAAAACAACTAGCCGAAAGTTCGAACGCTACAGCATGTAAAAGAAGGCAGACGAGGAACTGCTACTGGGAGATGCAATACGGCCCTTCCGATCCAACTTCCAGCAGGAGCCTCCGGTCTTGACGACGAAAATAGGTGCAAAAGAGACGACTTCAGGGGCTTGATCCTGCGGCGAAATACAGCTCACGGAGTTCACTGATCATCCAACAAAGCCCCTCCTGGTCCCTACTCTTAGAGTGTATACACCACAACTGCAAAAAAAGGGTCGTCTTATAGATGATATCAGCAGGATGGTTAGGGAATTTTCTTTCAATGGTAAGTTTATTGAGGATTTGCCAAAACGCCCAAGACTGAGCAAAGGAAGAGCAACCAAAGCAACCTCCTAGAGGACCCCGACAGACTAGACACTATGTGGTGAAATTGGGCGAAATTTGCTGGACGCCAATTGCACCCCAGCAGTTGGCGTAGGACACTCCAAGCAAACGTTGCAAGGGAGCATTGAAAGAAAATATGCGCGGCATCCTCGGGGTTGCCACAAAGGGCACAATTCCCGTTCGCCGGACCGTGCCTGGTAGCAATCTGGAGGCTGGAAGGAAGCTTGTCAAGGATCAGGTGCCAAGAAATTTTTTTGATCTTTAGCGGCACCGCCGCTGGCCAAACATCCTTATAATGTGCCACTATTGCCCCCTGCGACAGTTTAGCATATAGAGATTTGACTGAGAAGACGCCAGAGGCCTCGAGATGCCAGCTGACTTGATCAGCGCCCGTGGTCAAACTCACATCATCGAGCAAAGTCCCAAGCTCTTGCCATTGAGCTAGGCCCACTTGGTCCAAGGAGCGACGGAAGCGGATGACCAGCGCGTCCGGCTGGCAGACTTTAGATACTAGCGCCTCCGGCGAGTCACAGATGGAGAACAAGGAAGGGAATGTAGCTTGCAGCGGGGCTTCCCCAATCCACCAGTCCAGCCAGAACCGAGTGCGACCCCCATCTCTAACCGAGTATTTAGCTCCCATAGCAAAATAGTGCTTGACTTTATGGAGGTTTTTCCAGACATGGGACCCCCCTGCCCCGAACCCTGGGACATGTTGTTGGCATCAGGATATTTCGCTCTTAGACTCTTGGACCAAATATTGTCTTCATCTTGGTACAGCCTCCAAATCCACTTGGCCAGCAAGGCGATGTTCATCTTTTTAGTGTTTAGCAGCCCTAGACCACCCAAGGCCTTAGGTCTACAAACCGTAGGCCAGTTGACCAGATGATACTTCCTTTTCGGCCCCGAGCCCTCCCAGTAGAATCTAGATCAGAGGGAATCGAACTTAGCATGAATCCCGTATTGGAGCAGAAAAAGGCCCATGGCGAAGATGGGCAGGTTGTCAAGACAAGCATTGGAAAGCGTGAGCCTACCACCCGACGTAAGGAGCTTGCCTAACCAAGGCTCTATCTTGACGCCTAGTTTGCGGACAAGGAACAACCACTGCTCGATAGACAGCTTCTGGTCCGAGATCGGGAGACCCAGGTATATGAAAGGGAAAGTCCCTCTCTTACAATTCAGAAGGTTGGCGATCCTGTATTGCTCCTCTAAAGGTTGACCCATCACCCCGACTTCGCTTTTGTGAAAGTTGATCTTAAGTCCAGACATGTCCTCGAAGCACATTAACAGAAATTTCAGATTCTTGATGTCCTCATCGGAGTTCTGAATCAAGATCAGGGTGTCGTCTGCATACTGGAGACGAGTGATTCCCCCTGGAAGCAGGTGCGGCACGACCCCATGAATATGGCCTGCCCCTGCAGCTGCCGTCAAGATGCCCGCTAGGGCTTCCCCAATAAAATTGAACATAAGAGGGGAAAGTGGATCCCCTTGACGCACTCCCCTCTTATTCCTAAAAAACGGGCCAACCTCGCCGTTGATGGAGATTGCCGTTTGCCCCCTGGCCACAAGTTGCGAGATGCGGTGAATATAACCAGCCTCGAAACCCTTACAACGCAGTACCTCCGAGAGAAAATCCCAATTCACTCGATCGTATGCTTTTTCGAAATCTAATTTCAGAAGGATCCCTCCCAACTTCTTAATCCGCAATTCATGCACTATCTCAATCAGAGCCAGCGACCCATCCAGGATATTTCTCCCTTTAATAAAGGTCGTTTGGTTAGGGCTAATTATTCTGTGAGCAACTGGATCAAGACGCAAGGCGTAGGCTTTGGAGACGATCTTGAAGATGACATTGATCAAAGCGATGGGGCGGAACTGAGTGATCTGGTTGGCACCCGGCACCTTCGGGATCAGCGAGAGAATGCCGAAGTTCATTCTCGCAATATCAGAACAAAATCGTTGAGGATGTGGAGGACCCCATGTCGCACCAACTGCCAGCAACGCTTGAAGAACAAGACCGGGAACCCATCTGGTCCGGGCGCCGTATCGGTTTTCATCTCTTTGATGATATCTTCTAGGTCCGATTCCGAAAAAGTGAGAGCTAGACGTTTCGTTCTCCTCCTCTGACACCCGTCCCACCGCACCCCATGTGTGAGCGGACAGGCCGCACACCCGAGCTACCGTCGAGCCAAGGAGCTCCCTGTAGAAGGCATAGACGTGTTCCTGGACCGCCCTAGGTTCCGAAATAACCCCCTACGGGGTCCAGAGGGACGTTATGGTGCATTTCCGGCGCCTACCATTGGCCACCGCATGGAAATAGGTAGTATTGGTGTCCCCTGGAGCGCCCACTTAACCCTTCCACGTTGGCGCCAGTATTCTTCCTCCTGGCTGTAAATATGAAGTAAATCAGCTTCTAAGTGGTAGCGAAGTGCCCACGCCTCTTCATCGAGCCCGGCAGTGTCTGCCAAAAAGTCTAACTTGGCTATTTGTTCAAGGAGCATTGTTTTTCCCTAGCCTACCTTCCCTTCCTAGGTTACGGCTCCAACCCCTGAGGTATTGCCGTACACCCGCACTCATATGAACTCACCAGTCCACTATATCCCTACCACCAACTGACGCAAGTAACCCATCCCAGGTACATTGCATCAGCGGCAAGAAGTCCTGTCTCTATCTTTTCAAAAAAAAAAAAGTCCTGTCTCTCAAACCAGGAGGTTTCGAAGAAAAATCTGGCTGGGCGCTTGGGCAATTCATCCCCAGAATCAAACAAAAGCGGTGTGTGATCCGAGCCTAGGCTTGTCTCCACCGCAAGGGAGCACAACGGGAACATAGTCTCAAACGATTGAGAGATAAACACCCTGTCCAGAGCAGAACGGACAGGGTTCAGCTGTCGATTGGTCCAAGTGAACCTCGCCCCCGTGCGAGGAATTTCCTGGAGATCCCACATCGCAATGTGCTCATTGAAAAGGTCGATCAGTGGCCAATTGAGGTTTCCGTTATTTTTATCTGCGGCTGATCGAATCAGGTTAAAATCCCCCCCTACCAGAAGAGGGCGGGAAGAGCTCGCTATCTTAAGTGATAACTCATCCAGGAAGGCACGGGATCTCCCGTGGTCCACCGGCCCGTAAATACCAACCACCTCCATAACCATTTTGGAGGGGCGGTGCATTAGCTGGACGCTAAGGTAGAAAAGACCACTGCTAAAGGCCCCGACCTCAAACATACTATCCCGGCATCTAATGAGCATGCCCCCCGACAACCCATTAGCCGGGAGCCAGCACCAAACAAACCGTTCCCCAACTTCCAGGCTACGAAGCTCAGTATCAGTAAACTCATGTTTGATGGTTTCCTGTAGGATCACAATATCGATCCTATGCAAACGGAGGTAGTCCTTGAGGAGAGTTTGGCGCCCCCTATCGTCCGAACCCCCGAATGTTCCAGAACAAACACCTCATTTGGACAACATAGCTTGAGCCCGTGCTTGGCGGGTTTGGGGCCTGTTACCAACCGGGAGCGGCACAACTTTCTTCTTCTTGCGAGTCTGAACTGGTGGAATGGCGTCACCCACGATGTTACCCTCCACCACGGTCGGGACGGACTGAGCTTGTCCCTCACCCGACCCTATGGGCGAAGGATGTTGCTCAGGCACCAGGGGCGCACTAGCTTTTTCCAGCTCTAACTTGTGGCGGGCCATCGCAAGATCTGCTTGCACCAGTTCTCTGGCTTGGATCATAGACACTAGCTTCGACGGAGAGCCCGCAGAGGATGAAAATACTACACAGCTATCTTGAGCATCTTGGAGCAGATGAGCAAGGGAGGAGGATTGCAGAATAGTAAAGTCCGAGAGCGAGGGGTTACCTGGAGCCTTAGGTTTCGTCAGGTTCTTTGCTTTCTGAGCGGAGGCCTTGTGCGTGGAGTTCTTGGCATGCGTCCTCTGAACCGCCCGCTACAGAACCGAACCCTTCGTCTCTCCTTTGCCGAGCGCGCTCTTGCGGGCCGCTTCAGCAGGCAAAGCTTTGCTGCGAACCCCCCTGGCCACGAGCGCCCCAAGCGTAGGGATAGGAGCATCTTGCAGCAGGAGTGGGAGGCAGGTTGACTTTTCAGTGATCGCCAGCGCGTGGTGTAGCGGGGGTGGGAAGCGGAGCCACCCGCCTCTGACCCAAACTCCAGACACGTCACCTCCTTGTCTTCCATTGCCAACTTGCGTGCGGGACGGTCGTGGATGCTCTTGCTTCTGCGCTCACGGGCGTAAGATGCCTCAGGGATGGAGATAGGTGAGACATAGCGGAGGACAGGTTCCACCGATTGGCGCCCCTTGTGCCCAACCAGGGACTGGAAGCTGACCTCAGAGAGCTGTAGGCGTGTCCAAAGGAAGCGACACCGAGAGGACAGGCAGCTCATTTTTTGCGAACGCCGACAGTTGGGGAGGCAAAGTGGAGGCAACGGCCGGTGGGGGAGATTGGACCAACGGAGAAGAAAGACCGCCCTTGGCCGATATGTTGGACCCATACTGATTCAGATCCTCAGGGGGAGCACGGTGCTGCGCTTGATCAGGAGGCGGAAGATGGCTCTGGTCGCCCGCGGGTGCCAGTGAGACCGACTTGCGCGCGTGGCCCACCGCCCCACCTGCCGGTGCCGTGGTGGGCGAATGCTCCCTGGAATTATGCCGTCCCCTCCTTCCATCACATATGTCTTCATCGGATTCTTCAATTTCGTCGTCTTTATCATCTCTCTTATCAGAGGGTGGCCTCGGTGGAGGCGGTGCGACCGCAGCGCTCCCTGGAAGCTCGTCATCACGTTCCAGCTCGATTCTAGACCCTTCCATGTTCACGAAAATGACCACCGACTCCAGGATCTTGACAGGGGCGCGTAAGCCAAGGGACATGCGGACTGGACCAGAGAGGTTGGCCAGAGAATCGGTGTCAACCAAAATCGGCCGCCCCACCTCCCTGGTGGTAAGCAGGAGACGATCCGCGTGACGCAGAGCCGGAGGAACCCCATAGAGCCTAAGCCACACCTCCTGCAGCCGCTCGATCGCCGAAGGATCCCCGATAGGGAGTGTGACCACCGTCTTGATCTTACTGGTTGGTAGCGTTGGTCCGCACCCACGGATAGCCATCCCCAGACTTTCCTTGGAGGGGAACACCAAGGAAAAGTCTATCTCATTAATCTTCCGGACCTGCCAGTCCTAATTGTCATCGACAAGGTCTTTGAATTCCGCTTCCATCTCCTGTGCTGAGAGACAACCTTCTTGGATGATGACTAGAGCCGCATTGGACGCCGGTTGTTGGATTTCTTCCTCCAGGACTTCACAACAGAAAAAGCCTTGCTGATTGCCCCCAAATCCTGCCCAATACGGATCCGGAGCGCGGCTGACAAGGGCACACATCGCAGAAAGATGTCCCACTTTGTTGCAGTTGACACAAAACGGATCATTGGTACAGTTAGCTTGCATATGCCCCTGTTTCCAACAGTTGAAGCAAGTAATGTGGTTGGCCTCTGGCGGCTGAGGGGCAGCCCCGCTCCCAGCACCAGGACCGGGAGCAGTGTTGCCAGGCGGCGTCGGAGCGCCCTGAAATGTCCGCCCCTGGCGCGGAGGGCGAGCGCCCTGCCCCCGTCCGTGGTCGCGCCCCCGCGGACCAGGAGGTGGGGGAGGTGGAGGAAGCTGCGCATCATGACGGGCACGACCCCCGTCGTGGCGCCAGGAAGACGCCCCGGAGCGCTCACGAGCACGGTCACGGTCAGCATCGCGGAGGCGCTGCTGCCTCCGCTGCTCGTCTTGTTCACGCTCCAACTTCTGCCTCAGATCGGTATCCCTACCACGGGAGTAGTCCCTTGCCATGTCATCGAAGGAGCGTTTGGCTCGGGCGTAACGGTCTCGGTCTATGTTCATCCTCGCCGCTGCCTATCCCGTGCCGTAGGGTTCCGCCGCGTCGGCCCGATCTCGCTTCTCTGCCTATCGGCCCCAACAGAATCTCTAGCGCCGCCCCTCTCTGCTTCAGAGCGCTGACCTGTCGCCCCAAAGCTCCTGCCCAAGTTCCTTGTCCTCGTCGCCAATTCAGAGAAAGCACCGGGTCAGACACGACTCACGAGCAGTGGTAATGAGAGGAATTGGAGGAGGATGTCGAGCACCGCCTCCACCTATCGTTCACACTTCACAGCAGTTGCTGATCGCCTCGGCGAGCGACAACGTAAAGGATGGCCGGCATGACCTTCTCAAACAGTGATAGCACATCGACCACGGCCGCCCGGCGGCCTCACTGGAAAGGTCGACGGCGAGGACAGTTCGCCCAGGGAAGCGGGAAGACGGAGCCTACCCTGGCGCGGCCGCAATGACCGTGGTTTCTGTTAGAAACGATAATCACTAGGACACCGGAACGGTGTCGTGTGCGCGTGTGTCTCGTGTGTGTTGTAAACCGGTACTAACCGGATGGCGTCGTGTTGGGCGTGGAGTGCTACGCCGTGTTGGACGCGGGCTCTTCACCGAGTCGGTTAGGTTGTGCATCTTGCCGTGTATAAATAGCCAGGGTATACGGACGTTGTAAAACACATCGTGAAGTAATAAAATCAACAAGGCTCGAGACGAGCCTTTGGCGATACATCGTTTTCGTGAGTTACGTGCATACTAGTCTGATCGCTGCAATGGTGAGATTGGTTTGCTTGTTTTGCTGTACGTGCGCAGATCGTCGTCTCGCCAGAATCGCTTCTTCGTCTACGTCGGAAGTACACGGCGTTTTGGGGCTGGGCCAACAATTGGTATCAGAGCCTCGTGGAGGATCTCCTAGTAACGGGAGGTCATGACGATGGAGGTGGGCGAGTCTTCCGGCGCTGCGGCGCCGGTGTCGACGCAGTACCCGCAGTACATCCGCGACAACTACACGGTGTGGGCGACCACGATGATGTGGGCGCTCGAGTCCAACGAAGTCTGGGAGGCTGTCGATCCCGGCGGTGACGAGTTCATGAAGGGCGCGCCGAAGTACCGCAAGGACCGACAAGCACTCACGGCCATATGCTCGGTGATGCCGATGGACGTGAAGCAGCACCTAATCTCGAAGACATCTGCAAAGGAGGCGTGGGAGACGATCAAGACGCTGAATCTTGGTCATGCGCGTGTCCGCGAGACAGCCCTACAAACCTTGCAGAAGCAGTACGAGAACCTGGAGATGGGAGGAGATGAGAAGCTGGGCAGCCTTCGCTTCGAGGGTCGCTACATTGGTCAATGGGATTCGCGCGCTGGACGAGAAGCTCGAGGAGATCTCGATCGTAAGGCGTTTCCTACGCGCGGCGCCGCCGCGTTACTTGCCCGTTGTTTCGGCGATCGAGTAGTGCGTCGATCTCAAGACTCTCACGATGGACGATTTGGTCGGACGGTTCAAGGCGCATGATGAGGGGATGAAGATCACCTACGGTGGCGAAGCAAAAGTGGAGGAGCACGTGATGCTTATGCGTGCCCATTGGCAGGCAATGGCCGCAAGAGAGAAGAAGAGCAATGGAGCATAAAGCAGCGGTGGTTATCAAGAAGCCTCCCACCCGGCGAAGAAGTCGGATGAGAAGCCGAAGAAGCCAAAGAAGAAGTTCGATAAAAAGAATCTTCGCTGCCATAATTGCAACCAGCTCGGTCACTTCAAATCGGAGTGTCGCAACGCTCCGAAGAAGAAGGCTCTCTTGGCGAAGGAAGGAGATGATGGACCAATGATGTTGATGCTCGAAGTATGCGAGCTGATGGACAACGTTGAATCAACTCCGCAGGTGCCGGCTAGGGAGATCATCACACTCGAGGAAGACAAGGTTTTCCTTCATGACAAGGCGAGGATGAGGACAGCGAGGCATGTCTGGTACCTCGATACAGGCGCAAGCAACCACATGACCGGCGACAAGGCTCAGTTTTCTGAGCTAGACCTCTCGGTGGGAGGGACGGTTCGGTTCGGCGATGGATCGACCGTTGGGATAGCAGGGCGAGGTACTGTCCTGTTTGAGTTGAAGAACGGCGGTCACAAGGTACTCACGGATGTGTACTATATCCCCAAGTTGAAGAGCAACATCATCAGTCTTAGTCAGCTCGCGGAGCGTGGATGCAAGATCTTGATCGAGGACGAGTTCTTATGGGGGTATGATCGTCAAAGGCAACTCATCATGAAGGTGGAGAGGGCGAGGAATCGACTCTATATCCTCAACCTGGATCGGGTGGATCCGGTATGCTTGATGTCAAGCATGGAAGACTCGGCGTGGAGGTGGCACGCGCGCTACGGGCATCTTAATTTCCAGGCTCTACGACAACTTGGACAGAAGGAGATGGTACGTGGCTTACCGTGGGTTGATCATGTTGAGCAGGTGTGCGACGGTTGTCTCATCGGGAAGCAAAGGCGAGCCCCGTTTCCAAGGGAGGGACAATATCGAGCAAGCAAGGTTCTTGAGTTGGTGCATGGAGACTTATGCGGACCAATCACGCCGGCGACCCCCGCCGGGAACAAGTGCTTTTTGCTCATCGTCGACGACTTCAGTAGATACATGTGGGTTGTGTTGCTGAAGAGTAAGGATCAAGCTTTGCAAGCGTTCCGGATTGTGAAGATGGCGGCCGAGGTGGAGTCCGAGGCCAAGTTGAAGGCCCTCCGTACCGATCGGGGTGGGGAGTTCAAATCCAATGAATTCAAGGCGTTTTGCGAAGCTCATGGGATCCAGCGGTACCTTACCGCGCCATATTCACCACAGCAAAACGATGTTGTGGAGAGAAGGAACCAAACCGTGGTGGCCATGGCACATAGCATGATGAAAAGCGAAGGCGTGCCGGGCAGGTTTTGGGGCGAGGCGGTCACGATGGCCGTCTATCTACTGAACAGGGCACCAACTAAGAGCGTGGTTGGTATGACTCCGTACGAAGCATGGTACGGACGCAAGCCCTCGGTTGATCATCTTCGTACTTTCGGGTGCGTGGCGCATGTGAAGACGGTGGCCGGGCATACTAGCAAGTTGGCGGATCGAAGGACTCCAATGGTCATGATCGGCTATGAAGCCGGTTCGAAGGCGTATCGCGCATACAATCCAGTGAATAAATAGTTGGTTGTGACACGCGACGTCGTCTTCGAGGAGGAGAAATCATGGAATTGGGGCTCCGCGGAACCGGTACGATCAATCTCAGATGAGATATTTACAGTCGTTTATCACGATGACTTGCATGCAGATGATCAAGAAACGTCTCGTGGCATTACGGACTCAGGCGGTCCGGGCGGGAGCAGCAGCAGCGCTGCACCTGGAGGCAGCGATGAAGCAGAGAGCAGTGCGGCTAGCGGCTCGACTAGCAGTCCGCGCGCGCGAGACGAGAGCTGGGCCGGAGCCACGGACGAGAGCGCCTCGAGCGCTTCCTCTGTCTCCCCGCGCGAGAGTACATCAAGTGGATGACAGGTTTGGCCCAAGGAGGAAGAAGAATCACGATATGAAGAGCACACAGGAGATTGGCACCGCACAACTTGTGCCTTTTTCTGTCTCACTTTCTCTTGTACAAACTGAGCTGATTACAGAACTATAAATAGCACACACACCACGGTCAGGCTCACAGTTGCCTGATCCGAGGATCACTCCACTAACTAGCTCCACGAGCCACTACCTACATGCACGCGCTAGCTTGAGTCACTCTCAAGTCTGCAGATTTACAGGAGCTTGCCAACAACGGCACACTACGCACGATCTCAACTGAATGCGTCCACTTCTCCCTGCTTGCCGATCTGCCGCACGACTCGCTCGCTCTGACTCCACGGAGCTTTTGCATGTTCCAGCACATCCTATATGCACAATCTTACTCCCAATCAGCTAACTCCCTACTGAACTTTGCATGTACACACGTAATCTCCTTTTAACGTGAGTACATTGCCGCAGCCCAGCCTACTGATGCTAGCTTGGACCGAACCAACTACATGCATGCAGAAAACTTAAACATGATCAACAACTAGATAACAAGGTTAACTCCAACAATCACCCCCTTAACCTTGTTTCCATTTATTCAGTAGCTCCACGCCGACCATCACAGCAGCGCCGGATGCTCGTCGACGTCCGCGACGGCAAGATGCGCCCGCTCCTTCCTTGGCTCGGTGCAGTCCCGCGAGAAATGCCCATATTCTTGGCAGTTGTAGCAGCGCACCTTGCGGATGTCGAAGGTGTTCTTCTTCTTGCCGCTGTTGCCGGTGCCGTTGCGGTCGCGGGCACGCCACTCCTGCTCCGTGAGGAGGAGCTGGCCGTCACTCCGTTCGCCGCTGGCCTGCGCGCGCCGCCGTGACCGTTCCTCGAACGCCTTGAGCCTGCCCAGCGCCTCTTCGAACGCCATGGTATCCACGTCGCAAAATTGCTCAATCCTGGCCACCGCGGGGTACAAGCGCTCGGGCACGGTGTCGAGCAGCTTCTTCACCATGGCGGCATCGTCGAGGGTCGATCCAAGACTCGCGTACCTTGCCGCCATGCCGCTGATCTTGCCGGCGTAGTCGTCGAGCAGCTCCGCCTCCGCCATGTACAGCTTGTCGAACTCGCCACGGAGAGTGGAGAGCCGCGCCGCCTTGACACGATCAGCGCCGACGAACCTCGTCTTGAGGCTGTCCCACACCTCCTTTGCCGTCTTCTTCGCGGACACCTGCATGAGGATGTCCTCCGACAGCGCGCCGAGGAGCTGCGCCCTTGCCACCTTGTTCTTGTTCACGTCCACCGCGGCGCCATCCGCAGGGGACACCGCCTCCCAAACGCCCGCGGCGTCCAGGTTCGCCTCCACCTTGATAGCCCAGATAGTGTAGTTCGTCGACGTGAGCATCGGCATTGGCAGCGACAACGAGCTTCCCCCAGCACCATACGGAACCAACGCCATGTGGCTCTGATACCAAATGACAGGTTTGGCCCAAGGAGGAAGAAGAATCACGATATGAAGAGCACACAGGAGATTGGCACCGCACAACTTGTGCCTTTTTCTGTCTCACTTTCTCTTGTACAAACTGAGCTGATTACAGAACTATAAATAGCACACACACCACGGTCAGGCTCACAGTTGCCTGATCCGAGGATCACTCCACTAACTAGCTCCACGAGCCACTACCTACATGCACGCGCTAGCTTGAGTCACTCTCAAGTCTGCAGATTTACAGGAGCTTGCCAACAACGGCACACTACGCACGATCTCAACTGAATGCGTCCACTTCTCCCTGCTTGCCGATCTGCCGCACGACTCGCTCGCTCTGACTCCACGGAGCTTTTGCATGTTCCAGCACATCCTATATGCACAATCTTACTCCCAATCAGCTAACTCCCTACTGAACTTTGCATGTACACACGTAATCTCCTTTTAACGTGAGTACATTGCCGCAGCCCAGCCTACTGATGCTAGCTTGGACCGAACCAACTACATGCATGCAGAAAACTTAAACATGATCAACAACTAGATAACAAGGTTAACTCCAACAGTGGAGAGCGTGGCTCACGCGCAAGCTCACCTAGCAGCAGACCAACTCGTGTTGAAGAATCTTTGTCTGGGAGCACGGGAGTTGTGGCTGCACTATCACCAGCAGCAGCTAGTCCAGGAACGGACGTGGACAGTGGTTCTTTGCCAGGAGATCGTATTTCGCCGGCAGGAACCAATGCAGGAGTGTCCGCGGGTGTATCAACGCCTAGTGCTGCAGCCGGAACAACATCGTCAGCTCCGGCGTCTCCTTCTACTACAATGGAACGGAGACGGCCGCCGACTCCGGAAAATTTCCGAAGTGTACTGGAATTGTATCCGCCGGAGACCCTTCGCACAACGCGTGCGCGAGGGAGAGGAGAAGGTCGGTGTTTACTCACCGAGGAGCCGACAAAGTTCGAGGACGCAAACACGGAGGAGTGTTGGCGTCGTGCTATGGATGAGGAGTTGGTGTCGATCCGTGACAACAATACATGGAAGCTTGTCGATCTACCCAATGGCCAAAAAGCCATAGGGCTCAAGTGGGTGCACAATCCTTCGCAAAAAAAAAAAACAAGTGGGTGCACAAGATCAAGAAGGATGCCCAAGGGAATTTGGTGAAACACAAAGCAAGGCTAGTGGCCAAGGGCTACGTGCAAGAGCAAGGTGTGGATTTCGAAGAAGTGTTCGCTCCCGTTACAAGGATGGAATCGGTGAGATTAATTATCGCTCTCGTGGCTCAAGAATCTTGGAAGTTGCATCACATGGATGTGAAATCCGCGTTTTTAATGGGGAGTTGGAAGAAGAAGTCTATGTGAAGCAACCACCGGGATACGTCAAGCGAGGAGAGGAACACAAGGTATTGAAGCTACACAAGGCGTTGTACGGGCTACGGCAGGCCCCTCGGGCGTGGAACATCAAGCTTGATCGTACATTGATCTCTCTCGGATTCGAGAAGAGCCCACTGAAGCATGCTATGTATAAGCGAGGTCAAGGAAGGGATCGTCTACTAGTTGGCATCTATGTCGACGACCTATTGATAACCGGAGCGGATGAGGAGGAGATTGCTAAGTTCAAGCTACAGATGAAGGAGTTATTCAAGATGAGTGATCTAGGCTTGTTGACCTACTATCTTGGGATCGAGGTGCAACAAAAGCTGGGTGAGATCACACTATGCCAGGAGGCATATGCAAAGAGAATACTCGAGAATTGTGGCATGGAAGATTGCAATCCAACTCAAGTTCCAATGGAACCTCGGCTTAAACTAAGCAAGAAGAGCGAAGCACCCGCGGTTAATGCAACGGAGTATAGGAGTGTGATCGAAAGTTTGAGGTATCTCGTGAACACAAGACCGGACTTGGCCTATTCCGTTGGCATTGTGAGTCGCTACATGGAAGCACCCACAACGGAACATTGGGCAGCGGTGAAGCATATACTCAGGTACATCAAAGGGACAACTGACTACGGTATTGTCTATTTTAAGGAGAAGGGGAAGGTGAAGATACTTGGCTATAGTGACAGCGACATGGCAGGCGATGTTGACGACCGTAAGAGTACCTCGGGCGTGGCATATTTCTTTGGAAATAGCATCGTAAGTTGGCTATCACAGAAGAAAAAGGTAGTTGCATTATCTTCCTGTGAAGCTGAGTATATAGCAGCTGCAACCGCGGCGTGTCAAGGAGTGTGGCTAGGGAGGCTACTCGTTGACCTCATGAACGAGGAAGCGGAACGGGTGGTGCTCAATGTTAACAACAAGTCTACAATCTCTTTGTGCAATAATCCGGTACACCATGATAGGAGTAAGCACATTGATACGAGGTATCACTACATACGGGAGTGTGTAGAGGAGAGTAAGATTGAAGTCAACTATGTTCGCACCGATGATCAGCTTGCAGATATTCTGACCAACTCTTTAGGTCGACTGAAGTTCTTGGAGATGCGACGAAGGATCGGCGTCCAAGCTGTGAAGACCAGCACATCGTGCTTAGGGGGGTGATTGTTAGAAATGATAATCACTAGGACACCGGAACGGTGTCGTGTGCACGTGTGTCGTGTGTGTTGTAAACCGGTACTAACCTCGTGTTGGGCGTGGAGTGCTACGCCGTGTTGGACGCGGGCTCTTCACCGAGTCGGTTAGGTTGTGCATCTTGCCGTGTATAAATAGCCAGGGTATACGGACGTTGTAAAATACATCGTGAAGTAATAAAATCAAAGTGGCGATACATCGTTTTCGTGAGTTACGTGCATACTAGTCTGATCGATTCCGCAATCGTGAGATTGGTTTGCTTGTTTTGCTGTACGTGCGCAGGTTGTCGTCTCGCCGGAATCGCTTCTTCGTCTACGTCGGAAGTACACGGCGTTTTGGGGCTGGGCCAACAGTTTCCGCTCTCTCCGGCACCTACACTTGCGTGATGCCACGCAGCCCGCGCTGCCATGTTGACAGATGTCGATCAGCTGAACTGTACATAGATACGACTATGGCCAGTATCAAGTGCAGCTGAAATGCTTATCGATAGCTGCCTGGTCGAGTACATACTGAATCATGAAAGTGACAATCACCGTCGTTTACGTGCTGATCCAGGACAATCCAAGGAACTCACTTTGGCCAACACCATTTGTCTCTCCCCCACACAGTACACACAGCACATGTGTTCGATCAGATGGTGATTGATTTCTTATAATTACCCCCTCTGTTTCTAATTTGATGCAGTTACACGGTCAACTTCAGAAGTACTGCTAAAGTTAATTTTATGGTTATAAGTAGTGCACCCTACATGTTTGTCGGTTTGCCTACATGTTTGTTGTTTTAACTTCGTTTTTGTGCATTATTTTTCTAGATTTCGGTCTGTATTCTTCTCGTTTAGTTGCCCTAATGGGTATAAGTCAATACTCTGAAGGACACTCAAAATGATGGCATGTGAATAGGAGGCTGAAAACTGAATTTAGATGACGTTTTATCTGCTATATATTGATCCTACCCAGTCCAGTATTACTATGGCATAAAGAACTACTAATATTCATGGGATCCTTTGCCATAAAATGTAACTTGATCGTGGCCTGTGACGACATGTCCAAGATTAAGCTGATTAGTTGAATGCCCAATACTTTAGTGCTAATTTATTATTCATGTCTTAATGTTTGAACTTCTATCTCATCGTTTTCAATCACTGTGTTTCATGGTGCTGAAAGAACGGCCTACTTAGAGGAATTAAGTTCTTTAAGCAAAGCCGCTTATCCACCTCCATTTAATGTCATGCTTGTTGAAAGGCGGATGTTTATACTAATTCCTTCAGTGTGGAATAGAACAATATCTTATATTAGTGACTACTAGGAAAAGTGCCCGTGCGTTGCACCGGAAAAAAACAAAAACTCTAACGCTTCAACTTATCATCCGTGATGATACTTCTCCTGCCTTTTGCCATTGTCGACGAAGGTGGTCACATTTTCTCCTACCCATGACGAATATGATTAATTTGTGATGGACGAGGAGTCTAAAATTTAGGATTTTGAAAAAAAAAACCTTGTCACTACTCAAATTTTGGCTCAAAATCAATTCACCCACTGAACTGAATTCTTGTATGTTGCCACGGATTTTGTAGATCTTATATTCAAATCTTCCATAAATAACTATACGAGAAGTCCCGTCATAATGGTGGGTGGACTGAGTTTTCTGAATCGTCGTCTTCTGTCAACTTGTGATCCGCAGGATTAAAGCATATTTTAAAGTAATATTTATCTATAACGTACGGACTATTTTGATATTGCACATAAAAAGAGCATAATAATATGTTAAATAAAAAGTCAACAACGAATAAATAAATGAATTAAAGATTCTGGTACATTTATATATTTTTACCGAGTCGGTCGCCAAAGCTGGCATGGCATGCTGTGTGATGAGTGGATGCGTTTTTCTTTCACAGCTCTCTCACGCTACATCCAAATTCTACACCGTTGTTGTGTTCTCCACTAACCTGCCCAGATATCGAATCCATCCAGCTGCTAGCTACATATGCGTACGCCCCATGAGCTCACCTATGCTAAAAATTGTGAACAACACTGTACGAAAAAACTACAAACTCAACGATCTGGGGCAACCATCTCACTGGTACCACTCGAAAAAGACTGAATTGCCGTAATCACCCATCGTGGGGTTTCTCTGTATATATACAACAGGAGTACAATGTGTTACGTACAGGGAAGGAAATCACAACCGATTCCTGCCTAAAATAGAGATATACATCCTAAACCGATCCTATCATTAATACTCCCCATCAATCTAAACCGTCGTGTACAAGGTTAAGATTGGACCAAAATTTACGGAGTATTAGCCGAGTAACTGGTTTAGTGAACACATCGGCAAGCTGATCGCCAGAAGCAATGAAGCGAACATCAAGGGCCCCCAACGCAACCTTCTCACGGACAAAATGAAAATCGATCTCAATGTGCTTGGTGCGAGCATGAAAGACAGGATTAGCTGTTAAGTATGTGGCGCCAAGATTATCACACCATAGCACGGAAGGTCGGGACTGATGAACGCCAAGCTCCTTTAGAAGGGACTGAATCCAGGTTGCTTCAGCAGTACCATTGGCCAACGCCTTATACTCAGCCTCAGTGCTGGAGCGAGAGACTGTTGGCTGCTTGCGAGAGCTCCAAGAGACAAGGTTGGGCCCAAGAAAAATAGCAAAACCACCGGTAGAACGACGATCATCGGAACAACCTACCCAATCAGCATCAGTATAGATGGCCAGCCTAGAAGATGAAGATGGCTGAAAACGAAGACCGGTCGAAATGGTGCCCTTCACATAACGGAGAATACGCTTTACGGCCTCATAATGAACAGTCGTCGGCTGTGACAAGTACTGACAGACTTTGTTCATAGCAAAGGAGAGATCAGGTCTCGTCAATGTGAGATACTGAAGACCGCCAACAAGACTGCGGTACCGGAAAGCATCATCTGAACCGAGCGGATCACCAAGGTCACGGGAGAGCTTGTCAGTGCTGGACATAGGGGTGGTGACAGATCGACAGTGCTCCATGTTAGCACGATGGAGCAAATCCAAAGCATACTTATGCTGAGTAAGAATCAACCCCTGCGACTGATATGCGGCTTCAATCCCGAGAAAATACTCAAGTCGCCCGAGATCATTAATAGGAAATGTGCTAGAGAGAGTCTGGACCAAGCGCTCAATGGCGGCAGTAGAAGAACCGGCAAGAACAATATCGTCGACATACACGAGCATATAAATGGTGACTCCATGGTGGTCAAAAATGAAGAGAGAGGTATCAGCCTTACTAGAGATGAACCCGAGCTGATGTAGCTTGTCACTCAAACGGGCATACCACGCGCGCGGTGACTGCTTGAGACCATATAGAGCTCGCTGAAGTTTACAGACATACTACGGATGACGAGAGTCCTCAAAACCTGGCGGCTGCTGCATGTACACATCTTCTTCAAGGAAACCGTGAAGGAAAGCATTACTGACATCAATCTGTCGAAGAGGCCAGCCACGAGATACAGCGAGAGAGAGCACAAGGCGAACTGTAACTGGTTTCACCACTGGGCTGAAGGTGTCATGATAATCAATACCTTGTTGTTGAGTGAAACCACGAGCGACCAAACGCGCTTTGTATTTGTCTACAGAACCATCTGGACGAAATTTTGTTTTAAAAATCCACTTGCTGCCAACAATATTTGTACCGGGAGGCCGAGGAACAAGTGACCAAGTGTGATTACGCTGAAGAGCGTCAAATTCCTCTTCCATAGCAGTCCTCCATGCGGGCTCGGAAAGAGCGGTGCGATGAGACGCAGGGACGGCAAGAAAAGCTCCACGACGATACGGGTTGTAGCGTACAGTCCCGTCTGTGGGTATCCGTGGCCGAGACACCCCGTTGCGCCGGCGGGTGATCATGGTGTGCTGAGGTACTGACGCTGTAGTGGTCGATGGAGCGTCGTCAGAAACACCAGCAGGAGGCGAGAGCGCCGGCGACGTCACAGGTGGTGATGGCAGCCCAGCGGCAGAGCCAGACGTGCTCGGGGTAGAGGGCCCATCCGGGGTCACAGGCGACACACCGGTGGGCCGTGGCGAGGCGGGTGCCGAACCAGGAGCTGGCGACCTAGGACGACGCCCGAGGTCGGACGCTGATGTAGAGGCATGCATATCAGGTGCAACATGCACGTCGATCGTGCCAGGTTCAGAGTGTACCACGAGGTGTTCCTGCACAGAATCACTAGAAGCCTGCACAGAATCACTAGAAGAAGCAGCATGCGGGTTAATCGGCAACAAGGTAATGTCATAAGTGCGCAGATCGGTATGCTGAATAGCTGGTTCATGCAAAGGAAAAGAAACTGGATGTAAGGTGGACACGTCAATAGTGACACCCGGTGTAGCAAACGGAAATACTTTCTCATCGAAGATGACATCACAAGAAATATAGATGCGACCCGTGGTACGATCAAGGCACTTGTAGCCTTTGTGCATAGGGCTATACCCGAGAAAAACACACATTTTTTATCGAAACTCTAGTTTGCGAGAGTTGTATTTGCGAAGACTCGGCCAACAGGCGCAACCAAACGTGCGCAAGAATGAGTAGTCAGGAGTCATGTCTAGGAGGCGGGAGATGGGAGTGGCATTGTCAAGAACGGGAGAGGGCATTCTATTGATAAGATAGCAAGCGGTGAGAAAAGCTTCATCCCAATAGCGAAGTGGGAGAGAAGAGTGAGCGAGGAGCGCTAACCCTGTTTCGACAAGGTGTCGATGCTTGCGTTCGGCGATGCCATTTTGTTGAGACGTGTGTGGGCAGGAGACTCGATGAGAGATGCCCGTGCGCTCAAAATAAGCATGAAGACGATGATACTCGCCACCCCAATCGGACTGCACGGTGCGAACTTTGGAGTTTAAAAGCCGCTCAACGTGTTTCTGAAAGATATAGAAAATGCCCTCCACATCAGATTTGTGTTTAATCAAGTATATCCAACAGTAGCGACTATAATCATCAATAAAACTAACATAGTACTTAAAACCTCCAGAAGAAGGTAAAGCAGGGCCCCAAACATCAGTGTGAATGAGCTCAAGAGGGGCACGAGACACACGGGATGAAGAACTATATGGTAATTGATGACTCTTAGCACGCTGACAAGCATCACAAACCGATGAATCAAAATGCGAGGAACACGACAAATTGTTCGACTTAACAATGTTTTGAACTACATTATTTGAAGGATGACCGAGACGTTGATGCCACTACAAGGGGGAAAGCTTGACGCCAGAAGAAGCATGGCGCACATGAGATGAAGACCGACCAAACGGAAGCGGATATAGGCCACCGCGACTCCTACCGCGAAGGATGATGTTCCTCGTTGCCTTGTCCTTAACAAAGAAAAAATGTTTGTGAAATTCGATAAAGATATCATTGTCAGAAACAAGGCGATAAACGGAAAGCAAGTTTTGGCTAATGTCGGGAACATGGAGAATATTTTTCAGGAGAATAGATTGCGATGGACCAGCTAAACGAGAATGACCGATATGAGCAATAGACAAACCTTTACCATTTGCGACCTGCACTTGATCCGTGCCATGGTAGCGCTCGTGCATGTTCAGCCTTTCCATGTCATGGGTGAGGTGATCGGTGGCCCCCGAGTCCATGATCCATGTATGATTAGCAGATGAGTTGCCAGACCGCTGCTCATCCGCTTGGTAGACCTGATTGAACCTGTTCCGGCAGATTAGGGCGTCATGGCCCCAAATGCCACATATCTGACACTGGCAGCGAGTGCGACGGCGGCCGCCGCCACCGCCACCATTACCAGCGCCTCCACCGGTGTTGCTGCCATTACCTTGGCCACCGCCGCCATTGCGGTTGCCACGATAGTTTTGCTGGCCACCACCGTAGTGGTTACCGCCACCACCGTTGTGGTTGCCGCCACCGCCGTTGTGGTTGCTGCCACCACCGCCTTGCTGACCGCCGTTGGGCCGGCCGCCGTTGCGGTTGTTGTTGGAGGCGTTGTCGAAGGGGCGACCGCCGCTGCGGCCTTGATCACCGCGACGGGCAGCAGAGTTGGCCGAGGAAGAGAACTCGCTGGTCTCGGTGTTCTGCACATGCATAGCTTCACAAGAGAGGAGCATGGCATAAAATTCAGAAACAGTAAGAGAATTCCCGGCGGCGTTGAGGACGGTCAGCGAAGCTTGCAGTGACTCGAACTGCGAGCCGAGTCCCACGACGATGTAGTCGATCAGCTCGTCATCGGAGATGGGGCTGCCGACCATGGCCATGGCGTCAGCGAAGCCCTTCATCTTGCTGAAGTACTCGGCGGCGGTGAGGTCCTTCTTCTTCATCGTCGTCAGTTGGCGACGGATCTGGCGAATACCGGCTCGATTCTGAGCGGAGAACATGGATGTGAGGCATGCCCACACGGCAGAGGCGGTGTGCCGCCCCACCATCTGGCCGAGAATTTCTTCGGACATGGAGCCGAGGAGGATGCCGAGGATCCGTTGGTCCGTGTACCACCAGTTTGCATACGCAGGGTTCGGCTGCGTGACCGCGGCGTCTCCGGTGCCGGTGGTGATCGTCGACGGCGGGGCGGTGCAACTGCCGTCGAGAAAGCCGTACCAGCCTTGGCCGGCGATATTGGGAACGACTTGCGTTCTCCACAGAAGATAGTTGGTGCGGTCAAGGCGCACCGTGATGGTGCTGGTGTAGGCAGTGGGAGCGGAGGTGGGAATCGTGGTGATCACGCCGGCGGGCATGGATGGAGCGGAAGATTGGATGGCGCCGGCGGCGGAGGAAATCTGCAACGCGGAGGTTGTCATCGCGGCGGCGCAGAACCCTAGTCTGGATCAGAACGCGCTCTGATACCAACTCGAAAAAGACTGAATTGCCGTAATCACCCATCGTGTGGTTTCTCTGTATATATACAACAGGAGTACAATGTGTTACGTACAGGGCAAGGAAATCACAACCGATTCCTGCCTAAAATAGAGATATACATCCTAAACCGATCCTATCATTAATAGTACCCACCTCCTCTCTCTCCAGATTTTCTTTTCTATATCAGCGTCTCATCCTTGATCCTAGTCTTCTTTCATACTCTTATTTTCTCTCAAGTTATCTTCCAAATTCATCTTCAAAAGCTGTAGCAAATCCAGTGATTCTTTAAATTCAAAGCCCAAATCCACAAATCAATCCACTTTTCATATTTGTGGCAAACTCCAATGCTGCCATGAATCTTAAGCCAATGCCCACCACAAAAATAAATATCATATTTTAATTCATTCATGAAGTACCCTTTTGTTGAGCTCGTTTAGTTGGTTATGGTGTTGTAATAGGACTTCTAGCATTCCTGGTTCTCTCAAAACGCTAGCAGTAGGCGGCGTTCTCCGTTTGTTTTTGTTCTTGTTTGCACACCTGCCTAGGATGCTGTGAGCTACTCGCATGTATTCCTTATCTCTTTGGTAATGAAATTTGATCCCCCGGCGGATCGCTTGGGAAGAAAAATCATAAAGGACCAAGCTAGTGTTCTTGATCTGTAGCTAGCCGAGGCTGTTTTGAAGGATATGCTTTCCTGTGCAACTAAACAAGCTAGTAAAGTACCAGCACGCACTTAAGTAATATTGCATTAGCAAGAAAGCCTAAAACCTTAGCCATATTCGCTAGCTATGCGTGCGAACACTGTCATGTTTTAGAAAGCCACACGCCGGGAACGGTGTGCAAGGTGCGAGCTGCTTGGTTAAAGAGCAGCAGGCTAGACGGCGCAAGCTGCTCGAGCATGGTGCGGTGGCGAGTCTACGCGAGCAGCTAGCTTGGTCGAGGTTGCAGTGGGCTTCGTGATGTGGAGGCGAGCTTGGCGTCAGCGGCGGCCAGAGGAGGTCAGGCGAGGTCGGACGGACTGCGGGGCGAGGTCGGAGAGCTGGGAGGAGACCGCGGTCCAGGACAACTTCAGTCCTACTCCGCCTCGTTCTACGATGGTGACAACTCGAGCCACCTCCGTCCATGAGAGAAGCTCGCCGTGGACCTTTTCCCCTCGGCGGCATCCTTGGTTTGTCCATAACTCCACAAGTCCGTCACGTCCACACTTCGATACGAATAACAATCCGGATGCACAGGGCGGACGGAGAGTTTGGATTGACGAAACGAACTGACGAGGGGCGGCCAGGAAGAAGGGCCTCGCCCAGATTGCAACCGAGCTCGGCAAGTACGTCCTCAACGCAGCCGATATCAGCGCACTGCTCAAGGCCCCCATCCACGAGCTTTCTGATGGACCTGGACGTACTGTTTTTCATCGAAGTAGACTTTTAATTGGAGCAAGGCCCGAGAAACCACATGTGATACGTAACCGGGACTCTTATCCATCGGCCTGGACTCTTAATAGGAGCAAGACCCGGAATCCACGTTTGACGGACGAAAATCACGAGACTAACCACGGACAACGTACGACCAAACCATGACGGATCAAACTACGGAAACACTTCTCCCTTTATTATTACTAGCAAAAGTGCCCGTGCGTTGCACCGGAAGAGAAAAAAAAATACTCAAATGATACTCAATTTGTATCACCGGAGACTTGTAATTATGGTGAGCGCACTCTATGTTCCTACTGTACCTTGCCCATATGCATTCTCTAGTGCCCCGTTACCATCCTCTCCTCCCTGAATGGCCGCTCTTCCACCCCAACCTTCTCTCCGTGGTGGTCATGGCTAGAACCGAGTGACGCTGTCAGGTTAGGTCTTGCAAAACAATGAAAAAATATGTGCAAACATTAATTTAGATATTCTCTTTCTAATAATATCCTAAAAGCTCTCCGGTTATCAGAATTTATTTTTTAAACATGTTTTCTTTGCTCCGGTTGATGCAAGCTTACATATATGAATGTCCTCAAGAAAAGCATGATAACACTTCTTACTACTCTAACGTAAATATATTACACATTCCAAAAGTGTGACTTTTTGAGATTGCACGATTATCTCCTTTCTGCATTTACGATGAAAACCGAAAAAATATAATATATTCCAAGAACATCTTAAACATCACTAACCTGGAAATAGCAACGCTCCTTTATTTTTTATTCTCAACCAGACCATCTATATATATTGCCAATTTGCCACCAATGCCATCACCTGTATGCTTGTATAGTTTTATGGTATTGCTTTCTTAGCGGATCGTGTCTTCATAAATTTGAATATTGCTCTTTCGTAAAATTCATCACGCAGAGATTATATTTCTCTTGTTCCACATAATGAATGCAACATCAAGAAATTCTCCCTCGTCTAGAAAGTCTGATCCAACTCCAGCTTGTCTCCCTAGTACAGAATGTAGCAGAGTGCCTGCAGCTCCAGGGAAGCGATAGATACACCAGTATAACCTGGTGCTGCTACAGGTTGACTTTGTGGATACAAATTTGGCCGAATCTGTACGACAACTTCACCTCGTCAAATTACCATTAAAACATGTTTTCCACTGTTGATCTAAAAAAAACATGCTTTCCACTGTTAAAGAGGGACTCAGCGACAAAATCCAAACAACCCAGCTTAGAATATGTGATCATAATAGTGCTAACAGAAGAACTCCATCCCGGCTAATTTTCAGAGCTGATCGAGGTCATAATAAGCCAAATTTTCACCATGACCACCTCCCTAAGGGAAAGCCACAGTTCGCCATGATGCCATAATCTCATGACCGCTGTTTTCCCTGGCACCACCCCTCTGCACGCTGAAACCACGCTGCCGCCGTGCGCCCTCAAAATCGGCCAGACGGTATCAAATCTCGAGGCCTCACTACGCGTCTACGCCCTTACCTCCAGATTGGTGAGGTACGAAGCAACGACGTGGCCGCGTCGGACGTATTTCATCAGGCGTATCAGACGACCTCGCGGCATCGGGACCTTTTAGCAGGCGTAGGAGGTACGGGGCGGCGGACGGTCTAGGCGTTGCCGTTGGGGCATGACAGGATCAGAGACGAAATCGTGTCCTTCTAGGACTCATGCGGATGGAAGATCTCGCCAAGAGGACAATTCATGTTTCCGCCCGCTGTAGATCTCGCGTGGCAGACCAGGGAGGTTAGACGGAGACGTCTCCTCCTCCTTGCCCGGGAGGATTGCATAGGCGAGAGGGTCGGTTCCTGTCGACGGATTATAGAATCGAGATCCTCCGGTTTTTCTCGCCTGATCATACCATGGTGCGGAGGAGAGCTTGCCGTAATGTTTTATAGGAGGAAGCCGTGGAGAGAAACGTAACCGCAACAGACACAGAGGCGGTTTCGGGAGGATGTACGATGAAAACCAACGGACGAAAACATAAAAAGAGGACGGACGAAGACATATGATACGGATCAAACCGCGGAAACACTTCGTACTTTATTATTAGGTATTAGGTATAGATATAGATTATTATTATTACTACTACCTCTGTCCATAAATAGATGCCAAAAGTTTGTCTAAATCTGAATGTATCTAGTCACGATTTAGTGTATAGATACATCCGAATTTGAATAAATCTTTGGCATCTATTTATGGACGGAGGGAGTAGTACAAATGCCCGTGCGTTGCCACGGCCCTCAAATAATAGTTAAATCTCTACTACTTAAAAAGACTAAACTTATTCCCTATTCTCCCCATCTCTTGGTACGTCAAAACTTTCGTCGTCGTCGTGTACTCCCGTTCCGCCCGCAACATGGACCGCGCCAACCTACCTGGGCCATGCTACAAATCACCTGGAGGGAAATGTGTTCCGTTGTCACAGCCACAACCCATCTCCATTGACCCTGTCCACGCCGCCTCCTTCCCAGGCTCGCAATGTCGTCGGACCACGCGGCCTGCAACGCCGACCTCCACAACTCGGTCCTCTGCTACCACGGAGAAGGAGCCCCCCCCCCCCCCATCCCGGCGTCCACCTTTTCCCACGGCAGCAGCGGCGGTCGCGGAGGACGGGGCCGAGTCGGGGGAATGAGAAAGCCGTCGTCGACAACACTCTGGACATGGGAGTCTCCGCCGACCCTAACCCCGGCGAACACCAGGTGATCATCGACGTCCCGTGGCGGCCAATCCCCACCTTCTGCCGTGGCGCCCTCTCTCTCTCTCTCTCTCTCTCTCTCTCTCTCTCTCTCTCTCTCATCCATTCTCTCCTATTGCAGGTCAATTCCATTCGGGTGTAGCATATCTGCAGCCAACTGAGCCTTTTTACGGTGAATTCTTGGGAATTGGATGCAGACGAGCTGAAGCACGATTTCAGATTATTTTTTTGCGCTTAGTCAAGTGTAGTGTAACGCTGCATTTTGATCATTAGATGCAGAAGGTGTGAACCATCTTCCACGTGTTATGTACTCAGAATTTTGTGGAAAGGTAAGTATCTACAAGAATCTGAAGTTTCCAATGGGTGCTAGACTAACAACAATCGTACGAACGCATTTTTATATAACTGTAGCAACTGTGTTCTTGACTGTGATTCTTGGACAATTAGCTACTACATTCTTTTTATGCGGGGCACCTCTTGCCTTTTCTTTTCTCAAGATGCAGGTCTTACATTATTATACAGTAAATGTATAAAGTGTACGTCCTGCTCTTGTAGGTGAGAAAAAATCTATGATTTCTAATAACCATGTTTATTTTGTGAAGTTTTCCTGAACTCTCTGTCCATGTGATTTTTTTTCAAAAATCAATTGAGATTTCTAGCATGTGTTTGTTGGTCTATGTGAAGACTGAAGACACGCACGCATGCCTCTTCTTTTTACCAAGAAAAACACAAGGTTCATGGTTGGTTTATTGTCGGTTTTCATTCTATAAATTACTTTTATAGGGAAAGAATCAATAATATGTAGAATTAGAAATAACTATGTAGAATTAGAAAAACCAGTTTTTACACCAAAGTAATAGGTCAAACTTTACCCTGTAGAATTAGAAATAACCATGTCACTTCCACTGCTTTCTGCACTACCACTTCACCTTCTGTGACAACTTAGGGACATCTTTGTTTGATTTCACATACTTGAGTTGAATAATTTATAAGTTCCATAAGATTTTTCTCCTAAAACGATCATGTGTCTGATACTGCAGTCAATGTCAGAGTTTAAAGTGATCTTCCAAAGAAGTAATTATCGTAAGAAGCAGCAAACATTTGAAAATATGACCATGTTCCAAACATTGGAATGGGTATGGCACATCTATCATACATAAATTTATTTTGTAATTCCAGTGAACTGGAACTCTTTTGAGTTCTTCTGTGTAAACATGAACTCTTGGTTTTAAGTGTAAATGTTGTCAGGCACATTGACCATTCAGACCATGCTACCTTTGTTTTTCAAATATTTTATCTGATCCTCAGTTCAAGATATGCAGTGCAGCTTGATCTGTCTTGAATATCTGATAAGATTTATATCAGGGCCTCTCTTAGTCTGATGGCCTTTACTATTTTTATTTCGATAGAGTACCCTCTTCTGCTATATGCCAATTTTTGGCTTATGTATTTTCAGTGATTTACCGAGTGCCACGGTTCGTATTGACATAAGATCTTTAGAAGATGGTGGTGTTTACTTTAATATGTTTTTAAAATATATGCAGTTCCTCGACGGAATAAGATTGTGTAGAAGTTCTGGCAAGAGTTACGTTTGCTACCACCAAGTAAGGAGTTGCACCATGTTAGGCCTTCGGGTCTTGGGCTAGGAGGACGAGGCTGGTCTGCTGATCTCAGGCCACGCATGGTTCCTCCTCCAGTGTCCGTTCGCGTCGTGACACATTCATATGCTTCGACATTACCTACTATTTTTGGATCAGTTGGTTATCATCAGTTGGCGTTGTTTGCTGAAGGATCTTCTGCTACTGATTCTTTTGTTGATATGGATGCTCGGAGGCACGCAATTCATCTTGGCAAACAGCCGGTTGAACCTCTTGATAGTATTATTTTCTTCCCTCTTTATTGAAATCCCGTGAATTTATCAGTCTATGGTTAGCTCAATCTATCACTAGGCAAAAATGTTCTATCGCACTAGCATTTTTATGGTTATAATCTTATTGAGTGACAAAATCATGTCATTATCTTGGAGACTGCTTGCGATAGAATAGGGCATTTAGGGTGTGTTTGGTAGCCCGGGTCAACCGAGAGTAACTATCTCTTCTCATACATGATGAGTCCAGCTAAGTTGAGATGAGATGAGATATTGTTTGGTAGCACATGTATGAGTTGAGATGAGATGTTGTTTGGTACGACATGTATGAGATGAGATAATAGGACAACACCTCAATTGATTTTAGCACTAATTTAATATTTAAACAAAGATAAACTATATGTAAGTATAAAATACACAACTTTATAAATACACACTAAATCAATATTCAATAAAATACACATTCATTCAATATTATGTAGCCTTTTTTGCAAATAGGTCCTCGAACAGACTAAACAAAAAATCAATCGGGTCCACGTGGCCTCCTTTAGCTCTATCTGCAGCATTCACGGCCGCGGGAGGGCGCTGGCACGAGCTCGGGATGGTAAATGGCGGTGGAGGGCGCCATACGGAGCTGCTGCGAGCTCGGCGGCGGCCGGTGTTCAGGGGAGGGGGCGAGGGGCGCCGGAGGTGGTCGGCGAGAACGGCAGGGGGAGCTGGCGACGGGAGGCGGGAATTGCAGGGGATAGGGTAGGGGCGGCGGCGGGAACTCCATGGGACAGGGGAGGGCGGTGGTGGGCGGCGGCAAGAGGAGGGCGCGACCGCGGGCGTTGGAGCTTGCGGGATGGTTGGTTCCTGAGGAAAACGAGTAAGGACCGAAAATGAATCGTTAGCGCTGTGCGGGCTCGCGTCTGGGGGTGTGCTGGTGGGCCTCCCGAGAAGGATTGCGGGATGGACTCAGCTTGGCTGGGTTGTGAAGCTCGATTTGAGCTTCTCAACCTGGCCTGGCTGAGAGCCTTTTTTTGTATGAGGTGGGCTAAGTTGAGATGGACCGTCTCAGTCTAACAAACAAGGTATGGTCGACTGAGCTCCGTTGAGATGAGAATATCTGGGTTCCCCCAGTCTACCAAACACACCCTTAGAATCCTTGAATTGCAGCTTTGGATGATAAGAGCATATGATGCTTTGTGTGTGGCCTCTGTCAGAGCATATATTGTTAGCCAGGAGCACTAGAAAAACAGGACTGAAGTTATAGGTCTTATCAGCCAGGTTGTATGCATGGCACAGGTTCACATGTGGTTGTTGTAATATAGGTACATCTCAAGTTTATCTCTGGGCATGCTGTTGCCCCGTGTCTGATTGTGTCGTAGAGTGTAAAGGGGATGAAAGGTGTTGTAGTATATACTTCTTCATTGTTCATATTATAATGTGAGTCATCGAGTGCCATTGTTGGAAACTAACTAAATCTATGATAATTCCTTAGCAAGCACATGGAAACGACAGTTCTCAAATGAAATATGGAGAACATGACGGGTGGAGTGACACCACAGTGCCTATGAAGCCAAGAGGTGCACATAGACAAGCAAGGCGGTGGTGCATTTAAATGGCAATGGCGTGTCTTCTTTGCACTATATGGAGATAATTAATTATAGGTAACATTCAAGATCTTAGTTCTTTCTTGCAGTTTTGTCGGTTGTTTCATGCAGTTTCTTCGGCTGCATGCTTGCTCATCTCATCTATATATCTTTGTTTTGCATAAGGTGTGCTTCATAGATATTTTTTTTCCTTTTTATAAGTTGTCCTCAATTGTCGATTCATTAAGAAGAACAAGAAGTGGCTAATAACATTGCTGGGATTTTTCTCTGTATTCACATATATTGATTTGCTTGCTGCACTACTACTGCTGGTAGCTATTTTCCCGCATTATCAAAATGTTCCTTTGTAATGGTTTTATTTTGTCCCGTCTCAAATTTTCATGTTCATTTCATTGGGGAAATTTTGGAGCAGTGGTTCTTATACCCTCCCCGTCTCAAAAAAAAAACTGCCCAACTTTTCCTAAATATGGATGCATCTGTAACTAAAATAAGTTTATATAACTCCGTGTCTAGATAAAGTTGAGCAACTTTTTTAGGAACGGATGGAGTATATTGGTACGAGAATTTTGCAATGGCTAATGGTGATGATACCTTCTTCAATGTGATATCATCCCTTATAGTGAACTAAAGTGCTCTGTCAATTCATAGAGTTCTCGGTTGTATATACTCCTATACAAGAGAGTGTTCGTTCTGATCCCCAAGCTTGTATACAATACCATGTTCGTAAACTCTGTTATAATCCAATTTTGATTTTATTTTCACCCTAGCCTCACGAGGAAAAGCTCGAAGCTCGGCGAGTTAAATGAGTGCTCGTTTGTTCGACTCGTTTGAGTTCGGCTCGTTTTGTTAACGAGCCGAGCTGAGCAACAGTTTTTGCTCGTTAAGGTTAACGAGCTAAACAATTGAGCTGACTATGCTCGTGAGCTACTCGTTAAGATTGGCAACAACCTATGCTTCACCAGTTTTGATAGCGAGTCCCTTTAGTTATCTCAAATATTTGGCAAGAAGGGGCCAAGCAAAATAGTGCTCTTTAACCATGCTTGAAACTCCTACAGTAGGATCTAAAAACCTATGCTTCCGCTCTTCCTCACGAGGCAATGCACACATGTTTGCTTTACATTGCCTCCTTAACGATCCTTAACGAGCTGCTCGCGAGCGCTCGCAAGAACATAACGAGTCGAGCTGAACAATGATTTCAGCTCGTTATTCTTAACGAGCTTAACGATTCGAGCCTTAACGATCACGAGCTTAACGAGCCGAGCCTTAACGATCCGAGCAGCTCGTTAGTCCACCCCTAGTGAAGGCAGTCATGATCCATACACTCTTTTTCCAAACATTGCTATTAGCAAGAGTTTAGATCAAATCTCAACTAAGAGTTTGTAAAAATGATTCTGATTAATTCTTTGCATGTTCAACTTTCTACTGAAATTTATGTGCAGCAATTTTGTAGTAAGCTTGTTGTAGCTAAATTGTGAGTCGTGGTGTTCTAACTGGTTTGTATGAAAATTGGTATTACATGCCTTAGTTAGCTGATCGTTCACTCAAACACCAATTTATTTTGTTGTAAGCTTGAGGTAGCTAACTAGCAATGTCCTGACTGGAAACAAAATTGTAAGCTTGTGGTGGCTAAATGTTAACCACTGGAGCATCACCTGGAGCTCTATATCATGCTTATTTTTCCAAATGCATGTTCTGATATTTCTCTGGTGCAATATTTTGAAAAAGAATAAGTTGCATATTGCTTATTGACATTTTGGAATGGATTGTTGCCTCCTAGGCTATAAGGAATAGATATGTTTTCCTGGACATGTCAGCGTCTAGCACTCTTTACTTGAGTTAGTTTTGTCTGAACCCTGAAAAACATCAGCGCTGATCTACATCTGAATTACTCCATCCGCATGGTTTTAGCACTGTGTGCTTAGGAAAATTTCTTTGTAGTTTGAAGAAGAACTATGTATCACAAGGATGTGACCTGTAGATGGGTACAGAAAATTCAGAAGGTCAGTGACTATTTGTTCAAACTTTTTGATAGCCAGTCCAATATGGTTTCTTTTTCAATTGTTCCCTTGGAAAAACGTCTATTCTATCTACAACAATGGTTGCTGCTGTGTTATTTCTGAAATTGACATTGAAGTATATTCTGACATGATGAAAAAGCCCACTCCATCTTTGTGAAACACTAAATTATTGTGGGACGTGATAGCAGCTGGCTTAGATCGTGGGCACGTCACAAGTGGTGCGCCTGGGCGACGGATTATGGGGAGCGGAGTCACGACACATGAAGAAACAGCCAACGCTGGGTGGAGAAGTGCGGAGGCAGCATCTCGCTAGGTACTGGTGTCAATGGGGCGTAGAGAGGAGGCTTCGTCTGGGAACGTGTAAACATGATTATATGGTTTCGGTGATGCATGCTGAGAAATGCCCCGATGATGGCAAATTAGCTTGGAATTCCTGAACTTTGGGATTGATCGATGTTTGAGTAGTGCTCAAATGAAAGCGCAAAATTGTATGAACCTTATGGAGAGCGAAAGTTTATTAACTTATACATATGATTATCGTGCTTTTTTTTCTCAGAAGGATCAAAGTTATTTGTATTCATTTCATAGTGAGTTGTGAGTTATATATGTGCATTGAGAAATAAAATTTGAGAACCCGTGGCAACGCACGGGCATTTGTACTAGCAAGAGATGGCATGGCGGCACGCCGCGCTTATTGTGGTTGCAAGTTGAAACATAAGATATATATCTTTTTCTAGTGTGTTGCATAGTATTCCTGAATGTTAGTTCGTCGTTCGGACGTGATTGCAGCGAAATCATCTACCAAGAAAAAGTGTAGATACGCATGTATGTGGTACATGGATAGTACATTGACGTGCAGAATAGCTATCAAGTTTAGATCTGTCTAAAATTTTATTACACCATTGAACATAAATGAAAGAATAAAATCCTGGATTCAAGAAAGCGACACACACTTGGAAACCGGTGAACATTTTGAATGAGTATATATGTTGCTCAGGAGCTACGCAGTAGGGGAGCCACCACCAAGGACTCCAAATAGCAAGGACACCAATTCAGGTCATGTTCACAATGGATCATCACAACACATCTGTACTCATTGAAGTTTATATTAAGCACTCAGATCACAATGGGAATTATTTACTATTTACATGGACATGCAAAAAAAAATCATCATTACGTTTAACTGAAAAGATTACCGTAAAGTGACGTAGAAAATTCTTTAGCACCTGAAGGAGAGTGCATTGAAGCAAAGAACATATATAATATAGAAGAAAATTTTGTAATGCTCAAAGGGTATCATTATACAAATGTCTGGCAGACTGACACTCAAAGAGGACTCATGCTAATTTATTTTGTGTTTCTGATGCGACTATGACTGTCCATAGAGCAGTACCTAAAAGCAGACGCGACATGTTGGTGCAATGAGAAAATTAGGATGATAAAAATGAACTCCTGACTTCTAGGCAAGTAATCTAGATGTAAGCATATTACTAAGAAGAGAACTACCTCTGGCCGTGTTAGAAACTCGTCACTAAATTTCTTATTGCAGGGTATCAAATCCTCACAAGGGAATACATTTCTTCTAGGACTATGACAGGGACAATCAACCCTCTAATTTCTGCTTCTCCAATGCCTCCTTTTTCCCTTCTAAAATTGTGGTGTAGGCATATACACACAGGAAAAGTCCCCTTCCTCAAACTGAAAAATGAGGTCGCTATTACTGTTGTTATTTCTTAGCTGATGCTAGGCATGTAGTCTCCTTTTTAGTAGTTATAAATCCTATAACCATGCTTTTCACATGTCAATGTACAACACTGTATATGTTTAGCGAATGTGGACCAAGTAATCGTGTAGGTACCAATACATCTCTATATATACTGCACAAGGTTTACGCCGCGTAGTGCCTATGCATCTTTAGTAGGTATACGGTCAGTATTAACAAATGTATGCATGTGTTTGATGGTTAACAGATTACTATTGGACTGCTAAATTTCAAAATCAGTATATCTGAACATCTGTTAGAACTAAGATGAGACATATAATGCAAGCAAGAATTAGATGAATTTCTGAACAGCTGTTAGAACAGGGCCACGTACCTATTCCCTTCTTGCCGGAAGTACATGTGGCTGGGGCGATGAAAAGAAGACAGTGGAAGGAGAAAATGGTCATCGGCGCTGCCGGGCACCGGTGGGACAGATTGCACATGGACTTAAGACGGACCCGTGCTTGAGGCCACTGTTTCCCATTGAGTTTGCAGCGTCCAACACCACACAGATGCCCGAGATGGCTCCAGGCCTTGCTCGAATCGCCCCGGAGCGCCAAGGCTGCCGCAGGAGAAGATGTGGCACATGTAGCTGATGGGGATATGTGCGGGCACAGTGCAATGAGCTCTGCTTTGTCGCAACCCCATTTGCATACACAACATAGTTGCATTTCTATAGCTAATAACATGAACACAAACTCTGAAACCAAGGTGGAAAGGAAGCCCTACAAAAAAGAAAATTAAGGATATAGATGGGTTGATAGAGTATGCAATAAACATAGAGAGACCTACAACATATAGATAAGACCACCAAAAAATAGTTATAGAAAAATTGCCTTGTAAAAAATTCAAAACCCAGAACTGGGGAACTGTTTTTTTTTTGCACATGGGCAGGGAAACTATTCACGACCATAATGTATTGAATCTAAAAGGTGGATGCTAGCATAGGCACTCATACATCATCCAAATCTCTGAGTAGATGTTTTTTCTATCGAAAGAAGGGTATATTAAATTGCACAGTAAGGCTAAGAAGCACACTCAAAACTGAATTACATGCTAAGAGTGTTTCCTACCTTTTGAAGCCCCCCTTTGTTTCTTGGCCGTCAGGGGATGTCTACAGCGAGGTGTGCTTCCTAACCATAGAGGAATGGAATGCTCCAGCTGCCTCTTCCAGACATCGGAGAATCTCATGGCTCTAGTCCCACTTCTAATACTCTTCATATCTCCTCGCTGTTCATCGTGATGCCACTCCTGCCCTTCCATTCTGCAACCAACCACTCAACGAAGTACACACACCATCATCCTGTTATAAAACAGTGTGCATCAGCAGTCTGTAATAGGAACATACAAAAACTCTAGAAACAACTATTTCATTTAAAAATACATGCCTCCATATTCAGCATGGTATTATCAGAATTCCCAAAGGTCATTTTTCTAGAATATTTTTATTTGGAAGTGAATATACTATGTGAGAATCTCTAGGATGTCCAACTATCAAATATTACACACAACTGGATGTTACCAAAAGGGTCTAGAAATAACTATTTCACTTAATAATACATGCCTCCATATTCAGTATGGTATTATCGCAAGAACCATTCCCAAAGGTTGATCCTTCTGAGGAATGGTTGTGGGCTCAAAATGACTATTGCTGGTCTATCAACCTTCTTGACGCTATCAAAACAATCAAATTAGGCAGAATCAGTTCCATCTTTAATCGCCAATAATTGGTAGGTAGAACTTCAAGCTGAGAATCCATGCCAAATATATACCCATGTTCACTGGGAATACATACACTCCCGTTTCTTCGCTGCAAAAATCAGTGATTTGTGAAAATAGCAATTTCACAGCTGCACTACCCAACCCTTCTAGATATAAAGGACAATCCTAAAAGCACCAGCAATAGTTGATGCCACTGATACCGCAGCACCATTTTACCAATGAAAAAGCACACATACTCTTGATTCTTCCTATATTGAGTTAATCATCATCATAGTAACACAATTTACTATTGTCCTTCTTCTAGTTTTGTACATGGCATCATGGTATTATATACTTATAATGCGTATGAAATAAGAAGTTTGAACAAAAAAAATTGCTCAAATGAGTTATTCTATCGAACTCCCTTACCTCCATTAGACCAGACAAACTGATATGAGGATGCACAAATGCAGCTGGGATGCTCACATTATATACCATTTTGTTCTTCAAGAGATTTCCTTGACGCAAAATCAACGGTTTTGGAAGGCGGAAGCTTGGTTCACCGTCACGGCCAGGTCATGGTATTCAACTCGGTGCAGCATGGCCAATTCAGGTGTGCCCCTCGACCACTGCTGAGTACAATGGCAGGCCTCATCCTTGGCCTTAGCTAGATGTCACAGGCAATCTTCTCTGATAAGCCGGATGTTGTCGTCCTTGACTGCGCGGTGTAGCTATCGCTGCAACACGCAGCGGTCACATCCCCGCCAGATGATCTCCTCAAGCAATGCAGCATCGTCCTCCTCGACGGTGATGCGTGTGTACATGGCCACCTCGACCACGAACAGGACGTTGCCAGTCTCTGCTATCAGATGCGCCAAGGGCTTGTGCCTCCTGCTTAAGGCCTCCATAAAGGAATTTTCCTCCTAGATCTACATGTGCATTGCAAGATATCTAAATGAGACTGTCTACAATACCTAAAATTTAAATTACTAAAGGAAAATCACAAACAATGATACGAAATTCTGAATATGAAATTAACATAAACTAAATATCATGTAACAAATTTGTATCTGAATTCAAATAGGTCTGAACTTGGAACAGGAAACATGCTTGCAAATCAAAACAAGAAATATGTAGAAATAGCATTCTAGCAATTTGAAAGATACACTAAACGGAGGAACATATCAGGGCAAAAATACATGAACTAAAATCACCAGCACGGATATGTTTATCCACCAAGACCTGCAACTCTCTCAAACATGAGGAAAGAAGCATAAAGAACATATCAGGCGGCTCTGTGGTCAGGCTCTGTGAAAGAAGGAAGAAGCTGTAACATCCCAAGAGTAATACCTAGATCCTTTTTACCTTTCTTGCATTGTTGTCATGTCATCATGTTGCATTCATACATATCACCACCTTTTGGCTTTTATAAAATTGCATTTGGTTTTGACGTTGCTTGTGTTTGCTTGTTGTTCTTCTTTTCTTCCTCTCTCTTGGTTCACCCCCCTCCTCTTGTGATGTTCCAAGAAAAGCTAACAAGCCAAACCTATCCCTCTACTTGATCTATATTTCAAATAGGTCATGCCAAAATTCTTATATGGTTGCTATAAACCTCCCCTCTCTTTCTATTTTGCAATGCTAATAAGATGATCTTGAGTTGGGTTTTATTCCTCCCTCAAATGGTTGTCCTACTTAAGGTTTACCAAATATTTTGTACACCAAATATTTTGAATTCTATTTAAACCTCTATGGCTCCCTCTCACTTTCTCTCTTTTATTTCTCAAGCCTACCATGTTGGTATCCCATGCTTGAGTTCTTCCCTGAATTCATTTCAAATTCTTCTCTTCTCAAATTTCAGCAAATTACTGAAAGAAGAAAAGAAAATAAAAACACAAAACATAAAACAGTAAACAGTAAAGAAATAAAGGAGAAGAATCTAACCTAGCCTCTTTCTCCCCAGCCAGCAGCCCAGCCCGAGCAGGCCACTGCAGTGGCCCAGACCAGCCCAAGTGGAGGCCAAGACCCAGCCCATCCTAGAGCTACCAGAAGTGGTAAACGGAGGAGCCCCTCTCGATCGACGTCGTCGTCTTCTCCACCCTTTTCTGGAACGAAACAGAACGGCGTCGCCTCGCCCAGCTCACGGCCAACCACTGCCTCCGTTGCTTTATAAGCAGCGCCAGCAGCTCCTCCCAGAACCCTAGCCTCCCTCCTCCGTCGCGCCGCCGCCCCGTCTCCATCTCCTGCACCTCCTGTAAAACCCTACCGAGAGGAAAAGCAACTCCGGCCGTCGTCCGCCTCACCACCATGGACGCCGGCGAGCCAACCTGACCGCGGGAACGAGTCCGTGCCGTCCTCCTCTACCTCCTCCTCGTCCTCCCGAATCTGACCGCCCGCAGTACCTCCACAAGCTCGTCGTCATCGCCAACGTCTGCCTCGGCCACATCCTCGTCCTTCTCGTCGCCGGCAGCTCCACAGCCCTCCTCCTCGTCTCCGACCACCCCTGGGTGAGCACCACTTCCTCTCCTCTCCCCTGCATGCCTCAACACCTCTGCACCGTCGACGTGAGAAGGATCTGATCGGAAACGAAAACGAAAAACGAGAAAAGGTTACAGTTTTGTCTATTTCACGGTGGCCACTTTCGACGCAGATCACCGGCTACACAGATCGTTTCAGCACGTGTTCCTGGTACCATTAGAAGCACGCCAACTTCCTCTTTCTACAGGACTTTGAATCACCCAAAACGGAGCAGCACAGACGACGCCATCGTCTTCCAAAGTCAGACCGAAAAACAGATGCTTTTCGAAATTCGGCGTCGCTGTTTCGTCTGTCTGTTTTCCGGCGAGCCTCGCCGCCACTCCGGTGCACCAATCTGAACTATTCCAGTACCATTCGAATCTTGGCACATCCAGCATGCTCAAACTGTCGAGAGCCTCGTGTAAAACTACCCAGATCTCTCGCTTTAGACGCTTTAAAGTCCGTGCAGAAATCCATCT
Organism: Lolium perenne; assembly: GCF_019359855.2. NCBI lineage: Eukaryota > Viridiplantae > Streptophyta > Magnoliopsida > Poales > Poaceae > Lolium > Lolium perenne. Next base: position 25,450,732 of record NC_067246.2, on the reverse strand, counting down.
ACAGGAAATGCATCTGTCACGTTTCAGTTTCGGCTGTCAAGTTTTTCAGTCAACCGAACACCACACCTTACCAAAACTGAACCCCCTCTCTGATCAATACTCTCTACCTAGCACACTGGCTACCACCCTGCTCCCTCACGCGCGCAGCCCTGGGTTCGAATCCCCTTGGGCGCGATAAACCAAAACCTTTTTTGTTTTTTTTTTAGTTTCTGAAATTTTGAAATCTGGATACTTTTCAAAGTATTTAAAACTTCACTTTTACAGCTCCAAATTTTACAAACTTGATATCCTTGACTATCAGAAAAACATGATCTATCCATATATAAAGTTTGTTTAAACTTTTGAATAACTAAAATTGGACAACATTTTAATTTGGGATTAAAATGATAAAACTTGCTATATTCATAACTCTCTTTCTACAACTCCAATTTGCACAAATTTTATATCTATTTTGCATCAGAAAAACATGAGGATTTAAAATATTAACTTACCATGCATCATTGACATCATCTCTGGTTCGGCCAAATTAAAATTGCAAAATGAACTAAATGTTATGTGTGGGTGTTCCATCTTTTCATGCTATATTTAAACACCCCACTTAATTATGCTATGTATGAAACCTTTGCATCTCATGCATCATATTGCGCATTGCATTTCCTTGTATTGATTTGTGCTATTACTTTCTTGTATGTGCTATTTGCTTCTTCTCGAGTAGACGCCGACGCTGAGCAGTTCGAGCAGGAGTTCGAGTACCACCCCGAGGAGGATCGCGCTTGTGCCACTACCCCTGATCTGACAGGCGAGCCCACCTCTTCACCCATTTTACAGTTTCTTGCTCGTTGATCTATTGCTATCCCTATATTGCGATTCTGTTGTGTCACATGTCCTATTCCACCTGTTACCCTATATGAACCGAGTTACACCTCCTTGCCTTACCTGATGTTTGTTGCTTGCCAGCCTTGCGAGTCGTAGCGCGAGTGTAGGGTCTTGTTGATATCTCGAGATGTTCGGGATATCTTGTTGGGAAGTTGATACATGATACACATATAGATATTTTTTGCTGTTATTTTGCTACAACTAAAATTGCTAAGGGATAATAATTATGCAGAGGCATCGGTGAGCCCCTTTGCGAAAGCATCGGATTTTTGTCTCGCTTGTGTCCCCTAGGACCCGAGTTCTTGTTATCTGTTCTAAGGCTGAGCGCACTAACCACTCGCGGGAGGTTTTATCGGGACCCCCCATCACCCACTACCTTTTTCTCAAGTCTGTTGAAAAGGGGGCCACAACCTTGGTTTTATTTGCCTATGCCATGTATGCCATGTATGACATGCTTTACTTACTGTTGCCTTCGGGTGTTTACTTCCTGTTGCCTTCGGGTGTTTATATTCTGTACTGTACCCCGTGGAACGTTTAGCGAAGCGTGTGGTTCGCACGCCTAGCCGTTAACGCAAACCCTGAGTCCGCATCGGAGTACGGCCGAACTTCGTTTCGGGTAGCTTAGTCGGGTGGCCCCCCTAGACATTCTTGCAGAACTGGGAACGGTCTTGTCGTGATATCTCTCCTTCGCCAGGTAGGGGGATAGAGCATGCGTGTATGGGAACAGTAGTGCACCCCTGCAGGGTAAATCTTTTCGGAAAGCCGTTCCGCGGTTATGGACGACTTGGAGCTGTTTAACTCGATCATAGAACAACTTACACCTAATCTTGTCGCTAATAATTTGCTAATAATCTGCCTAGTAAGTTAGCCCTATTACAATGGATACTGAATAAAATTGTCAACTGTGTGAGTGCCTTGCCAGTACTTCTTTGCGAAGGGGGGTCGCATTGGCTGGGTTTTGATTGCAGAGTATAGAACTGCTAGCTCATGCGCTCTCTCACCTTCTCTGATAGACGTATGTTGTAGCGTGTCTCTATAAGTTAGTTCTTGCTTTGCTGCCGCTAAACTCCACATATAGCCGGGCGAAGTTTATACCGCCCACCAGCGAGCACAGCTGGTCTTGTCTCGCAAGTACGTGCCATTGGTACTTACCCTCGTTTTTCTCCCTCTTTTCCCGGAACCCGCTTTTCGACAAACAGGTACGACAGATGATGAGCAGTTCGCTGGAGGCTACTTCGTTGAGTTCACGGACGACGACCTCGTCGGTTAGCAGGATCGCTCCTAGGCAGCAGCCTGTGGCTTGTTGGTTATGGACCCGATTGGTTATTTATGGACTCTTAGTCCGATTTGGATCTTGTCTGTACTCAGACTTATGTTGCTTCCGCTATGTATAATGTACTGTTGGACATGTTGTCCATTAAGTGTCATTTGGATCTTGCTCATTAGAGCTTTGCTATAAACATTATTTCCATCTTTTGTGTCTTAGTGTTTATGCTGTGATATTATACCTGTATACCACCCTTGTACCCTGTGCACCGTGCGTGTTTGTTTGAAGTGCATAGGAAGGTGTAGCACCCAGGCCTGGAAAGTTAAACGTGAGTCTATGAGGTGGGTGTTGTGTGCATGGGCGTGTCGAGCTTTGCTTGGCCTACCCATAAGCTTGGGAATGCGAGGCGACCTCACGGTCTCTTGTAGTGACCTCATGCACATAAACCCCTCGTACCTGCGCGCTCTTGGTTTTCCTACTCCTGGGGCTTGCAGAAGCCTAGCAACAGCAACAACCACCGTACTACTGCTGATTCCAGGAGCAGGAGAAATTGTAGTTGGCTTGGATTCGTGTAGCAAGAGCATGCCTAGTTAGTCTTTGTGCAGGAAGAAAAGAGGCATAGATGATCTGGGGCAGCAAAAAAAAGGCGTTCTTGATGCAGCAGCGGACCATCGCGCTGTTGATGCAGACTCCGATGGATCGTTGCTGTTTCTGATACTCAGCCTCGCTTCCGATCCATCGCGCTGTCGATGCAGCAGCGGACGACGGAAGGTCACCGCACCTGGGCGGTGATGCGATGAGATCCGGCCACAAAATCGCCATCTAGATGCTCCCGGTCGTAGTTGTTTGATGGATCTTGCCGGCCTAGAGAATCTTAGGGGAGAGAAAGAGAGAGGCTACACACCTGTAGGAGAGCCGCCATCGAGATGGCGCCGTGGCTGGAGCGCTCAACTCGCGGAGGATATTCTGAGGCGGCCAGGATCCATCGGAGCTTCTCTTCACGGCGTGGCGGAGTCGATGGTGGCCTTGTGCAACCCTCCTCGCGCTTGTCAGCGACAACGTGGCGGAATCGACAGCGTGCTCGTACTCACGGCTCATGCTCGATGGCGGCGAGGTGGCGGATTCGACGGCGACCTGGCGCCGCCCTCCCCGCGACGCTCGTCAGAGGCATCCTGACAGAGCCTCCCGCGGCGGGCCTCATCGCGCTTGGCGGCGGCGACCTAGCAGAGCCACCCGCGACGCGGCGCGCCTCCTCGCTCTCTTTACGGAGCCTCATGTGCTCGTTGGCGACCACCTGGTGAAGGCTCCCAGCCTCCCACGATGCACCTCCACTCCATTGCTCTCCCGTGTCCCGTGCGATTTAGATAGAGAGGAGAAATGTGCCCACCTGGCGAACCTTACTGTTGATTCGAGAGCAACCGTCCATGAGGGGAGCTACAGCGGCGGCGGGACGACGGGAGCGCCTCGGTGACAGCCATCGCTTGGAGTTTTCTTGTGGTCAAAGCGGTGCGGCAGAGCGGCAGGAACAAATCCATCATGAGTTAAGTAGTGCCAGACAAAACCGGAAACTGAGCAGCTGGCCCACCATAAATTGCAAAAGCCACATCGCAACAGAACATAACACTAAAGCAAAAGAGAAGAGAAGAGACCAGAATGTGCACGCGGCAACACCGCAAGAGCAGCAAGCTCACCTGAAAATTCTCATAAGACACCAAAACTGTACACAGAATAAATTCTGGAGATATCAAACTATCAAAGTAGCATATGTGTTAACACCACAATTATGAGAAAAATCGAAGTTGTTCATCTTTAGTATAGTAGATATTACAGGCTTACTGGGTCTAGACATATTTTATCTTATATTTTGCCTAAATCTGCATAATTGTTCAGTGTACGAGGGAGTGATTATCTGCAAAGTGGGCTGCTATCATCCACCGTTCCACGTCCTTCCCGAGTGGCTATGCATGTAAGGGCATCTCCAACGGGGCGACGACCGTTTGCGTCCACGTGGTCGAAAAATCCGTCTGCACCCTATTCCAGCGGGGCGACGCATAGTGATCGGGCCTCAAAAAATTCCAGGGATGACCAGTTGTAGCTCAGGTCCAGCGTCCGCATGAACGTGAGGTTCCCGAGGGCTGGGGAGAGCTCTCCGGTGAGCCCACTGATGTTCAATCTCAGCTCCACCACCCGCGCTGTCGTTCCACGAGGACAGCATAGGAGAGGCACCGTCGCTGAGGTGCGCTTTGAAAGGAAGCAACACGGCCTCGTCACCAGCCCTCACCATGGTGATCATCAGGACAGCAACAAGTGACCATAGCATTCTCATGACCATGATCCCCATTGCTATACCCTTCTTGGTTTGGTTGCCCAAGCAGCAACTGCATGCTAAGTTTGTACCTGGCCATCTGTGCTTGCCTTGTACCTGTTAGAAGCCTTGTGTAATTCTTCAGTACCATTTATTTCAAACCACTTTGTACCTGTTACAAGCATTGTGCAATTATTCAGACAGTGTCTTCACCAGTACCATTTATTTTGGTCCACTTTTCTCTTTCAAGAAATGATGTACACACTCTGTCGGTCTGTCCACTCTTGACATACCTTATTCACTTATTGGGATAGCATGTACACTTCATATCTTTTTTATGGTCATCATTGATCCGTGCCGACAAACGAAACAAAAGAGCCTGAAAAGTATTCTAGGGATATAAATTCAGAATATGAACAGTATTCTAGACCCTATCATTATGATATCCCTCGTTCAGAGGAAGGGACTCCTCATGTTGCTATGTCAAGTTCTTGAACTATGAATGATCTTTTTCCAACTTAGAATGGACTGAATGGTTACATATATATTTCCAACTCAGCATTTATTGCTGCTCCCTCCTCCTGAAGCTCATCACGAGCCCATTCTTCATGTACAACGTGGTACACAGTTTGGGCTTAACCACCTGGCAACTGCAATATGATTAACTGCGGAAAGGAAGCTACTACAGGGCAACAAGCAGGTGAAGAAGGCACCATCCCGAACCCTGTTCAAGCGTTCCACATATTATAGATAAGTATTTCAAAAAAATAACTGAAACATCATCAAACCAAACAATAAGAGCAAAACATAATAGAGAAATAATTTGAAGGAATATACATTGACTCGTATATTAGAAAGTAATAATTATTGATGCTACTGAAGAACAATGAACAATTTCACCGGGCAAGCAAAAATAACAAAATTGTAATAATTATTCCCTGAAGTTTATGTAGGATTGGTCCAAAAGCTGCATTAGACAATAATTGGACAATGAATATTTGCATTACCTGATTCATATGTGCCGTCAAAAAGCAGTGGGTGGCGGCAACATAGTCCGAACAGTGGCTTCTGCTGGAGGGATGGGGCGACGACAACAGAGGCCGCGTCCAGACAGAGCAGTCCACTGGGTTGCCTATGTATCAACATAACACCTTGCATAGCAGAGAAAAAATCATCATGATTAGCATGTAAGACCATTAATGTACATCGATCCCAGTATGACATGGCAAGAATACTGATCTAACTGTCGACTCCAATAGCCTGTGCAGTATGATTTTTCTAACTAAACATTGGATCTGCCAATAACATTAATTGTGAAGAAGTAACACTCTTAGCACAGAGTTATTCTTCTTACAAAATTTTACTTTACTTATACTCTGTAACAGAATAATAGAATAACTCTATTTGTTTGTCACTCATAATGAATTACTGATTTCCAGGATGAAATGGATAAAATTTATGAGTTATCTAGCAGTGATAAGTTACGTAGCCTTAGAAAATATCACAAAAATTATAAAAGACAAGATCTCTCTCTCATAGCTCCACACATTGAATGTTCTTTCTCTCTTATTTTTTTTGTCTCATCATGTCTTTCAGCTCGCATATTCCCCCTCCCTCGGCTACACCACCAATCCACTTATTCTCGCCACAATACCTACAACTATAACACATTAACTAAATGGATAAGAAACCAACACATGCAAAGAGGTTCATACAATATGCCAAATTCTTAGACGGTCGAATGAAATATCATGCGAAGACCTGCAATATGTGATCAATCATCCTCTCCTCGAAACAGGAGAGGATGATTGATCACATATTACAGGTCTTCACATGATATGTGATCAATCATCAATGTCCAACATCAGATTCTCATCTAATCCATCGCATATCATCCGTAAATTATGGAACAAAACAATATATAACTATATACAATGTTGCACACTCACATTTTGTTATGAAATTAGTGTGGATCGAAAATTAGAAGGGAAATAAAACTACGCCTATAGCTCCACCTTTTAAAAGTTGCAGTTCCCAAATTCCATGACAATCCTCTATCACATCATAGAGAAAATTTTCAACGAGGAATTTGAGTTTGTGTGCTTATTCCATACTATCAAAGATCCATCAATCAATGATTTGTTTCTTTCTCGATCATCACTGACTAAATAATATTGTGAAGAAAAAAATTATTGACACATGCCTCTGTTAGTACCTTACAGCTTATAATTTCAGCCTAAGGATCCCATATTATACTCTTTGCGGCGACGATCTTTCCCTGTCTATCTCATGATCTCAAGACACCAAAAAAGAAATTCTAATACGTAGAAGTTCATGGCTTGTTCCTAGCCACAGCCACCATGACGTGGTTCATCGCTTGAAAACAATATTTCACTGGCCTGGAAAAACAAAAAGTGCACCACTCTAAACAGACAATGTGTGCGCAAACAACATTTCAGTGTAACCAAAGAATAGTTTGTGACTTTACCATGCTCTTTATTAAGACCATGCAACTCCACAATTAATTTAAATTGCCCAGTTTTGGTGAGGAATTACTGGTCAAGTCAGCAAACTACAACCTAGGCATGCCTACCTGAAATTTCTTCACATAGTATATGGGCAAGCATGCTCTCATTTTACAACGTAAAGTAGGAAGTGCTTGTGAAATGCGGCGTACATTCAATTAAATGCCCATGTGTTGACCACACTCTTAATTTTACAATGTAGGAAATGCTTGTGAAATGCTACGATAAATTCAGTGTAGGGAGTTACACCTCTCAGAAACAGCATGTGCTGAACCATGTCCAAATTTGTGGAAGCAGATGGTGCTTTGGAGTAGCTGGTATCTTGAACCAAAACTCACAGAAGATGGCACTCATATTTCAGGAAGGTAGTGACTTCAAAGCACAAAAAAATAGCAAGAAAATTTCAGATGTTTTACCTATTTCTTGACAGAGCCTTGTCAATTGCCTTTTATATCTGGTTGCATTTCCTAACCCTGATGGAAATGCAGGTGATCGAATGCAAAATATCATAGAATGTCAGATCCACCAAGGCAAATCAAGACGAGCATATTTGATTGATTATAGCTTCACGTACTGCCTCTGTGTGCCAATTTTCTGGTGAATATCCAATTGAGCCTGTTGTGTGGAACAAAGTTCTTCAATTCAGTGATTACAGAGACATTTCAGTCTGTCCACTGCTCTAGATTTCAGTAAGTATCACTAGATTCCAGTCCATTACCTACTAACAAATAAATAGCTTTTTCGTTGATCATATCTTCTGAAATCAGAACCTACGTAAAAGCTAGAATATGTTACCAAAGCCATAAGGATACATGAGAGTTTTCTCTCTCATTGTGCCACACAAATACAATTGTGGCTAACTACCTTCCTGACTACCATATACTACTTAATAATGATGAAGCACTCCTTTCACTTTCCTGACAAAAAGTATAATATGAAACTTATTAAAAATAGGGCAAACGAATTGTGGATGGCTTGAAAATGAACTGTCAAAATCTTCAGTCCTTTCTGTCAAAAAATGGGCAGAGATAGTATGTCTCAAAAGTGACATTAAGTAATTGCAGGTTTGGAAGAATTTCAATCAGCCTATATACACAACAATATCTGTATGGAGGAATTCTATAGTTTCTGTTAGATGTTTCAAGGAGTACCACAAAAGCCACAAGTGTTACATACATAGTGGCTAGGTAAGCTCCCAGAATTTGGAGAAGATCTCTATTCAAAGATTTTGGTGAATATATGTAAATGAACAAAAGATAATTTCCACCTGAGAAGATCTTCACAGAAATTTTGGTGGCCCTTCACCTCCACCACAGAATCATAAGCACACTCTGAACCGCCTTGTTGCAAGTATTATCTGGCTCTCTATGTAGAGAGAGATGAGTACAACACCAATCACCTAAGGTATTCTTCAGTACACAATCTGTATCACAAGAAAAAATAGTTCACTCACACAATACATTAGGAATTTTCACTCTCAATATATATATGCATAATCAACCCTCATCATCTGCATGCTTCTCAAAATCCATCATAAATTGCACAGTAATCTTCATATAAACCAAAACTACTCCCAATGAGCTTCATGTCAAACATTGCTTAAAAACCTAGAGCATTACACTAATTGTATTGTAGTAATCATCAGTCACAACACAAATCAGAGATCGTTTGAAGGGGAAGAGAGCCAACCAAGGATTGAGCCTAAGATCAGTAAGATTAGAGGAATCGATCCAACAAAAAAAGCAAAGGAAGGGGGTGGGGGTGGGGGGGGGGGGGGGAGATGGCGTCACACCTTGCTGTTGGGAACGAGCTTGGATTTGAGAAGCTCCTCCCTCAAGCGTTGTTTGTCACGAGGATTGGGGATGGATGAACAGGATAGGGGACGGCGGCGGCATAGGCGGGGACAACGACATCACAACCACCAATGGCGAACGAATTTTGGGAAGACCTGGCAAACGAATTCTGGGAAGACCTTGAGAAGGGTTGGCCTGCCTCCTTTCCATCGCCAGAGAAGCAGGAGAGCCTCCGTCCGCTATTATTTCATGGGCGGCGCGGCGCTCAACGGGCGGGAGGCATGGGTCGTAGAGCCTCTGCCGTCTTGATCTGAGGGAGGAGGCCGGTGGACTGGAGGTCCTCCGAGCTCCACAGGACTTGGAAGAGGGAGGAGGCGGACGATGGTCGGCGGCTCGGGTCGTGGAATCCGCGCAGGGGGAGGAGGATGAGGAGCGAGGGTTTCGAGTGGTGGGTTCACGTTCCATCATGACGAGGTAGCTGGGCTTCGGCCCAGTTTAGCCCGTGCGAAACGACGAAGCCAACGACGAAACGTTTGACGTACGAAGGTGGGGGAGAATCTCTACTACTTAAAAAGACTAAACTGGTTCCTTATTCTGCCAGAATCTCAATACGTCAATCCTTTACGTCGTCGACCAATACTCCCGTCGCTGTGCATTTTGCAATTGGGTCCCTTGCAAATTGGGAAATTATTCCACAGTCCCCCCACCCCAACATTTTCCCCATCAGCCGCCAGCAATCCCTTTCTCTTCCCCGGGTAGCCGCCGCCGGACTCCATCGCTCCACCTCGTGCGCCGGCGCCACCACCCGACACTGTGGTCGTCTCCCGCAGGGAGTGGGGCGAGGAGTCTCGGCAGTAGAATTGTTTTGTTTTGCTCGTTTCGTCCGTCGCTCACACCCGCAGTCCTCCACCATCCTCTAGAGCCCGGATCCACCCCGCCCTGCCCCGATCCATTCACTCCGGGCAAGATTTGCTCCCCAATCCCCGCACATGTGCATCCTCCTCTGCTACCATCCCGTCAAGATGAAGCTTTCCTTCCTAAGACACAGATTCGAGGTCTCTGCCTCACGTCGTGGTGGAGTTCATCAGCGCCTTCCAGGGGCACATGGGCGTCAAGGCTTCTTGCCTCGAACATTCTCTGGTCGCCCCCATAACTACGCACGTCGCCGGTGAGGAGAGCCCCTCGGCATTGGTGAGTGTCCATGACCAACTCATCTTCTTCTCCCCCGATTTGCTTCAAATTATCCCTGCGTTTTTGATTAATTTGGAGTCTTCTTGGTGCCAGCACCAGCGTGTACCAACCGGCACCTTCGGGACTTGATAGAATTTGTGGATCTGCATTGGTGTGCGCCCCAGTGGCACCACACAGCCGTCGATGGGAGGAGCGATGTCTCTGAGATCCTGGTGTCACCACGCAGCCGCCGATGGGAGGAGCATTGGTGTACTATTGGCCTTAAGTTCAGTTTCTCTCCTCACTTGATTGTTTAGAGTCCAAATAACTTTAGTTGTAGCTTTCTGAGTTTATGGAGCAGTTATAAAACCTTGCATGTCAAGAAATAATATGGCCTGGATTTGTATTGGTCTTCATGTATATACATCAGGCATTCCGTAGTCATCATTTTTCCTTCTTTTGGAGTTCACACTGGCCATTATGATTACAGAATGTTCAGAATCATGTCATTAGAACCCTAAATGGATGATATATATTTAAAACGATGATGCTTGTTGCCTGCTGATGCTTAAATGATATTGTGTCGATTGCTGCATATATCTTCATAGCCTATTTTTCTAGACCATTATCTTTTCACAGATTATGCATGGTAGATCTTTAGATGTTATTTCTGTTTAGGAGTCAAGCATTAGGATCTCGATGGAAGCGACCTAGCAGCTTAAGCTGCAGGGCGTGGAACTGCTCCGCTTCCAAAGGACCAAGCTGAGTAGCGATGACTCGTTGAGTGATTGGTTGAAACGACTACAGTCTAGGAGCACGCAGCAACATCAGACATTTATCTTTTTTCAGTTTTCTTCTAAATTACTCAGTTTGTTCCCTGATTTTGGTTGATCGAATTCCAACAACTTTCTTGCAATTTGAATTGCGCATTGGTTGAGGAGTGCCTAGCAGTTGGCAAGAGAAGAGGAGCAAAAGAACAAGAGGATGCAAGATTATTTTATGGTTGTGGAACATATTTTCCCGGATTCTATTTTAATAAGCAATCTATTTTGTCGCTGTTATAGAATCCCTTTTAATGGTGTTATCATGTTTCCTATTTAGGCTGTCTCAACATAGACAAATATGTGATGGCAAAAAACATAGAGCAATATGTAGGTCATTCTACTTTGGTTAGAAATGCTCATTTTCCTCAAATCATGTATTCCTTGAAATGCCAGTGCCATGTTAATATGTATAAGTTATAGATGGCCCTTGGTACCAACTTGGATGCATGACCGTATGGTATAATCACTCAATGTACTATTTAGACAAATGACTGATGGAAAGTTGTTTTATTTTGTAGAGTTAATAGCTGATTCTATCTGTAGACAACCATGTCTCCTCTATTTTTGTTATGCTAAGCTTTCTCACATAATTAATACTCCTAAAACTCCCATGCCACAACTCTCATGCACCCTGCCTCCTCAAAATTCAGTTTCAGCTTACTTGCGTTTTTTTAGTACTTAACTATAACCTGGGTAAATGGTGTGGAAGATTATCCAATAGAGTATCCATTGAGCCTTTTTTCTTAAGAAAAAAGATATAGTCATGTAATACAATCAATCTGTTTATTAAAAACTTTCTTAGTTATTTGAAAGCTTAAATTGCATTTATGTTTGAAAACTCTGTTATGTTTGGGCATTTGTCGGGTCACCAGGGAAGGTGACCAGCTTTTACACAGAAGCTCCATCCGTTTGCTTTGCTTAGCCTGCATTATTATAAGTAAAAAAGTGTGGATTTATTTATTATAATATGGACCATGATTAAACTAAGGTGGATTTTGTCGAAACTTAGATGTGGATTTCTCTGGTAGTAAAAGGTCATCTATTGCCCTATCCCTGTTTAATTATTTCATTGCAACATACCCTGTATTGCACGAACAATAATTGTGGATGATTGAGTGTTCAGATGGATTGGCTGGGGAAACAACTTTGGGCATATAAGGCCCACATGCTTGACATCTCGAATTATTTGTTCTTTGGCATGACATTATTAAATCACCTTTTAGTTCTCACTACAATCCATTTTATGCTGGAATTGGCAATGGAGACATGGATGGGGTTAGTTTATAAAAGTTGGTATTCCCAACAGCAAGATTTTTATCATCAACCAAAAGGTATCCTGATTACACTAAGCCTAAGTTAATAATATTGTGCTTTTGTAATTGCCTGCATTATTATAAGTATGAGATTTATACCAAGTCGTCATTGTTTTGAGTAGTGTTTACGACAGTAGGTCAAGAATGTTTTGACTTGAGTGATGCATCTTATGGTATTGTATATCAATATATGTTGAAAGCATATGTACTAGATTGTTTTTGTGCATTAATGCTCGTGTCATAGAAACTGAGAATCATTTTTCACCTTGAAACATATGACGTACATTTATGCTGCTGGTATGTGTTATCCAAACGGTCTAACTGAAATTTACGATCGAATGTATTACAAATGCATTGTATTATTATTTTGTGAGTTGCTGCAGCGCTCATTTTTGCGGTAAGACGGGCAATTGCCGTCAAGACAGGCCTCCTATCTTCACATTTTTGCTAAAAGTTAACTTGTGTTGTGTTTCTTCTTAGTGAACATATCAGAATCAAGCTGAAGAAGCTACACCTTTCATGCCCTGAGTATCAGAGAGTTCTACAGCTGAAGGAGCTCAAATTGTGGTGACTGTTGTGTTTTACCTCTCTGCAGAGGCCCACATACAAATTTCACCAAAGATGAGCAATGACCTAGGCACTATGGTTCATACACAGATACCTGGAACTACGACATTAATTTGAGATGTGATTCCCACTACCATGATATTGACTCTGATGGGCTGTCTTGATATTATTGAGATCACCAAATTCCATATTGGTAGAAGATTCTATAACCATCTTGTGTCTTCTGTTCAATATGCAACCTTAAAAAAATAGGAGGATATGCTGCCTTTAAATATATGCAAGTAGTAGAACAGCTACACTATGTACCTTGATGAGATTCTCATGACTGTTTCTGTCTACTAAGTACTGTACAATGTAGTCTAAAAAGAGGATATGGTGGACCTGATAACTGAAAATAGATCCCTTGCAAGTTTGATTCTGCCATTGACTTTCTTTACCATGGTGGTAAATGGTAAGAAGAGTATGACCCGCTCACTGCCTTTTCAGAGCTCAAGAAAAGGAGAAGAAACTACTCAATGAAGTCTCGGGAACTGCAGTGGTGGTAAGTATCTTTTATATCTGTATAAAAAAATAAGAAGAAAAACAACCCGGTACTGGAAGTATAGAGCGTTGTGTGTTTTTGTGTTCGTAGGATGACATAAAGAGGCTCAAAGCAAAGGCAAAACAACACTGACATTTGCCTTTGTTTAATCTTGAATAGTTGAAATTCAACATGTTAACATTGAGATGCTTCTTTTGACAGATCTAATTTGGCATATGAAAGTTGAGCCATGGACATTTGAACACAAGCTTGGGCCTACCATATTTTACCTATGGATGTCCCCAAAGTATTATTGACCTATTCTGATACCGGGCAGCTGACATTGGAGCTCACCTTGGATGTAGGCATCTTACAAATTACAAATAAAACTTCAAATCTCTTATTTTTCAAAAAAAAAAATCTTCTTGATTAAACCTGCTGCATGATAACACAATATACTTATATACATGATGTCTTCTTTTTCTTAATTGTATATATATTTATTATTTAGTTGTAAGTGCTCGAGCGATTCGCAGTGAATGAATGTGCATATTTCCCATTTTAAGTATGAAACCGTGGCTTTTTATGTATGCGATTCTTCCTGTTGCAATCAGTTCTTTTAATTATTTTTAAATACTTTTTCCTCAGTATTGCCTGTATACTGATTCAAATTAGATTTTTTTTTTGCTTTCTTGATAGTATCAACTAATTGAAACACGTCCTGTTTCTCTGATTTTCAGGTGGCCTCTCAGAAGAAGCAGCCAATCAGCATCTAACGTAGTAGCATCATGTTCCGCTTGGCGCTGTACGGCTGTAGGGAGCTAACCTAACGAAGTTGCAACAGCTAATTTCTATCTGGGTCGTGATTCCCTCAGGTGCAGTTGTCGTCCGCTCCACCGCCTAGCAGCTAATAGGTATATCTATGGCAGTGCTTACCTAAAATTGATATTTATGCTTACGGTCCTTTAAAATTTTCCAAGACTTGTGCTATCTATAGCTACAGTTTTAGCATAGCTCAATGACCAGATGCAGATATTTATTAAGAAGACAACATGACATTACAAGTACATAATCAAGAACTCAAGAGTATTAGATTCAGATCTGGATCAAAGCAGAACCATAGGACATATGATAAACTACACCTAGAGACATGACAACCTGAAACTTGGATTAAACAATAGTAATAGACCTAGGAGCTCTCCTCCTAGCAAGCAACCATCAATCTCCAGTGTTTTAGTGCTCTAGAGCCTGGATAGGGAAATCAACAGCGTAGGAGGGCAATTTGATGGGAAATTTTTTTCATGTCCAAATTAACAATGCATATACCGTTCCCTATTTATTTGTACTGGTCCTATCAGTGGAACTTGGATTGCATTTTACTGACACCTTTGTTGAGTGTTTATTTGGGTTCGGAGGTGAGAAATTAGGATTACTGAATCTTTGTCTTTCTAGCAAAGGTTACATACTTTGTAAGTTGTTTTAATATGGGCTTAATCTCCACTCCATGGATTATCCTCCCACTTTTGTATTTTATTGAAAATTCTATGGTTATTAGCCTTCAACTGGTATGTTTCTTGGCAAATCGTTGGGTGACAGAGTTGGCAGCTATGCTTAGATCGCATATCAGGGAAGACAACGATTATTTTTCTATCTTACATGCTAATTATAGTACTTGAAATGCAGAACGTTAAGAGTTCATAGTGCTGATGTGCTTCCTGTTATATCAGTTTGTAAAAGAGTGGTAATATGCTACTACAAGGCTTATGTTTCAGAACAAAGGTAATAATATAAGTTCTTCTCTGTTTGTTTGCTTCGGTCCACTGTCGATACTCTGTTATTTTTACCAACCATTGCACTACTTGACATGGCAAAACATGAATTTCCATTGGACGTTTGTCTTGCTCAATGGATACATCAGCATATTATGGCATATATGCTTGTATGAGCATGAACAGTCATGATACTTTAGTTAGAACTCTTCACCAAGTGACCCTCAATTGCATCTGAGATACCCCGCACACCACTTTTGAAAACAACCCAATCAACTCTGCCGTGAACTGGGTTTTTTTTTTGCAAAGGAAATACTATTATGCTGATGTATTTCCCACTAGAAAACCGGTGATATTTATACCTAATTACCTGCAGATATGACAATTTATTGTAAACAGCCTTAGATGTATTTGTCCAAAAACACCAAGTTTGTTCTGACCATATGGGTGGTTTTTGTGATTGTGTAACGTCAAACCAGCCATTACAGCTGCAATAACGGTGATTGCTGCATACCAAAGTCAGTCTATGATTATGATATAGCCAATGTTATTCAGTGGCCGGGGGAGAAATCTGGATTGTTTTCAGTGTTCAACTTAACGAGAACTAGCGAGTAGACATTGTTTTGCATGCTGGTTCAGTTGGATCTTTGGAGGGCTTGACAGATATTTGGAAAGCTCTATGAAAGCTTCAAGTGATGCCCAAAATTCTTGGTGGCGAGTAGTGAACAAATATATTGCCTTGCTTAGGTGAATTGAAAAGGAGACACACATAGGACCTTTTAGTTTTTGTCCTTTGTGTGTTCATGAAGAAGAAGATCTGTACCATGCTTTAATACGTTGTGAGCATGTCAAACTCTTCTGGTATGCAGCAATAAATTATTTTGATCTGAATTTGCCTAACCTGCACCCTATTACATTGGCGAGGGACTTTCTAGATAGCCAACATTGCAGTTTCAGTTCCGTGGTGCATCTGGAGAAACTAGAAAAATTATCATCATGGACATGGAGAAGAGAAGTACCAGCCAAGGAGAGCGAATGAACTAATAAAACCTGAGTTTCGTAGCAAAGAGAAAGGTAATACAAATACAATCGTGCAGAAGTGGCAGAAATCGGATGACAATTGTTTTAAAATTAACACTGATGGTGAGGAACGGCATGTTTTTGGATGGACAGTTTCGGCATGCTTGCTGCAGGAAGTATGAAGGTACGGAGGCCCCTGACGACTCAATCCTTGCCTGAAGAGATGGATTAATGCTAGCAAGGGAGAAATATTGATATTGTAAGAAAAATGACATTGCAAAGAAGAAAACTCTGGCATGTATCATTTTACTGCTTGACGCATTTTGCAATTCGTTCAGTGTCAACTTATATCTAGATTTCTTTACATACTTATATAGAGTAGGAGGTTATTATGAGTTGATTATATCTAGATTTCTTTACATACCTATATATCTAGATACCTTTACATACTTATATAGAGTTAGGAGGTTATTATGAGTTGATTATATCTAGATTTCTTTAGATACTTGTACCAATTGGGAAAACTGTGACAGTTGACTATCACATTTCAGTTAAGGGGGAAGCAGTACCTTGTCACTGAATTGTCTCTTTCCTGAAGGCTCTTTTCTGAAGGTAAGTACCCCGAAGATGAATTGCACGGCCAGAATTGGAGTTTGCTGATGGCCACCACCAAGATATGGATAGAGAGGCGGGAGCAACCACGAACAGCCAGATCCATCGTCTTGGATGGAGGACGGCCAAGGCAACGATGGTGCGGTGACGATGAGCCTACTAGGTGTGGTCTTCGAAGGCTCTCGAACGCGGAACTACGACGGTCCTTGCACTGGTGATGGAGAGGCAAGGGAGGGACCGGTCTGCGCTCGGTCTTCTTGAGAGAGTGGTGGAACTCGATAAAGTGGGTGAGCTCGAGAGAGTGAGGAGGCGGTCAACTTTACATCCTTTATGAATATCAAAATGTTGTTTGGACTAATCAGAAAAGAAGTATTCCTTTTGTACCTATGTTTGTGATTTGGCTTTAAGGGGAAGAAACCCAAAGCGTCCTGTTTTTACTAGAAGTGATTGTACGCACAACACCAAATTGCAAATATAGAGATTTGAACTTGAGCGGGCCGGGATGCATCAGCCCATCCTAGCCACCGGACTATGCATCAGTATACTGTACCTATGTTTGTAGCATCCATATTTTGTGAGATAATAATACATCTAAAAGTAGAGGTTGTTGAGTTGACTGTTATGATGGTCCAGAACACATGTGTGGGACTTACCGCGAAAGAGTAACAAGAAGACCTAAAACTTGGAACCACGCAAATGCTCAACAATGTTATCTTATTACTGCGATCGGTATTATCATGTTGTAGTACATTATGATATCCCTGATTTATTTTAAATTTCATAGTGGATTGTGAATTATATATATACATTGAGAAATAAAATTTAAGGATCCGTGGCAACGCACGGGCATTTGTACTAGTAGGGAATAAGTTGGTTCTTTTTAAGTAGTGTAGATGTAGACTAGGAAACATGCCCGTGCGTTGCAACGGGATATAGAAATGTACTGTAGATTGTGCGAAGGTATCCAGAATAAATTCTCGTAGCTATTCTCCGGCGATAGCAGAGCCATGTACCGCTATCGGCACCTTACCCTATTCCACGATTATCTTTGTCTCCCTGGAGGTTGATTTATATTCTAGATATAATCACCAAATGACCTAATATTACAACAATATAGTATTTTTTGTATATACCGAGAGAAAAATAGAATAGATTGATGCATACACATACACTTGAACCCAACACCTCGGAAAAAATTAGGAGTCCATTGACTTACTGCAGAAACCCCTCGGCCACCACCGTGCAGAGAAGAAAATCGATTATTAACGTTGGGCTGGCTGGGAATTAGCAGACTGGAATAGAAACAGACCGTCAAAACAACAACCATTGTAGTCACATTGAGTATGAAATAAGGAGCACTAAAAATTGCAGTATTATCGCAATTCCAGGAGTGACCAACCGAAATAATTTATTAAACCAGGAAAATACGTTTGTCAGTCAACACTAAAAGATCTTTTCAGCCTACCCTCGTAATCAAACCTGGAACTCACCTGATCTATCAGTGGAATCAGTAAAAAGAAAATTCCTGATGTCCATGCTTGATGCTTCAATTAAGAAGGCGAAAAAGAAGCACACGAACGCATACAATCAATCAGCGATTGCCGCTGGGGATTCTTCATATAGGTGGTCGTGCCCAGCCTTACACCGCTACCGAATCTGACTCCAGAAAAACATCAGTAGCTGCAACACCAAGAAGAGCAGGAGAAGGAGCCAATCACTCGCCTACTCGGAGAAAACCACAAGAATTGCGTCTGCTGGACGTCGTTCGTGGTCGCCCTCGTTGATTGGAACTTGCTGTCCATGGAGGACGCCCTCCCCGGCTTCCTTTTGGCAGCGCAGCACGCGGCGTGCGAGGGCCATCAGGGCCGGCGGCGGTGCACGCGACACGGCCGGAGAAGGCAGCTCGACGGTCGGCAACTGCTTCCTGGCTCCTTGAGGATTCCCTTGCGCCTGCTGCGGGCCCTCCCAGGCAACATTGTCGAGGCATGGCTCCAGCTGTGGGCCTTCAAGCTGGCTACAGCGGGATGGTTTTTAGGCTATGGTCAAAGATATATGGGAAAGATCGGTGGCCGGTAACACCCCGATGTTAAGGTGGAATAATAAGATCCGTGCTATATGCAAACACCTTTCTGGATGGGCTAGCCATACTGCTGGTATTATTAGAAAAGAAAAGCTTCGCTTATCAGCCATTATTGATGAGTTGGAGGCTCTCGCTGAAGTGAGACTGCTATCGAGTCAGGAGATTAACCTTCAGAGTAAGTCCAATGCTCAATTAGCAGGTATCCTTCGGGAGGAGGAGTTGAAATGGTATCAGCGATCAAAGGCCCAATTCATTCTGGAAGGAGATTCGAATACACAGTATTTTCATGGGATTGCCAATGGCCATCGCAGGAAAAAATGTATTGAGTCTCTAATTCAAGATGAGGGGTTCATTGAAGGTCATGAACAACTCAAATCCTATATTACCAATTACTACAAAGGCCTATTTGGGGTACTAGAGGAGAGCACTTTTTCCCTGGATGAAACCCAAGTAGCCGATATTCCCCAAGTTTCCATGGTGGAGAATGATTTGTTGATGGCTCCTTACACAGAGGAAGAAGTCAAAAAGCCATTTTTCAAATGGAACACAATAAAGCTCTGGGGCTGGATGGTTTTCCCGCTTAGTTTTATCAGACTTTTTGGGACACCATAAAGGTCGACCTTCTACAGATGTTCGGTGTTTTACACGCTGGACAGTTAGAATTATTTCGTATAAATTTTGGTGAGGTAATCTTGTTACCAACGGTTAAGGATGTAGAAAAGATTAGCGGTACATACATATATGCCTTCTAAACGTAAGTTTCAAGATATTCACGGAAGTGGTCACCATTAGACTAAATACGGTGGCTGACCATGTGGTATTGCCTTCATAGTCCACTTTTATGCAAGGGCGAACTATCCTTGATGGGGTAGTCGTTCTGCATGAGGCGATCCATGAGCTACATAATAAAAAGATGAATGGGGTTATTTTAAAACTTGATTTCGAAAAAGCTTATGATAAAGTCAAGTGGTCTTTTCTTCAGCACACTCAGGATGAAAGGTTTTTCATCATAATGGTGTGCGTTGATCAATGATTTTGTGTCCGGAGGTAGTGTTGCCATACCTGTCAATGATGATACGGGCAGATACTTCCAAACACGAAAAGGCTTGCGCCAAGGCGATCCTCTATCACCATTGTTATTTAACCTTGTGGCTGATATGCTCGCTATTTTGATCGAACGTGCCAAGGATCGATGACCGTAAGGAGTTATTCCACATCTTGTTGATGGTGGACTATCAATACTTCAATACGCGGATGACACAATTCTTTTTATGGAACACGATCTTGAAAAAGCCCAAAATCTCAAGTTAATCTTGACGGCTTTCGAGCAATTGTCAGGTCTTAAGATAAATTTCCATAAAAGTGAATTGTTCTGTTTCGGTGAAGCCCAAGATTCATTAGTTGCTTATGCGGAATTGTTTGGATGTGGGCATGGCCAGTTTCCTATTAGTTATTTGGGCATCCCAACACATTATCGATGATTAACAATGACCGAATAGAAAATTGTCGAGGAAAGACTTCAGAAGAGACTTAGTGTAGGGATTCGTAGCATAGAAAACAAAAAATTTCCTACCGCAAGAACGAATAACAAGCCAAGATCTAATCTAGTAGATGGTAGCAACGAGGTGAAGATCATCATACCCTTGAAGATCGCTAAGAGTAAACGAGATAAATCTCGTGGTTGATGTAGTCGATCACTTTCCGCTTGCAAAAGCGCGTAGAAGATCTTGACAGTGCCACAGTCGGGCAGCACCTCCGCACTCGGTCACACATTAAGTGTTGACGATGACGTCCTTCTCCCCATTCCAGCGAGCAGCGGATGTAGTAGATCCTCCTCGTAATCCCGCTAGCACGACGGCGTGGTGACGGTGGTGGTGGAGATCTCCGGCAGCGCTTCGCCGTAAGCACCACGGGAGAAGATGGAGGAGGGGAGTGGCTAGGGTTTGGGAGAGGGTGCACTTGGGGCGCCGGCCTTGGGTGCCCTTTGGTGGTGCGGTTCAAGAGGTAGCCAGCCCTCTCCCTCTCCCTCTCTTTATATAGGTGGAACCCCCTAGTGTTTGCCCCAAAACCAAATTGAAGTCCAACTCCAAAACTGCCATATTGGTGACACCTAGGGGAAGTGGGATTGCTCCCTTTCCTTCTCCCTTGGCCGGCCAAGGTGGTGGAGTACACCATGGACTCCACCTTCCCTCTTGGTTGGCTGGTTAGGGTTGGTGGAGTCCATCCGGGACTCCACCTTCCATAGTGATTTATTCTGGAAGGTTCTAGAACATTCTAGCGCCTTCCATAAATGCACCGGATCATTTCCAAACTTGGAAAGTGACTTCCTATATATGAATCTTATTCTCCGGACCATTCCGGAACTCCTGGTAATGTCCTCCGAGCTCCACAGGACTTGGAAGAGGGAGGAGGCGGACGATGGTCGGCGGCTCGGGTCGTGGAATCCGCGCAGGGGGAGGAGGATGAGGAGCGAGGGTTTCGAGTGGTGGGTTCACGTTCCATCATGACGAGGTAGCTGGGCTTCGGCCCAGTTTAGCCCGTGCGAAACGACGAAGCCAACGACGAAACGTTTGACGTACGAAGGTGGGGGAGAATAGGGAATAAGTTGGTTCTTTTTAAGTAGTGTAGATGTAGACTAGGAAACATGCCCGTGCGTTGCAACGGGATATAGAAATGTACTGTAGATTGTGCGAAGGTATCCAGAATAAATTCTCGTAGCTATTCTCCGGCGATAGCAGAGCCATGTACCGCTATCGGCACCTTACCCTATTCCACGATTATCTTTGTCTCCCTGGAGGTTGATTTATATTCTAGATATAATCACCAAATGACCTAATATTACAACAATATAGTATTTTTTGTATATACCGAGAGAAAAATAGAATAGATTGATGCATACACATACACTTGAACCCAACACCTCGGAAAAAATTAGGAGTCCATTGACTTACTGCAGAAACCCCTCGGCCACCACCGTGCAGAGAAGAAAATCGATTATTAACGTTGGGCTGGCTGGGAATTAGCAGACTGGAATAGAAACAGACCGTCAAAACAACAACCATTGTAGTCACATTGAGTATGAAATAAGGAGCACTAAAAATTGCAGTATTATCGCAATTCCAGGAGTGACCAACCGAAATAATTTATTAAACCAGGAAAATACGTTTGTCAGTCAACACTAAAAGATCTTTTCAGCCTACCCTCGTAATCAAACCTGGAACTCACCTGATCTATCAGTGGAATCAGTAAAAAGAAAATTCCTGATGTCCATGCTTGATGCTTCAATTAAGAAGGCGAAAAAGAAGCACACGAACGCATACAATCAATCAGCGATTGCCGCTGGGGATTCTTCATATAGGTGGTCGTGCCCAGCCTTACACCGCTACCGAATCTGACTCCAGAAAAACATCAGTAGCTGCAACACCAAGAAGAGCAGGAGAAGGAGCCAATCACTCGCCTACTCGGAGAAAACCACAAGAATTGCGTCTGCTGGACGTCGTTCGTGGTCGCCCTCGTTGATTGGAACTTGCTGTCCATGGAGGACGCCCTCCCCGGCTTCCTTTTGGCAGCGCAGCACGCGGCGCGCGAGGGCCATCAGGGCCGGCGGCGGTGCACGCGACACGGCCGGAGAAGGCAGCTCGACGGTCGGCAACTGCTTCCTGGCTCCTTGAGGATTCCCTTGCGCCTGCTGCGGGCCCTCCCAGGCAACATTGTCGAGGCATGGCTCCAGCTGTGGGCCTTCAAGCTGGCTACAGCGGGATGGTTTTTAGGCTATGGTCAAAGATATATGGGAAAGATCGGTGGCCGGTAACACCCCGATGTTAAGGTGGAATAATAAGATCCGTGCTATATGCAAACACCTTTCTGGATGGGCTAGCCATACTGCTGGTATTATTAGAAAAGAAAAGCTTCGCTTATCAGCCATTATTGATGAGTTGGAGGCTCTCGCTGAAGTGAGACTGCTATCGAGTCAGGAGATTAACCTTCAGAGTAAGTCCAATGCTCAATTAGCAGGTATCCTTCGGGAGGAGGAGTTGAAATGGTATCAGCGATCAAAGGCCCAATTCATTCTGGAAGGAGATTCGAATACACAGTATTTTCATGGGATTGCCAATGGCCATCGCAGGAAAAAATGTATTGAGTCTCTAATTCAAGATGAGGGGTTCATTGAAGGTCATGAACAACTCAAATCCTATATTACCAATTACTACAAAGGCCTATTTGGGGTACTAGAGGAGAGCACTTTTTCCCTGGATGAAACCCAAGTAGCCGATATTCCCCAAGTTTCCATGGTGGAGAATGATTTGTTGATGGCTCCTTACACAGAGGAAGAAGTCAAAAAGCCATTTTTCAAATGGAACACAATAAAGCTCTGGGGCTGGATGGTTTTCCCGCTTAGTTTTATCAGACTTTTTGGGACACCATAAAGGTCGACCTTCTACAGATGTTCGGTGTTTTACACGCTGGACAGTTAGAATTATTTCGTATAAATTTTGGTGAGGTAATCTTGTTACCAACGGTTAAGGATGTAGAAAAGATTAGCGGTACATACATATATGCCTTCTAAACGTAAGTTTCAAGATATTCACGGAAGTGGTCACCATTAGACTAAATACGGTGGCTGACCATGTGGTATTGCCTTCATAGTCCACTTTTATGCAAGGGCGAACTATCCTTGATGGGGTAGTCGTTCTGCATGAGGCGATCCATGAGCTACATAATAAAAAGATGAATGGGGTTATTTTAAAACTTGATTTCGAAAAAGCTTATGATAAAGTCAAGTGGTCTTTTCTTCAGCACACTCAGGATGAAAGGTTTTTCATCATAATGGTGTGCGTTGATCAATGATTTTGTGTCCGGAGGTAGTGTTGCCATACCTGTCAATGATGATACGGGCAGATACTTCCAAACACGAAAAGGCTTGCGCCAAGGCGATCCTCTATCACCATTGTTATTTAACCTTGTGGCTGATATGCTCGCTATTTTGATCGAACGTGCCAAGACTGATGACCAGAAGGAGTTATTCCACATCTTGTTGATGGTGGACTATCAATACTTCAATACGCGGATGACACAATTCTTTTTATGGAACACGATCTTGAAAAAGCCCAAAATCTCAAGTTAATCTTGACGGCTTTCGAGCAATTGTCAGGTCTTAAGATAAATTTCCATAAAAGTGAATTGTTCTGTTTCGGTGAAGCCCAAGATTCATTAGTTGCTTATGCGGAATTGTTTGGATGTGGGCATGGCCAGTTTCCTATTAGTTATTTGGGCATCCCAACACATTATCGATGATTAACAATGACCGAATAGAAAATTGTCGAGGAAAGACTTCAGAAGAGACTTAGTGTAGGGATTCGTAGCATAGAAAACAAAAAATTTCCTACCGCAAGAACGAATAACAAGCCAAGATCTAATCTAGTAGATGGTAGCAACGAGGTGAAGATCATCATACCCTTGAAGATCGCTAAGAGTAAACGAGATAAATCTCGTGGTTGATGTAGTCGATCACTTTCCGCTTGCAAAAGCGCGTAGAAGATCTTGACAGTGCCACAGTCGGGCAGCACCTCCGCACTCGGTCACACATTAAGTGTTGACGATGACGTCCTTCTCCCCATTCCAGCGAGCAGCGGATGTAGTAGATCCTCCTCGTAATCCCGCTAGCACGACGGCGTGGTGACGGTGGTGGTGGAGATCTCCGGCAGCGCTTCGCCGTAAGCACCACGGGAGAAGATGGAGGAGGGGAGTGGCTAGGGTTTGGGAGAGGGTGCACTTGGGGCGCCGGCCTTGGGTGCCCTTTGGTGGTGCGGTTCAAGAGGTAGCCAGCCCTCTCCCTCTCCCTCTCTTTATATAGGTGGAACCCCCTAGTGTTTGCCCCAAAACCAAATTGAAGTCCAACTCCAAAACTGCCATATTGGTGACACCTAGGGGAAGTGGGATTGCTCCCTTTCCTTCTCCCTTGGCCGGCCAAGGTGGTGGAGTACACCATGGACTCCACCTTCCCTCTTGGTTGGCTGGTTAGGGTTGGTGGAGTCCATCCGGGACTCCACCTTCCATAGTGATTTATTCTGGAAGGTTCTAGAACATTCTAGCGCCTTCCATAAATGCACCGGATCATTTCCAAACTTGGAAAGTGACTTCCTATATATGAATCTTATTCTCCGGACCATTCCGGAACTCCTGGTAATGTCCTGGATCCCATTCGAGACTCCGAACAACATTCGAACTCCATACCATATTCCATATCTACTTAAAACAACATCAAACCTTAAGTGTGTCACCCTACGGTTCGAGAACTATGCGGACATGATCGAGAGTCCTCTCCGATACATAACTAATAGCGGGACCTGGAGATCCATAATAGCTCCCACATATTCAACGATGACTTCGTGATCGAAAGAACCATTCACATAAAATAACAATTCCCTTTGTCTCGCGATATTTTACTTATCCGAAGTTTGATCGTCGGTATCTCCATACCTAGTTCAACCTCGTTACCGATAAGTACTCTTTACTCGTACCGTGATATGATATCCCTTGTGAACCAGTCACATGCTTGCAAGCTAATTGGATGTCATTCCACCGAGAGGGCCCAGAGTATATCTATCCATTATTAGGACGGACAAATCCCACTATTGATCTATGTGCCTCAACCCTATACTTTCCGAACACTTAATGCCAGCTTTATAACAACCCATTTACGAAGTAGTGTTTGGTGTCATCAAAGTATCCACCCGGTGTAGGTGATTAACATGATCTCATGGTCGAAGGATTAAGTTACTATGCATATTAAAGCTTGAAGCACAAAGAACTAAATGACTTGATCATATGCTACGCTTACTATGGGTGTATGTCCATCACATCATTCACCCAATGATATGACCTTGTTATTAATAACATCCAATGTTCATGATCATGAAACTATGACCATCTATTAATCAACAAGCTAGTTTAACAAGAGGCTTACTAGGGACTCTTTTATGTTTACAAATCACACATGTATTAATGTTTCCGGTTAATACAATTATAGCATGGGATGCAAACATTTATCATAAACACAAAGATATAATAATAACCACTTTATTATTGTCTCTTGGACATATCTTCAAAAGTCTCCCACTTGCACTAGAGTCAATAATTTAGATTACATAGTAATGTACCTAACACCCATGGCGTTCTGGTGTAGGACATGTTTTGCTCTAGGGAGAGCTTTAGTCAACGGATCTGCCATATTCAAATCAGTGTGTACTTTGCAAATCTTTATGTCGCCGTCTTCGACATACTCGCGAATATAATTGAAACGTAGCTTGATATGCTTCAGCTTCTTGTGTGACCTTGGCTCCTGTGCATTGGCTATGGCATCCATGTTGTCACAATAGATGGTCATCGGGTCCAACGCACTAAGAACCACACCAAGCTCAGTAATGAAACACTTCATCCACATCACCTCTGATGAAGCCTCCGAAGCAGCTATGTATTCCGATCCAGTTGAAGATTTTGCCATAACGCTTTGCTTAGCACTCCTCCAGCTTACTGCTGCACCATTCAAAATAAATACGTATCCGGAATGAGACTTAGAGTCATCCGGATCAGTTTTCCAACTAGCATCGGTGTAACTGGTTACAGCAAGCTCTTGGTCACCTCCATAACAAAGAAACATATCCTTAGTTCTTTTCAAGTACTTCAGGATATTCTTAACCGCTGTCCAGTGTTCCATTCCTGGATCACTTTGATATCTGCTGGTCAAACTAACAGCATGTGCAATATCCGCTCTTGTACACAGCATGGCATACATGATAGAGCCTATGGCCGAGGCATAGGGGATTTTATTCATCTTTTCTCTTTCTTCTGCCATAGCTGGACTTTGAGTTTTACTCAAGGTCTTACCTGGTAACATGGGCAAGAACCCTTTCTTGCTCTCATCCATTCTAAACTTCTTTAGAATCTTTTCCAGGTATGTACTCTGTGAAAGCCCTATTAGGCGTCTTGATCTATCTCTATAAATCTTGATGCCTAAAATGTATGCTGCTTCTCCAAGGTCCTTCATTGAAAAACACTTATTCAAATAGCCTTTGACACTACTTAGAAGTTCTATATCATTCTCAATCAACAATATGTCATCTACATATAATATCAGTAATGCTACAGAGCTCCCACTCACTTTCTTGTAAATACAAGCCTCTCTATGGGTTTGTATAAATCCAAAGTCTTTGATCACCTTATCAAAGAGTCGGTTCCAACTCCGGGATGCTTGCTTCAGTCCATTAATGGAACGTTGAAGTTTGCATACCTTATCAGCATTTTTAAGATCGATAAAACCTTTGGGTTGTACCATATACAACTCTTCTTCAATGTCACCATTAAGGAACGCCGTTTTGACATCCATCTGCCAAATTTCATAATCGAAAAATGCAGCGATTGCTAACAATATGCTAACAGACTTTAGCTTCGCTACAGGTGAGAAAGTCTCATCGTAGTCAACTCCTTGAATTTGTTGGAACCCTTTCGTGACAAGTCGAGCTTTATAGACAGTAATATTACCATCAGCATCTGTTTTTCTTTTAAAGATCCATTTATTCTCGACAGCCTTGCAGCTATCAGGTAAGTCTACCAAAGTCCATACTTGGTTATCATACATGGATCCCATTTCGGATTTCATGGCCTCTTGCCATTTGTTGGAATCTAGGCTCATCATTGCTTCCTCATACGTCGCAGGGTATTCATTATTGTTGTCCACAATCATGACATTTAACACGGGATCGTACCAATCAGGAGTGGCACGAACCCTCGTCGACCTGCGAGGTTCAGTAGTAACTTCGTTCGAAGTTTCATGATCATTATCATTAGCTTCCTCACTAATCGGTGTAGGCGGCACAAGAACATCTTCCGGTGTTGCGCTACTCTGATTTTCAGGAGAAGGTTCAGTAACCTCGTCGATTTCTACTTTTCTTCCAGTCACTTCTTTCAAGAGAAACTCCTTCTCAAGAAAGGATCCGTTCTTGGCAACAAAGATTTTACCTTTGGATCTGTGATAGAAAGTATACCCAATTGTTTCTTTAGGGTATCCTATGAAGATGCATTTCTCCGCTTTGGGTCCGAGCTTGTCAGGTTGTAACTTCTTTACATAAGCTTCGCAGCCCCAAACTTTAAGGAATGACAACTTAGGTTTGTTTCCAAACCACAATTCATACGGTGTCGTTTCAACGGATTTAGATGGTGCCCTATTTAAAGTGAATGCTGCTGTCTCTAATGCATAACTCCAAAAAGATAACGGTAAATCTGTAAGAGACATCATAGATCGAACAATATCCAATAGAGTTCGATTACGACTTTCGGACACACCATTGCGCTGTGGTGTTCCTGGCGGTGTCAACTGTGAAAGTATTCCGTATTTCTTTAAATGCATGCCAAACTCATAACTCAGATATTCACCTCCACGATCAGAACGTAGAAATTTAATCTTCTTGTTACGTTGATTTTCTTCTTTACTTTGGAATTCCTTAAACTTCTCGACAGTTTCAGATTTATGTTTCATCAAGTAGATATACCCATATCTACTCAAATCATCTGTGAAAGTAAGAACATAACGATAACCACCGCGCGATGCTACACTCATTGGTCCAGATACATCAGTATGTATGATTTCCAACAAGTCTGTAGCTCGCTCCATAATATCAGAGAATGGAGTCTTAGTCATTTTTCCCATCAGACATGCCTCGCATCTATCAAGTGATTCAAAATCAAGTGATTCAAGTAATCCATCTGAATGGAGTTTCTTCATGCGTTTCACTCCAATATGACCAAGACGATAGTGCCACGTGTATGTAGAATTATCATTTAATTTCTTTCATTTAGCATCAATGTTGTATATATGTGTATCACTACTATCGAGATTTAACAAGAATAAACCAGTCATATCAGGCGCATGAACATAAAATATATTATTCATATAAATCGAACAACCATTATTCTCAGACTTGAATGAATAACCGCTTTGCAATAAACAAGATCCATATATAATGTTCATGCTTAACGCAGGCACCAAATAACAATTATTCAGATTTAAAACTAATCCTGATGGTAGATGTAGGGGGAGCGTGCCGACAACGATCACATCGACCTTGGATCCATTTTCAACGCGCATCTTCACCTCGTCCCTCGCTAATCTTCATTTATTCTGTAGCTCCTGTTTCGAGTTACAAATATGAGCAACCGAACCAGTATCAAATACCCAGGCACTACTACGATTACTAGTAAGATACACATCAATAACATTTATATCAGATATACCTTTCTTTTTGATGTTGCCGCTCTTCAGATCTGCCAGGTACTTTGAGCAGTTCCGCTTCCAGTGTCCCTCTTCTTTGCAGTAATAGCACACAATATCAGGTTTGGGCCAGCCTTGGGTTTCTTAGGAGGCGCGTCAGCTTTCTTGCCGCCCTTCTTGAATTTACCCTTTTCTTTAGGCTTGCCCTGCTTCTTGAACTTGGTGGTCTTATTGACCATCAACACTTGGTGCTCTTTCTTTATCTCCACTTCAGCAGTTTTCAGCATTGAGAAGAGTTCAGGTAACGTCTTGTCCATGCACTGCATGTTGTAGTTCATCACGAACTTCTTGTAACTACATGGCCGTGATTGAAGAACACGATGAATCCCCAAGGCATTAGGAATTGTTATTTCCATGTCTTGGAGTTTCTTCGTGTGCCCAGACATCTTGAGCACGTGCTCGCTAACGGAGCTGCCCTCTTCCATCTTACAGTGAAAGAACTTTTCAGAAGCATCATAGCTTTCCACGGCCGCATGAGTTTCAAATATCATTTTGAGCTCACTGATTATATCATGTGGGTCGTGGATCTCAAAGCGTTCTGAAGCTCCGATTCTAAACCGTAGAGGATGGCACACTGAACTGTGGAGTAATGATTCTTCCGAGTGAGGTAAACATTTTTAGCCTCATCGGTAGCTGTTTCTGCAGGTGGGTCACCCAGCGGTGCATCGAGCACATACAGCAGTTGTCCAGCAGTAAGGACAATCCTCAAGTTACGGAACCAATTCGTAAAGTTGCTTCCATTGTTTTTCAGCTTTTCTTTCTCTAGGAACGAATTAAAGTTGATGGTAGGGGTCGTCATAATCTACAACATATTTGCAAAGAGTTTAGACTAAGTTCATGATAAATTGAGTTTACTATTAATTCTTAAAATTAACTAGGTGAACTCCCACTCAAAACAATATCTCTCGCATTGTCTTAGTGATTACACGAACCAAATCAACTACACCAAGTCCGATCATCACGTGAGATGATGTAGCTTCAATGGCGAACATCAACATGTTCATCATATCATCTATATGATTCATGCTTAACCTTTCGGTCTTCCGTGTTCCGAGGCCATGTCTGTACATGCTAGGCTCGTCAAGTCAAACCTTAGTTTTCGCATGTGTAAATCTGGCTTGCACCCGTTGTATGCACACGTTGAGTCTATCACACCCGATCATCACGTGATGCTTCGAAACAATGAGTCTTAGCAACGGTGCTAACTAAGGACGAACACTTTATTATCTTGATTTTTAGTGAGAGGGATCATCTTATAATGCTACTGTCGCGATCTAAGCAATATAAGATGCATAAAAGGATTAACATCACATGCAATTCATAATGTGATATGATATGGCCCTTTTGTCTTTGCGCCTTTGATCTTCATCTCCAAAGCATGGACATGATCTCCATCATCAACGGGCATGATCTCCATCATCGTCGGCATAGCGTCAAGGTCAATGGCGCCGTCTTCATGGTTGTCCACCATGTGTAGCAACTATTACAACTACTTTGAAATAATACTACTACATGAAATATAAAGACAACCATAAGGCTCATGCCGGTTGCCACAATACAATAATGATCATCTCATACATATTCATCATCACATCATGGCCATATCACATCACCAAACCCTGCAAAAACAAGTTAGACGCCTCTAATTTGGTTTGCATATTTTACGTGGTTTAGGGTTTTCGAGTAAGATCCAATCTACCTACGAACATGAACCACAATGCTGATACAAGTGTTGTCAATTGAAATTGTAAATTGAATCTTAAATATGGTGAGAGAAACTGACACCCGCAAAGCCACTTATGCAATACAAGTTGCATGTCAAGCGTGGAGCAGGTCTCATGACCGCGGTCATGTAAAGTTTGCCCGTGCCGCTTCATCCCACCATCCCGCAAGATGTAAAGTACACATAACAAGAGACAACAAAAGTATCAACGCCCATAAAAACATTTTGTTCTACTCGTGCAACCAATCTATGCGTAGACACGAGGTGAAGATCATAGAAAACAAAATCTAATCTAGTAGATGGTAGCAATGAGATGAAGATCATCATACCCTTGAAGATCGCTAAGCGTTAACGAGATAAATCTCGTAGTTGATGTAGTCGATCACTTGCCGCTTGCAAAAGCGCGTAGAAGATCTTGACGGTGCAACAGTCGGGCAGCACCTCCGCACTCGATCACACGTTTGGTGTTGATGACGACGTCCTTCTCCCCGTTCCAGCGGACAGCGGATGTAGTAGATCCTTCTCGGAATCCCGCCAGCACGACGGCATGGTGACGGTGGTGGTGGAGATCTCCGGCAGCGCTTCGCCGTAAGCACCACGGGAGAAGATGGAGGAGGGGAGTGGCTAGGGTTTGGGAGAGGGGGCACTTGGGGCGCCGGCCTTGGGTGCCCTTTGGTGGTGCGGCTCAAGAGGTAGCCAGCCCTCTCCCTATCCCTCTCTTTATATAGGTGGAACCCCCTAGTGTTTGCCCCAAAACCAAATTGAAGTCCAACTCAAAAACTGCCATATTGGTGAAACCTAGGGGGAAGTGGGATTGCTCCCTTTTCTTCTCCCTTGGCCGGCCAAGGTGGTGGAGTCCACCATGGACTCCACCTTCCCTCTTGGTTGGCTGGTTAGGGTTGGTGGAGTCCATCCGGGACTCCACCTTCCATAGTGATTTATTCTGGAAGGTTCTAGAACATTCTAGCGCCTTCCATAAATGCACCGGATCATTTCCAAACTTGGAAAGTGACTTCCTATATATGAATCTTATTCTCCGGACCATTCCGGAACTTCTCGTGATGTCCTGGATCCCATCCGAGACTCTGAACAACATTCGAACTCCATACCATATTCCATATCTACTTAAAACGACATCAAACCTTAAGTGTGTCACCCTACGGTTCGAGAACTATGCGGACATGATCGAGAGTCCTCTCCGATACATAACTAATAGCGGGACCTGGAGATCCATAATAGCTCCCACATATTCAACGATGACTTCGTGATCGAAAGAACCATTCACATAAAATAACAATTCCCTTTGTCTCGCGATATTTTACTTATCCGAAGTTTGATCGTCGGTATCTCCATACCTAGTTCAACCTCGTTACCGATAAGTACTCTTTACTCGTACCGTGATATGATATCCCTTGTGAACCAGTCACATGCTTGCAAGTTAATTGGATGTCATTCCACCGAGAGGGCCCAGAGTATATCTATCCGTTATTAGGATGGACAAATCCCACTATTGATCCATGTGCCTCAACCCTATACTTTCCGAACACTTAATGCCACCTTTATAACAACCCCTTTACGAAGTAGTGTTTGGTGTCATCAAAGTATCCATCCAGTATAGGTGATTAACATGATCTCATGGTCGAAGGATTAAGTTACTATGCATGTTAAAGCTTGAAGCACAAAGAACTAAATGACTTGATCATATGCTACGCTTACTATGGGTGTATGTCCATCACATCATTCACCCAATGATATGACCTTGTTATTAATAACATCCAGTATTCATGATCATGAAACTATGATCATCTATTAATCAATGTTAAGGAAATCGGTAATCGTTAACTGCTCGGCCGGCTTGGGAGTAGCGATTAATCGCAATTCGGATGATTAACTGATTTAATCGGTCGGCTATTAATCGGTGCAACCTACACAAATTAGCACTTAAAACAATTTATATAAGAAAAACAATAGTACATGAGCCTCTATATGTCTCTCCCTACTTCTCTAAAGCCTAAAATCCTATAAAAAGTTGTACGCTTGTTCTCCATGACCTAATCTTTAAGGTCAGAAGCGAATCAAGATCCACTAGCCGAAGCCGTGTTCCTTCCCTCCACTTCTTCTCCTCTCACCTCTGAAATCTATATTCTCCCACCACCTACCTAGGGTATGACCCCTCTTACACCTCAACCACCTAACCTATTGAAGGCGTCCTTCAGTTCCTGGACGAGCTCCTCATGGTGATCGAGCTCATGTATCTGAGGTCTGAGAAACTATGAGTAACTGGTATGGGAGGGCAAGAAACTATTTGGCAACAGTGTAAATCAAGCTACTGGAGGCTGCAATCAATCGGGAGCTTCGCAAAATCTACTTTATTGGGAAGTGGTAGCGCCTGCATTAGCAATATGGATTGAAAATATTGTAACTTTTTTGACCAAGTGTGGTAGTTAATCGGGAAAATACCTAGTAATCGGACTTTCGGACTGATTAATCGGGCTAAAGGATTAACACAAGAGATTAATGGTAATCGACACGGCCACGCCCCTAGTAGCGATTAATCGGCCTAGTAATCGTTGAATCGGCCTAGTTTTTGAACAGTGCTATTAATCAACAAGCTAGTTTAACAAGAGGCTTACTAGGGACTCTTTTATGTTTACAAATCACACATGTATTAATGTTTCTGATTAATACAATAATAGCATGGGATGCAAACATTTATCATAAACACAAAGATATAATAATAACCACTTTATTATTGCCTTTTGGGCATATCTCCAACACTTAGTAGTTGGAAAGGCAAATTGTTGTCCCTTGGAGGAAGATTGGTACTCATTAACTCGGTACTTACTAATATGGTACTGTATATAATATCTTTCTTCCTATTGCCGAAAGGTGTCTTACGTAAACTCGATTTTTATCGATCGAGATTCTTTTGGCAAGGGGATAGCGAAAAGAAGAAAAATTGTCTGGTTAAATGGAGTGTTATTTGCCGCCCCAAAGATCATGGGGGTTGGGTGTTCATGACCTTGAGGTCAAAAACTTAGCCTTACTGGGTAAATGGTTGTTTATGCTTCTTACCGAAGACGGGGTGTGGCAGACACTCCTCCTTAAGAGAAAGTATATTGGGGAGAAAGCGTTGTCCCAAGTCCTATGGAAACCTGGTGACTCGCATTTCTGGGCCGGTCTAATGGCTACGAAGAATTTTTTCTTCCAATACGGTACTTTCTCCATAAAGGATGGATCGCAGATACGGTTTTGGAAGGATTGTTGGTTAGGGAATAGATCTCTTAGGGAACAATATCCTGCGTTATATAGTATTGTACGTCGCAAAAGTGATACCATTACAGTAGTAATGACGACCTCACCTCCATCCGTGACGTTTAGACGAGATTTACTGGGTCCGAGATTGGCTGCGTATAATGCCTTACTTCTTCGTTTGGAATCCATTCACCTTTCGGAAGGCACCGATGAATTTCGTTGGAACTTACATCCTAATGGGAAATTTTTAGTAAGTTCATTATACAATGCGATTATACATCCTGATATTCCAGTTGATAATAACAAGAAAATTTGGAAGATGAAAATACCACTTAAAACTAAGGTTTTCTATTCGTACTTACGTCGAGTGGTGATCCTAACCAAAAATAATCTTGTTAAGCGTAATTGACATGGAAGCAGACAGTGTGTGTTCTGTCAACAAGATGAGACAATCAAACAATTATCCTTTCAATGCCGTTTTGCCAGGTCTATATGATCATGCATCCAAGTAGTTTCGGATCTGTATCCTCCGACTAGCGTAACTAATATCTTTGTGAATTGGCTTCATGGTATCGATCACATGTTTAGAACGCTTATTAGAGTGGGATCGCTTGCCGTTGTATGGTCGCTTTGCCTGTGTAGAAATGATAGTTTTTAATGATAAGAATTGTTCTCTCTTGCAGGTTATCTAAAGATGTACCGGTACTCTACGTTCGTTGTCTACGCTACAGAAGGTGGCGAATCGCGACCTATTTATGGAGGTATGTACACGGTTGGAGGCTACGACGAGGGATACTTTTTCCCAACATGGGTGACAGCATAATCTACGGATCTGGCCGCCAATGGTTACCTAGGCGTTTGCACAGTTGCTCATCATTGATATGTATAACGCCTTTTCTTTATCTTTTTAGAACTTGTGGATTCTCAGACTTAGAACGGCTGTGTGCATCTTGGTTATGCGGAAGCCGGGTGTAATTGCTTGTTTCGAGTAATAAAAGTGCCCATTATCAGGAAAAAAAGGATTTTCAACAAATTGACTCGTCCTTGGTGAGCTCAGCTAATGAAGGAAAAGAGTTTTCAAAAATGAAGCGCTGAGCCGACATAAATCATGATGTCCTATATTGCAAAAATTGCACTAGACGTGTGTATGAACTATGACTCCACACAGTAACTGTATTCCACTCCACTCGTTATCTTGTTGGCTCGTCACCCTGTATTCAATTCTTCTGAAAACCTTGAAGCTCCTCGATCGAGAGGTCGACCATGACGAGGCGAGTGCGTGGACCAAGTGTCGGCCGGGGACCGACCGGCATTGACATAACGATTCGAGCTGTAATACTGCTCCGATATCTAGGTAGCAAGTCCGCGCATGGCCATTCAGTTCTGGATCCGACATCGGGTGCTGTGCACGCGGCTCGTGCTATGCCCATGAACGTGCAAACTCGAGATCGATCAACCTACTACGCGCCACGCGTTCGCCTCTGTGTAACTTCCTGATTGGTCCGACGAGGCTACATAAGACCTTGCCAAATGCTGGCGAATTTTTTTTAAATAATACACTTTTAATTATTAATTTCAGGAATAATAGCCGTTTTTAGCAAATTTCAGAAATAATACACCGTCGGAGTGTGTGAACCCGAAATTCTAAAATCGGGCTGCCGAATCCCGAAACGGAGGGAATCTGGCATCCGAGGCCAAAGTCGGGGTCAGGGAGCCCGAGACGCCGCTGTCGGCCACGCGCGGGCCGTGTCGGCCTGTCTCCTGGCCAGGAGCAGATGCTGTCGGGGCGAGGAATCCCGAGGCGCTAATTTCGGGCAGGCTGACCCCGAGTCGGGCAGCGCGACCCCGATTCGCGCGAGAATAAATGCGCCCGCGCGCGCTGCTGCCTCGCCCGAACGCGCTGCTGCCTCGACCCTCTTCTTCCTCCTTCAGCCTCAGTTCATCTGCTTTCTCTCTCTCGTTTGCTCTCAGGCTAGCAGCGTTTTCTCTCATTTCTGAGCAATTTGTTCAGCCATTTGTTGTAGTTTGACCACCAAAAGCTGTAGAATCACCTGATCTATACATGGGTTAGTTTTTGAGGCGTTTTGGTGGAGGTGCTCTTGGTGGTGGTGGTGGTGGAGGAGCTGGTGGTGGTGCTGTTGCTGTTGCTGCAGCTGCTGCGTGGTGGCGCAGCTGCTGCGTGGTGGACGAGCTGAGCTGCTGACGGAGGTGTTTGGCACGCTTCAAGGGTAAACCCTAATTCCTGATATTAGATGGTGTAATCATGCATGTTGCGTTCGTTAGCTTCGCAGATTAGTTACTGAAATATGTACCGGTAGAAAGTATTTATTTAGGACTGTAGGTGCTAGTTTTTTATTTATTTCAGAGTGTAGGTGCTAGATTTTTTTGACGAGTCTGTAATTTGTATAGGTGAGCAGATATGTCAGATAGAGTAAAGTTCGTTGTTTACTTCGGTCACGGCACGGTCCGAACAACTCCGATGGGAGCTGATCTGAGCGAGTTTCAGTATGAGGACTTGCATTTGTCAAACCCAAAAACATGACGAGTTATTCAGTTGAAAGAGTGGTTGACCGTGAATTTCGGGCTTAATCCAGAAGCATACACTGTTGGTGTGCATGCTTTGTGGAGCAACTCAAGTACCCAAATTTTCTGGCGGTTGAAGCCGATTGAGCGGACCTCTCAGTGGGTACACTGGTTAGAAGCGTGCGAGCGCAGGGGAACTCACCCCATTGCCTTAATGCTTCCCGAGGCGAAGGAGGTGAATTCCCAGGAAGGCGAGGGTGAGTTCCATCAAGGCCAGAGCAGTCAAAGTTCAGATGCAGGCGGCAGCAGTTTCCAATCCGGGCAGAGTAGCCATGCAACTGCTGGTCATGACGGTAGTGTCGAGCTTCAAAGCGAGGATGAAGAAGAAGAGGAGATGCAGAACATGATGGACGAGGAAGACGAGAATGGAGTGGACGATGAGCTTGACTCAGATGAATCTGGTGGATCCGATAATTCAGATGACAATGAGGAGGAGGATCCGATCCCCTCTTCTTGGAACCATGATTTGTCGGAGGCAATGATAGTGGATGATCGGCACGATTCAGCCTGGGAGTACAGCTCGCACACATGAAAAATTTCATGCCAAACTGATCAGAGAAATCCTCCACCTGCTTAACCTTAGCAAGACGGCCGCACCAACACCGCTCCGCAGTCACACCCGGGGGCAAACTTGCAGCCTTCGCCTTCACCGGCCTTAACTCCTGATCAGAGCACGGCACACTCATGACGGCTAAGTGGTGAGCCAACAGAAAATAGAGAGAGATAGAAGCACTTGTGCAGCGAAGAGTGTCGATGCCTGCTTTTATAGGGAAAAATCCGAGAGTGTGGCGGAAAAATATAGCGGGAGATGGTGGCGGGATAAAATTGGCGGGAGATGGTGGCGGGAAGGAGCGGTGGCGGGAAGGAGTGGCGGGAACGAGTGGCGGGAAGGGTGCCGGTAAGGGCGGGAGGGAAACACGGCGGTGTGAACGGGAAAAGGCGGGAAAAATATCTGTTGGAAACAACTCGGGTTCAACAGCCCCGATTAATTAAAATCGGGCTCATCATGCCCGAAATTGTTTTATCTGGTTCAATAACCCCGAATTCTGCTTGCTCAATTCTTTCTTTTTTCCTCGACGCACGGGTATACTAAAATCGGGTTTGGCAAACCCGAATTCACAAATTCGGGCTCCTCTACCCCGACATCTTAAACTCGGGTTCCTCGAATCCGACGGTGTATTATTTCTGAAAAAGGCTAAAAACGCCTATTATTGCTGGAATCTATACCTAATAATAAAGGGAGAAGCGTTTCCGTGGTTTGGTCCGTCTTTTGGTTGATAATTTTCGTCCGTCGTCCCGAGTCCTAAAATCGTACGAGTTCCGTTGCCACCGGTTGCTAATCGATTTGTGAGCTTCTCTCGCCCTCGGTCGAAAGAAAGAGTCCAACTCTGTTACTTTTTTTTCGAGGGGAGTTCAACTCTGTTACGTGAAACTCAACTCCGGATTGAATCCCGCCTCTGTATACACGGGGTCCATGTAAACGCTTATAAATAATAACTTGATTCATCGGCCCAATCAGGATCAGATCGACTTTCGTTTGAGGTTTTTTCGTCGAGGATCAGATCGACTTTCGTGGGAGGTTTTTTCGTTGAGGATCAGATCGACATGAATCTAGACAATATGGCCAGGAATCCAAGCCCAACCAAGAACAACGTTAGCAAGATCATCTATTTGGTGTGGGCGCCGAGGTGGAGGAGGACAGGCTGCAGAACCAGAGGGCAACCCCGACTATGTGATCCCGGAGGTGCAGTATGAAAGGATTGCAGATGATCTTCAAAGAGGTAGCTAGGTGGAGCGCGTGCGCTTCTCCAGGGACGGCAGCGTCTAGGAGGTAACCAAGACGGGGTTCAGTTTCCAGGACGTCGCCGGTGCCGATCAATGCAAGCTCGAGCTGAGGTCGTACAGGGAAGACGCAGCTCGGACAGGGAAGACGCAGCTCGGACAGGGAAGACGCAGCTCGCCGGGGTGCTCGTGGGAGTGGGCGCGTGTACGGCGAGGGATCTGTTCGACAAGGCCAACACCGAGGCGACATGCATACTGCTTAGTCTTCATCCATCAGATTAATGCCGTCGGGAGGCAGCGTCGTGCCGGGATGGGTGGTGAAAGCGATGAGAGGGAGCAGAGTATGCTCTGAGATTGTTCCTTGCGTCATCCCGTAAACATGTTCACCAGACCATCAACTAGCTGTTCACGGGATGGATGGCTTCAACGAAAACAGGGTTACAGCCCTGCTCTGAGATTGTTTCTTTCGTGCTGGAAGTTACTGCCTGTGTCAAGATGATTAGGATCAGGAATAAGATTAGCTTGTTATGTCAAGGTGGTTAGGACTTTGCTTGGACAAGGGACATAATCTTGATTCACTTCACTTCATGCTACCATGTACTCCGTAATTCCTATTGATTGAAGCCTTGCCGTCCCACCACCATCGACCGGTCAGTAGCCTCCGTCAGTCCAGAAAAGTCGGACGAAGTGTCGCAAGGATGCAGAGCCAGCGATCAAGCCATCGACCCTGGGCACCGATGTCACCTCGACGGGCGGAGGCCTCGCCATCCCTGGCTTCGTCTCTGGCTTGGACGAGCCGCTCCGTCGTGGCCGACGAGAGGAAACTTGTAACATGCCTCGCTGTTGCTGCCTTCGCTTGGCCTGTTGCTAGAATAATCTTTATTGGCTTAATTTATAGGTCCATTTCGTTTATTGATGTTTGGCTGCTCCGCAGGCCTCACTGGCCTAGCACCTCTGCGCCATGCAATGCTGGATTTTGTTCAAGATAATACCGAACTGCAGGTGAAGTTACAGTGCGCTTGATTTCTCTTTATGTTGCTCTGTGATTTGGAACTTGGCCAAATAGGTGTGGCATCGAGCGCCACAAATTCAAGGGGGTCCAGGTGGCCAGGCCCCAGCTGATGTGACATAGGTAGAAGTCCCGTGGCAGCGACATGAGATGAGAGCACTTCGGAAGTATTTTTTACCTCTTATCGTGCGGTTTGTGGAGAAGAAGGTATAGGTGTGGGCTTTTAATTTTTTCCTTTGATTAGCTACGAAGGTACATTGGCCTTTTTTTCTTGCTAGGTTTAGCTACGTAGGTAAAGGAACATTCTATTGCATTCTATTCTTTGAATCATACAAGGAAAGAGCATGTATTACTCATAAATTGTTTATGAATTATCTAATTATTGTTTCAGATAACAAATGCTTCAGAAAAAAACACACCGCCAAAATGTTTCCTAATAAGTCCACTTTATTTCATGGTGAATCTGAAGGAAA
Organism: Lolium perenne; assembly: GCF_019359855.2. NCBI lineage: Eukaryota > Viridiplantae > Streptophyta > Magnoliopsida > Poales > Poaceae > Lolium > Lolium perenne. The sequence continues at coordinate 25,410,939 of NC_067246.2, read as the reverse complement.
GAAAATGTCCATGGTGAATCCGCTAGATCAATGTCGTTATTGGTGGGTGGTGGCTAATTAGAGGGACACGTACGAGAGTGGAATGGAGTTCCTTAGAGCATCTCTAGCAGATCCCCCATCCGCATAATAACCGCCGATTTTTGGTTCGGAGGCGAAAAAAGGGACCGTCTAGATCCAGTACCCCATTTCCAAAAAAAAAAAAAATCCAGACCGCCCCGATTCGCGTCGCGCAAACTTCAAATAACCAGTTCCGCGAGGCCTTTCTAGGCGAACTCCATCTCAACTTTCGCGTTGGCGCGAATGCCCGTACAACCTTCGGAGACTACCAAAATTCGCAGGAGTCGCCGGAGTCGGGGCCAAAATTCGCCGGAGCTCGTGTCCGGCAGGGGGCGGACGCGGCCGGGGCGGGCGAGCTCGTGTCTGGCACGGGGGCGGGCGGGCGTGGCCGGGCGGGCGCGAAAGCGGGTGGACGGGACGGGCGAGCTCGTGCCGGCGCGGCGCGATCGGGCGTGGCCGGGACGCGGCCGGGCGGGGCCGGCGCGGGGGCGGGCGGGCGCGGGCGTGGCCGGTGCGGGGACGGACGCGGGCGTAGGGAAGAGAAGTTTGAGGAAGAAGAAGGAGAAAAAAATCCTGTTCGTGGGCCAGTATAAGGAATATGCTGTCTTGGGGTTTCCTTTTGCTGTGTAATGACTGCAAATCATTTTTTTGTCTGCAAAACACATTTGGGGTGCCTTCTATCAGCGTTTTTGGGATCCGGGGTTTGGGATGTCTGCTAGAGATGCTCTTACCTCGGCACTCGCCAAAGCGCCCACTACCGTCTCCGTGGCTGCTTCCTTTCTCTGTACCACAACACCGCCGACGAGTTACAGATGGACGAGTGTAGTAGAATCATTATTTATTGGCTCGCCACCATTCTCACCGTCTGGTCTAAAGGGAGCAGAGACGCTCCCAAAGGCCATCGTCCCTGGCACCATGCCGCGGTGTTGGCTTTGCCTGGACTCACCTTGGGTTGGATTGCCATCTTGCACCAGGGCGACCCGCCGACATTTTGAAAAAAAAAAAACTGATCTCAAGTTATGAAAATTTGCATGACTTAAAAATAAAAAGTCAACCCGTAGCAACGCACGGGCAAATGTCCTAGTTAATAATTAAAAGTGTATTATTTTAAAAAAAAATCGCCAAATGCGGTACGAACGCCACACCACACTTCTCTATCTGCCTATGCTTGCTTAAGCAAAACACAAAGCCAGTTTACCTGCAGCCATGAAGACCAGCGGCGCCGCCATCCTGATGATGATGCTCTCGCTCACGGCGGCGGCCCTCCATGCCGCCGATGCCACCGTCGTCGCTGACGTGGATATGGACATTATCCGCCTCCCGAGCGACGGCGACGAAGGTGATCGATCGATCCCCGCATAACCTGCATACCGTTTTAGCTAGTAATTTGTTGAACTGATCACGTCGTACGTTCTGCAGGAAGCCTTGTCGCTGGCCAGGTAATGGTGGTTGCTGCGACGGACGCAGTGGAGGAAGAGAAGAAGGGAAAACAGGACGGGGCAACGGCGGCGGAGAGGGAGAACGCCGGTGGCGTCGTCAACGAGGAGGTGCGACCGTGGGCGTGCTGCAACGAGACCCTGTGCACCAAGTTGTACCCGCCGACATGCCGCTGCCTGGACATGGTCGACCGGTGCGCCGGCGCCTGCCGGCAATGCGAGCCGTCCACTTTGAACCCGTCCCGCCTCGTCTGCAACGACGAGTACAAAGGACTCCCCGGACCCACTTGCTCCGAGGATGACAAGGACTACCCAAGCGGCGCCCATGGACGTAGCTCTCCGTCGCTCGGCGCTGTCGCACAGTTACTGTTAGCGTTTGTAGTCGTGTTCTTTATCCACAGTCATTACTAGCATGTCGCCTCGCGTGTGCGTGAGTTTAGTCGCGAGTCGCGAACTGGTCGCGTTATCTCTTCGCGGATCATGGCGTAAATTTGGTAGTAACCATGTTTGACCTGGCCGTTTGCTTGGGTGCCAAATATGAAGGGAACAGAATAATACAACCAAGAAGTTGAAGTGACAGATACAAGATACATAATATATAGGGCTACAGTGCTGAGCAGGCGACTCGAAGGTTCGAGTTCTCGCCGGCGATTCCGCCGCTCCCCTCTGCCTCCGGTCGCCGTTCTGGCACCGTGAGGTGGGGGGGAGCTCCGGCAACCGTCCGTGCGTGTAGATAGGTCCCTTATCTAGGTGTGTGTGCCTCCCGACGACATCGAAGACGGCAGCGATGGCGTCGGAGTGCGGTTTCTGGTCCTTCCCCTCCTTTCCCCGTTCCGGCTTCGTCTTTGTTGCCGGGGAGGTTGTGAAGGTTCTGCGTCGGGTGCGCTTCTCCGCTTTTGTTTCTCCGGCCGGCCGTGGCGGCGAGGGGAGGAGGTGGTGGGGTTTCGTGTCCTGCTTTTGTTGGTGGAGGTGCTGGTGTTCTTCGGCTGTTCTGCTCCGGCCGGCCGTGGTGGCGAGGGGAGCGGTGGCTGGAGGTGGCTGGTGGCTGGTGGCTGGGGTTGGTGGTCCTGGATGGTGCAAAGGCGGCGGGAAGATGGGGGGAGACGGGGAGCGGCTGCTGTGGCCGTGCTCGTTCATCGAGACTAGGTTTCATCGCTGGGCGGCGAACGGCTACTGCGGTCATCTACAACGTGTGGCGGCGGCTTCTTCCCGGCGGCTGGCGGTACGGCGACTCCGGCATCGTCTAGGAGCTCTTGGGGCGTGGCGTGGATCCGATTGCGTTTTCTTCAGGCATCTCAGGGTGCTCGGTGCAAATTTCTAGGTCTTTCTGTAATTTTTTACTTTTGGACCTTCTTGTAATTTGTTCTGAGTTTCTTGAATATATCAGTCGGATCCTTCCTCAAAAAAAGAATAATACAACCAAGAAAAACTCAGTTATTTTGAGGTGTGTAAATGGTTATGATAATTTTCTCGTTGAAATGGGCTCCAAATTCGTTTTATGGTATCCGTATCTGATTTTAAAATTTTCGTAGTAGTGGCCTAAGGCCCGTTTGGTAGCTCGAGGACCCTTGGTTCGCATTGGAGACCCTGTTTTTGATCTGTTTGGTTGCATGGTCTCATCCGCGTTGCTCCATCTCATGCTTCTTAAAGCGGCGTTTTGCTTGTATCTCGAGGAATGTCCAAATCAAGCGTTTTCAGCGGGCCTGGCGCATTCTTTTCATTCCTATGCTGGACCTGGACTACTTATGCTCACTCTCCCTTACACTACTTCACACATCCTCTCTTCAAATCAACACAATCAAACTTCAAATCAAAATAAGTTGTACATGAAATAGATGTGTGTCGATGAGATGAATCCATTTCGACAATCGATTTTGAGTTTTGTCAGTCGTAAATCGTCAAATTCGTGCATGAAGTTTTGAGCGAATTTTGCCAAATTCATCGCACACGCTCAACCGTTTGAAATTTCCTTTAAGGAGTAGGTTCACCTCACCATTCCACATGACTTTCATGTTGACAGGTTTTCATTTCGGTGAACATACACGGATAGATAAATGACTCGCTAGTATAATATAATCCGTATGTAGGTGTGAGTATATTGAGGAGTACCCTTTCTCAACTTCTCACTTGCCATCTTCATGGACGGCGACGTGATGATGATAGCTGAAAAGTGAGAGGTGATAATCCATGGTGGTGGTCATCCTCGTCGTTGGTGGCGGCATGGTGTTGTCCGGCTAACATGAACGACAGCATGGCCTTAGGCTTCATGGTCAGCGACGTTGTGCTTTGACTAGTGTGAACGGTGGTATCAAGGTGATGTTCATGTTTGGCGAAGTGGTGATGCTTGTGACCGGCGGTGTCATGGTGGTGTTCGGCGACATCGTCGGCGACATGGTGATGATTTTGACGGGCGTGAACGCCGGTGTCATGGTGGTGCTCGTCTTCGTGTTCGGCGACATGGTGATGTATGTGACCGGCGGTGTTATGGTGGTGTTCGTCTTCGTGTTCGGCGACGTGGTGATGTTTGTGACGGGCGTGACGGGCGGTGTCATGGTGGTGATGGTTATGGTATGTGATAGGCAGTAATCCATGGCAGTAACCGTTGTGGCCACTGTCGGCGGCATCATGGCATTAACCTTCGTGGCAACCGTCGGCGAGAGTGGCATAGTGGTCTTTCCGTGCACCGGCATTGTGCCAGGCTTCATGACAACGGTGTGAGGCTTATTCTGATAGGTGAGGAGGTGAGAGGTAAGATCACCATGCGGATAAATGGTGAGGCTAAAGATAGGCTCGTATGAAACCAAACAAACTAAGCCTTGCGTATCTGCTAGACCAAAAAATCTTCACGGGCTACCAAACAACAGGCCGTTTCTGGCCCGTGACCCATCTGTAAAGCGCAGGGGGTCTTCTCCCTGGCGCAGTCATGCAACATATCGGCCCAGCCTACCAAACGGGCCTAAACTAAGAAGCCGTATTTGTATGACATACGCAATGCCACCTGATGGTTAGTTGTTAGTACGCCATTAAAAAGTGCCCCTATTTCTGACCATAATTTCAAAGCATGCCGCCGCAAAGTAAAAATCGGTTTGTCGCCTCCTTTGACCGCACGTGCAGCGACCTCTGGTCTCGCGGGGTCAACTCGTCGCCTCGAATGAACAAAAGCAATATGGCAATTTGCTGAAGTACATTCCAGACCGCAAGAACTCCAGATCTTGGCGAGCTAGTAATTCTGGGGAAGGAGGTGGGAGGAAATCAGGGAGTGATGCTAACGATTTGAGAAAGAACATATTGAAAGTTGGAAGAAAAGGGGAAGAAAAAGAGGTAACACGCCCACTAAAATTCCCTGCCCCGGCCACAATGTGTGTCAGAAGCGGCTGGTTTTCTCCGGTGCTGATGAAGGAAAGAGACAACCCTCTGACAAGGAAGTTGCAAGCGAGCATGAGGAGATCGATATGACCAAACCTATAGTTGTTGAGGATACTAATCACGGTGTGCCTTTGAAGCCACCAATGCATATTGACAAGGCTAACATTCAGAGATGTGAAGTGGATGGGGAAAAAAGTTTAAACAATCTTTCATATGGAAGGGGATAGAAGGGAAAGAGAAGGCTGAGGAGGCGGGGAAGACATGTTTTTTTAGACTAACAGGGAGCGCTCCCCAGCTCCATTTTCATTGAAAATGAAACATAACAGCGTTTTAACGACAAGAAAATAAAAGGATCCAGCCCACCAGCTAGACTGGGTGTCTTAAAACATCTGAGAACTCCGAGGGGAAAGTATACAACCATAAACCAACAGGATCAGCACGACATCTCAACCAGCTACCAACTCTGAAGAACAAGCCCTCTAAGTTATATTCGAACTAAATGCAACAGCCTCACTCCAGGAAGCCAAGCCTCATCAGATCACCACATGTATGTTGTCAGATTCCTCCGGGTGCTTCGGCAGGTAGGCTTCGGAGGCGCGCCCCTGATGGAGAGATGTCGTAGATGATTTTCAGGTCGAGATCCAGTCGAAGGACGTGCACTTCAGTCCGGCATCAACGACGGCAACATCTTCATTTTTCTCACCAGGGTAGCTTTGAATCTTTCCACCAGATCCCACTCCAGGTTTTTGAAAGGGATCTGCCAAATCGTTAGGTACGACATGATTAGCCCCCATACCTGTTTCATAGAAAGCCAAGTTTTCCTGTTAAACACCAAGTGGTTCATGTTGTTCCAAATGCTCCACATAACAGCAGATGAAAATACATTTAATTGCTTAAATCTCTTGTTGCAAAGCCATTTGGATGCAAGGGATAAATAATCATTAATTTCTACATCGAAAATCTCTTGCACAACAGCCCAAAGAAGTTTAGAGACTAGGCAGTCAAAGAACAGGTGTCTAACAGATTCTAGCTCACTACAAAGCTCACAAACCAAAGGTTTCTGTATACCCCTATGTCTAAGGTTATCTCTGGTCATCATTTTGTTTTGAGATAAAAGCCAGAGAAAAATCTAAACTCTAGGAGGGATTTTTAAGTCCCAAACAGAAGGCAAGAACACAGGTTGAATTCCCCTAAAGTTTAAGACGGCATATAGAGACTTGGAGGAATAAACACCTTTTGATTCATATTTCCATATAGGTTGGTCCTCTTCATCAGAAAAATAATAGTTTGTGCAATTTCTACTAACTCAAACCACATTTCCATCATATGTGGCGTAAAAGTTCTCCTAAAATCACATTTTAGTTGTTGCCCATCCCATAGATCAGCAACAGGTTTCATTTGTTGATTAATTACAAAATAAATGTCCCAGTACTGGGTAGACAAAGGTGCATTCCCAAACCAGGTGTCTTCCCAAAATCTAACAGTTCTACCATTTCCTATTTTCCATTTATATCCAAATTTAACAGCTCTAGATGCCCACATCAAACCCTTCCAGAAGACAGAAGGATTTATGTCCTGGCAGCAAAAGATGTTAGGATTTCTGGTGTTATACTTAGCATCCACTATTCTTTTCCATAGGCTACCTTCCCCTTGGATATATCTCTTAATCCAGGAACCAACTAGACAAATATTTAAATCTTGGAGATTAGGTATACCAAGCCCACCATACTCCTTCTTCATACAAATAGAAGGCCAGTTGGCCAAGTGCATTTTCTTATTCCCATCTACATCATTGCACATACAATTAGCTATTTGAGTGTTAAGAAGATCTAGGGCCCACTTTGGGGATTTAAAAAAGAAAAGCATATAAATAGGAATACTAGATAAAACAGTCTGAATGAGTATTGTTTTTGCCTCCATGGACAAAAGTTTCCCCCACCATCCTGCCATTCTACAAAGGAGATTATCAACTAGAGGTTGCAAATCCTCCCTTTTAAGCTTACTAAAATGCAAAGGAAGACCTAAATATTTAACAGGGAATTTTCGAGCAACACATTGGAATATATCTAAGAAAGGAGCAAGCTCTGAAGTCCCCATGTTTATAGCCATCAATTCACGTTTGTGGTAATTGATTTTCACCCCTGATACTTGTTCAAAACAAGTAAGGGTCCACTTAAGGTTTATAGCATTTCTCTCATCATTTTGTAAAAAAGGTAGAGTGTCATCTGCATATTGCAGACTAATCACCCCACCAGGAACTAGATGTGGACACAAGCCTGTGATCATGCCACATGATGCTCCTTTAGTTGCCATTTTAGAGAAAACATCTACAACAAAATTAAACAACAGGGGAGCAAAAGGATCACCCTGTCTTAGACCTTTACCAGTAAGGAAGAAATCCACCTCAACATCATTTAATTTAACCCCAACAGATCCTCCTTCGGTGATTTGTTTAATCATAGAGATTATTTTATCCCCAAACCCTCTAAGTTGCAAGATTTCATAGAGAAAATCTAGATTTACTCTATCATATGATTTTTCATAATCTATTTTAAATACTAGTCCTTTTTCTTTTCTTCTATATACTTCATGCATAATCTCATGTGCCGAGACAACACTCTCTAAAATAAATCTCCCCTTAATAAAAGCAGACTGTTGCTGACAGATCAATCTATCAATTAACATAGAGAATCGATTGGTAATAACTTTTGTGAAAATCTTGAAGACACAATTCAACAAGCTTATAGGTCTAAACTTTCTCATTTCTTTTGCCTCATCCTCTTTTGGAATAAGAGTAATCATGGCAAAATTCAATCTGTATATATCTAGTCTACCATTATGCCAGTCATAAAAAGACTGAAGGAGATCCTCCTTTATAATTTTCCAAAAGGTTTAGAAAAATAGGAAAGACAGACCATCAGGGCCTGGTGCTCCTTCAACATAGGTAACAAAAACAGCTTCTTTAATCTCTTTTTCAGAGAATTCTTTTTCTAGCTCTATATTCTCCTGTGGAGTAACTTTCTCCTCATCAGAGAAAAAATCATCCAACAATCTAATGTCAGGTCTGTCTTCTTTTTTGAAGAGCTCTTTATAGAAATCAGTTGCTACTTTAAGCATACCTTTCTGATCAGTTACAGGGCCCTCAGGCCCTTCTAATATATTAATCCTTTTTTTCCTTCTTCTTTGATTTGCCACAGCATGGAAGTAAGCAGTATTCCTATCCCCTTCTAGAATATTCCTATCTCTAGATCTCTGCCTAGCTTTAGTTTCTTCTATAATCCAATAAGTGTTAAGTTCTATCAGAATATCATCTAATCTTTTCCTACTCAACTCATCTAGAGGATGAGTTTCTGCCATAATGTCAAGGGAATCATACTCCTCCATGAGTTCCTTCTTATGTTTCCTAATATCTGCCTCTAGATTTGCACTCCATCCTCTAGCTAGTCTCCTAAAAGATTTACATTTATCATGCCAACTGTCAATAGCAGATTTATTTACTCTAGGAAGGGCCCAAGCTTTAGCAACTAAATCACTAAATTCAGTTCTAGATAACCACCATTTTTCAAATTTAAAGCCACTTTTCTTTGGGATTTGATCAAAGCCAGAGTCCCAAATGATGGGAGTATGATCACTCCCCACCCTAGGCAAGGCCCTAGCATGAGCTAAAGGAAATCTCTCCTCAAACTCAGTAGTACAGAAAATTCTATCAATTCTAATCATAATCAAATTCTCCTGATTGTTGGCCCAAGTAAAAGCTCTTCCAGAGAGCCCAATTTATACCAAGGCCCATAGTTCTGCCCATGCATTAAATTTATCAGCCCATCTATGGTCAATATTACCATTACTCTTATCTAATTGAGATCTAACAAGATTAAAATCCCCACCAATAATGGCAGGTCCTTCCCAGTTAAGGAAAAGTTCATGTAGTTCATAAATAAACTCATCCTTCTTCTCCTCATATGGAGAGCCATAGACAGTAGTAATTCTAACAACAATATCAGCTAATTTATTCCTAGCCACTACACTAATAGAGAAGTTTTTAATTTCCTAAGAAATGATATCAAAAAGATCTAGATTAATCCCTACCAGAATCCCTCATACAGAGCCAACAGAAGGAAGATGATTCCAGGCAAAATTCCTATTCCCTAACACACTCTTCAGAAATGAGTTACTAAACTATTGTTTTTTTTGTTTCTTGGAAACCGATATAGTCTAACTGCAAGGGAGAAATATTTTCATCAATATATTTTTGTCTACCTAGGGCTTGAATCCCTCTACCATTCCAGAACCCACACTTCATCGAAATATCTTCCTAGGGTGCTTGCCCATTTTTTCCTAGATACATAAACCCACACATTCTCACCTCTATCATCAAACTCATGATCTGTATTATACTAATCAGTTCTTGGACAGTCAGATGGATCTGACAAGTTCCCTAAACCCTTACACTGCTCTACATCTATAGCATTAGCTAAGTTCTTACTTTCTGAAGCAACAAGAACATTAGCACATCTAGCATTATCTAAACCAACTGTATCAACTATATCAGTTGTATCTACATGAATCCCTATCTTTCCAGCCATATCACTTAACTCTTCTACTTGCAAAACATGAAAAGGATTGGATTTGATTATACGTGTCATTTTTGTAGCATCTCCTAAATTGTTCTTCTTCTCCTTCAGCTCCATAGCCTTGTCCATCACATTCTTGGATCTGTCAATTCTCTCACTCTATCTGAAAGGTTGCACAGGTCCCCATGCCACTTTCTACTTCTTTCCAGCTCCTTGTGCTTCTCTGTTCCTCAGCTACCCATCAAAAGCTGGCATGATATCCTCTGGCAGATGGAGTTGTTCTTCAGCAGCTTCTTCCATTCTCTCAGCAAAAGTCAGCCCTTCTTCTTGCCAGAAACTAGTGACTTCAGATCTCACACTCTCATCAGCTCCACTGTGATCCTCCCAGATGAACTGTCCATCTGTTCCTATAGCACCCTTTTCTAGCAGCAACTTGTACACTTCACTCCCTGGTATCACTTCTTCAGCAGCTGTATGATGGCGTGTATTTCACACGTTCGTTGGGCAACCCCAAGAGGAAGGTATGATGCGCACAGCAGCAAGTTTTCCCTCAGAAAGAAACCAAGGTTTATCGAACCAGGAGGAGCCAAGAAGCACGTTGAAGGTTGATGGCGGCGGGATGTAGTGCGGCGCAACACCAGGGATTCCGGCGCCAACGTGGAACCTGCACAACACAACCAAAGTACTTTGCCCCAACGAAACAGTGAGGTTGTCAATCTCACCGGCTTGCTGTAACAAAGGATTAACCCTATTGTGTGGAAGATGATTGTTTGCAGAAAACAGTAGAACAAGTATTGCAGTAGATTGTATTTCAGTAAAGAGAATTGGACCGGGGTCCACAGTTCACTAGAGGTGTCTCTCCCATAAGACAAGCAGCATGTTGGGTGAACAAATTACAGTTGGGCAATTGACAAATAAAGAGAGCATGACCATGCACATACATATCATGATGAGTATAGTGAGATTTAATTGGGCATTACGACAAAGTACATAGACCGCCATCCAACTGCATCTATGCCTAAAAAGTCCACCTTCAGGTTATCATCCGAACCCCCTCCAGTATTAAGTTGCAAAGCAACAGACAATTGCATTAAGTATGGTGCGTAATGTAATCAACAACTACATCCTTAGACATAGCATCAATGTTTTATCCCTAGTGGCAACAGCACAACACAACCTTAGAACTTTCTCACATCGTCCTGTGTCAATGCAGGCATGAACCCACTATCGAGCATAAGTACTCCCTCTTGGAGTTACAAGCATCTACTTGGCCAGAGCATCTACTAGTAACGGAAAGCATGCAAGATCATAAACAACACGTAGATAAACTTTGATAATCAACATAACAAGTATTCTCTATTCATCGGATCCCAACAAACGCAACATATATTCTCTATTAATTTTCTGAGCTACCTACAGGGATGTGCACCCAGATTCATCACAGCAAAGAAATCTGGAACTGTGCAGTAATCCAAATCTAGTACTTACTTTTCTATCAACGGCTTAACTTGGCACAACAAAACACAAAACTAAGATAAGGAGAGGTTGCTACAGTAGTAAACAACTTCCAAGACACAAAATAAAAACAAAGTACTGTAGGTAAAAACATGGGTTGTCTCCCATAAGCGCTTTTCTTTAACGCCTTTCAGCTAGGCGCAGAAAGTGTGTATCAAGTATTATCAAGAGACGAAGTGTCAACATCATAATTTGTTCTCATAATAGAATCAAAAGGTACCTTCATTCTCTTTCTAGGGAAGTGTTCCATACCTTTCTTGAGAGGAAATTGATATTTTATATTACCTTCCTTCATATCAATAATAGCACCAACAGTTCGAAGAAAAGGTCTTCCCAATATAATGGGACAAGATGCATTGCATTCAATATCCAAGACAACAAAATCAACGGGGACAAGGTTATTGTTAACGGTAATGCGAACATTATCAACTTTCCCCAAAGGTTTCTTTGTAGAATGATCAGCAAGATTAACATCCAAATAACAATTTTTCAGCGGTGGCAAGTCAAGCATATTATAAATTTTCTTAGGCATAACAGAAATACTTGCACCAAGATCACATAAAGCATTACAATCAAAATCTTTAAATTTCATCTTAATGATGGGCTCCCAACCATCCTCTAGCTTTTTAGGAATAGATGCTTCACGCTCTAATTTCTCTTCTCTAGCTTTTATGAGAGCATTTGTAATATGATGTGTAAAAGCCAAATTTATAGCACTAGCATTAGGACTTTTAGCAAGTTTTTGCAAGAACTTTATAACTTCAGAGATGTGGCAATCATCAAAATTCAAACCATTATAATATAAAGCAATGGGATCATCATCCCCAATGTTGGAAAAAATTTCAGCAGCTTTATCATAGGCAGTTTCAATGATTTAGCGATTTCAGCAGTTTTCGCTTTGCATTAGAAGTGGAAACATTGCTAACACCAATTATTTTATTAGTATTAGTAGGAGGTGCAGCAACATGTGTAGCATTAGCATTACTAGTGGTGGTAATAGTCCAAACTTTAGCTACATTCTTCTCTTTAGCTAGTTTTTCATTTTCTTCTCTATCCCACCTAGCACGCAGTTCAGCCATTAATCTTATATTCTCATTAATTCTAACTTGAATGGCATTTGCTGTAGTAACAATTTTATTATGATGATTTTCATTAGGCAAAACTTTCCATTTCAAAAGATCAACATCAGCAGCAAGACTATCAACTTTAGAAGTAAGTATATCAATTTTCCCAAGCTTTTCTTCAACAGATTTGTTAAAAGCAGTTTGTGTACTAATAAATTCTTTAAGCATGGCTTCAAGTCCAGGGGGTGAACTCCTATTATTGTTGTAAGAATTCCCATAAGAATTACCATAGCCGTTGCCATTATTATAAGGATATGGCCTATAGTTGTTACTAGAATTGTTCCGGTAAGCATTGTTGTTGAAATTATTATTTTTAATGAAGTTTACATCAACATGTTCTTCTTGTGCAACCAATGAAGCTAACGGAACATTATTAGGATCAATATTAGTCCTATCATTCACAAGCATAGACATAATAGCATCAATCTTATCACTCAAGGAAGAGGTTTCTTCGACAGAATTTACCTTCTTACCTTGTGGAGCTCTTTCCGTGTGCCATTCAGAGTAGTTGATCATCATATTATCAAGAAGCTTTGTTGCTTCACCAAGAGTGATGGACATAAAGGTACCTCCAGCAGCTGCATCCAATAAATTCCGTGAAGAAAAATTTAGTCCTGCATAGAAGGTTTGGATGATCATCCAAGTAGTCAGTCCATGGGTTGGGCAATTTTTAACCAGAGATTTCATTCTTTCCCAAGCTTGAGCAACATGTTCAGTATCTAATTGTTTAAAATTCATTATGCTACTCCTCAAAGATATAATTTTAGCAGGGGGATAATATCTACCAATAAAAGCATCCTTGCATTTAGTCCATGAATCAATACTATTCTTAGGCAGAGATAGCAACCAATCTTTAGCTCTTCCTCTTAATGAGAAAGGGAACAATTTTAGTTTAATAATATCACCATCTACATCTTTATATTTTTGCATTTCACATAGTTCAACAAAATTATTAAGATGGGCAGCAGCATCATCGAACTAACACCAGAAAATTGCTCTCGCATAACAAGATTCGGTAAAGCGGGTTTAATTTCAAAGAATTCTCTTTGTAGTAGCAGGTGGAGCAATAGGTGTGCATAAGAAATCATTATTATTTGTGGTTGTGAAGTCACACAACTTAGTATTTTCAGCGTTGGCCATTTTAGCAACAGTAAATAAAACAAACTAGATAAAGTAAATGCAAGTAAACTAATTTTTTGTGTTTTTGATATAGCAAACAGGATAGCAAATAAAGTAAAACTAGCAACTAATTTTTTTGTATTTTGATTTAGTGCAGCAAACAAAGTAGTAAATAAAACTAAGCAAGACAAAAACAAAGTAAAGAGATTGAGAAGTGGAGACTCCCTTGCGGCGTGTCTTGATCTCCCGGCAACGAGCGCCGAGAAAATGAGCTTGATGGCGTGTATTTCACACGTTCGTTGGGCAACCCCAAGAGGAAGGTATGATGCGCACAGCAGCAAGTTTTCCCTCAGAAAGAAACCAAGGTTTATCGAACCAGGAGGAGCCAAGAAGCACGTTGAAGGTTGATGGCGGCGGGATGTAGTGCGGCGCAACACCAGGGATTCCGGCGCCAACGTGGAACCTGCACAACACAACCAAAGTACTTTGCCCCAACGAAACAGTGAGGTTGTCAATCTCACCGGCTTGCTGTAACAAAGGATTAACCGTATTGTGTGGAAGATGATTGTTTGCAGAAAACAGTAGAACAAGTATTGCGATAGATTGTATTTCGGTAGAAAGAGAATTGGACCGGGGTCCACAGTTCACTAGAGGTGTCTCTCCCATAAGACAAGCAGCATGTTGGGTGAACAAATTACAGTTGGGCAATTGACAAATAAAGAGAGCATGACCATGCACATACATATCATGATGAGTATAGTGAGATTTAATTGGGCATTACGACAAAGTACATAGACCGCCATCCAACTGCATCTATGCCTAAAAAGTCCACCTTCAGGTTATCATCCGAACCCCCTCCAGTATTAAGTTGCAAAGCAACAGACAATTGCATTAAGTATGGTGCGTAATGTAATCAACAACTACATCCTTAGACATAGCATCAATGTTTTATCCCTAGTGGCAACAGCACAACACAACCTTAGAACTTTCTCACATCGTCCTGTCCAAGGTGTCAATGCAGGCATGAACCCACTATCGAGCATAAGTACTCCCTCTTGGAGTTACAAGCATCTACTTGGCCAGAGCATCTACTAGTAACGGAAAGCATGCAAGATCATAAACAACACGTAGATAAACTTTGATAATCAACATAACAAGTATTCTCTATTCATCGGATCCCAACAAACGCAACATATAGAATTACAGATAGATGATCTTGATCATGTTAGGTAGCTCACAAGATCCGACAATGATAGCACAATGGGGAGAAGACAACCATCTAGCTACTGCTATGGACCCATAGTCCAGGGGTAGACTACTCACACATCACACCGGAGGCGACCATGGCGGCGTAGAGTCCTCCGGGAGATGATTCCCCTCTCCGGCAGGGTGCCAGAGGCGATCCTCTGGATCCCCCGAGATGGGATCGGCGGCGGCGGCGTCTCTGGAAGGTTTTCCGTATCGTGGCTCTCGGTACGGGGGGTTTCGTCACGGAGGCTATTTGTAGGCGGAAGGGCAGGTCAAGAGGCGGCACGGGGGCCCCACACCACAGGGCCGCGCGGCCAAGGGGGGGGGGGGGCGCGCCGCCCTAGGGTGTGGCCCCCTCGTCGCCCCTCTTCGTCTCTCCTTCGGACTTCTGGAAGCTTCGTGGAAAAATAGGCCCCTGGGCTTTGATTTCGTCCAATTCCGAGAATATTTCCTTACTAGGATTTCTGAAACCAAAAACAGCAAAAAATAGCAACTGGCACTTCGGCATCTTGTTAATAGGTTAGTTCCAGAAAATGCACGAATATGACATAAAGTGTGCATAAAACATGTAGATAACATCAATAATGTGGCATGGAACATAAGAAATTATCGATACGTCGGAGACGTATCACTGTATCACCCACACTAGCTGTGACTTGTCTCCCATGGATGCCAGAACCAGGTTCCATCTGTTGATTTGAGCCTCCACTAGATTGTGAGTTTGTATTGCTCCTATTTGCTTTAGATCTTCCATCAGTGTCCATGCCATTTGTTCCAGAGCTAGGTCCACCTCCTGCATTACTACCACCTTGTCCTGCAGTTACAACTCTCAGTACTCCAGAGGCACTAGGAATCTCAGCAGTAAATTGCAGTTGAAAGAGTTTTCCATGGAAATTGCAATCTACCAGCAGGGATTTTGGTGGGATCTCTACATAGGATTTTCACTCTAACAACCTCTGCACAGTTTCTGAAGATGCTTTGCCAATCCATTTTTTTCAGCAGACCACATACTGAGACAGCTTGATCAATGATATTCCATTCACACCACGGAGGAAGCAGGCCTCTAACTTGAATCCAAGTCTCAGTCAGGGTCTCAACAGGCTCTGGGTCATCAAACCATTTGGTGACTGATACTGTAACTCCTTCCTTAGCTAGTCCAAACCTGGGGTATCCAATCACTTGTTCCACAGGGATTTGGGGAGGGAATTTCACCAGGTATAACCAATCACCAAGTTCTCTAATTTGCCATGACCAATTTGTCTTGTAGATGTTGGAGAACTCTCTAGCTAAATCGTCTCTACTGATTTCCCCATCCTCAATAGTCACCACACCATAGTTCCTTGTTGAGCTGATAGGGTTAACACTGACCTCAGGTGCCTCAATGTGGTAGAAACCTAGACCAGTTGCAGAGCTTCCTATGTACCTTGCAATTTGATGAGGCCTTTTGTGAACTGGGCAATCATCTACAGAGTGATTATTGGCCTTGCAGATGAAACAGCAGGGATTCTTTGAGCATGCAGCTTTCAAGTGACCTGGTTCTCCACAACCCTCACAGATAGCATCAGTATAATTCAAAGAATTAGACACAGCAACATCTACCTGACCAGGCCCTTTTTTCTTCTGTTGGAATCTCCCCTGTTAATTTTTGTTCCTACTACCATAATCTCCAGCTGCCTGTTGCCCCTGACCACCATTCTGCTGGGGATTGACACACTGATTTGGCTGCATACCAAAAGGCTGTTGGGGATAGGGAGGGAACGGGCCACCAAACCATGGTGGAGGCATTGCACCTGGCATGGACCCATATGGTGCTTGTGGAGGATAGGGGAAAGCTTGCATCTGGTTGAAGTCAGGTTGAAACTGTTGATTTTGTTGTTGCTATCAATCTCCTCTTCCACTGTTGCCACGACCACGTCCTCTCCCTCGATCTGCCATGATCAACACCTCCCCCAGATCAGAATCCTCTACCCCAAGCACACACAAACCTGGACGATCAGGAGGAAGTGGTGGCGGTGGCTTGAAGGGGGAGACGCGAACCCTGGGTTCACCCCTTTTTATACAAGGACGTCTCTGCCCTGGTGGTTTGGTAGGATGCCATGGAATATGCCATAGCTGCTTGTAGAAGCTTTCCACCTCATCCACCTCTGAGCCAAAAATGTTACAAAAGCAGTCTCTCTCTTCTACACTTGGTATCTTGTCAACGGCTAGATGCCCAGACACTATGCTGCTGCCAAAAACTCCAAAAGCATGTCGTTGAGGCTGAAGCCTTAGTCCTCCTTCTTCTCTGCCACCAACACTTGCAGGGTCTTCTCCATCAGCAAGGTTTGGTAGCTGAAAACCAACAGCGAAGTTGCTGCCGCACGATCCTTGCGAGAACCCCCTTCCGATTCGTAGATCGGCTCCCACATTGGCGGCATTTGACGATTTGCTTTGACCATCACCATGGATAGGGGAGATAGAGGTCGCCTGGGGCGGCCTCGCTTCCTAGCCCGTCGAATTAGCTTGCAGGAGGCCCTCATGGCGCTGCGCGGAATTGTCGACGACACCTCCTCCTTGCCCTTGAGCTTGGCGTGCAGGATTCTGCTCAGTGATTTCATCTTCGGACCAGGCTTCACCACCGCAGGGGCCGTGGCAGAGGGTGGCGGTCCCTGCTTCGGCGGAGCTGCCTGACGAACTCGAGATGAACCTCCCGAGATGATGAAGCCCTTGTGTGACACGATTTCGATCGAAATCGGCCCAAACGAGCCGATGCAGAGATTGAAATCACGATCTCTCGAATCCGCCGCAGATCGAGCACCGCGCGCCTCTTCTTCCTTGGCCCGCGCCTCGCCCACTCCAGCAAGCAGTAGCCCGCCCTCGGATCGCCATGGATCTGGCTCCGAGTCCACGGAGGGGAAGCCGCGACCGTCAGCTCCCGTCCCCCGCCCGCCACCTTGTCTCGCCAGGCCTTGAACCTCGCCGCAACGCTCCGGAACCTCTCCTCCATCACCACCAAACGGCACCAGCGTCAGGCGCCTCCGAGAACCTCCGCGGCGACGAGGAAGTGGGGAGAGCGATACTGAGCTTGGCTTCGAGGCTAAGCCTAACTGGGCGGCGGAACGGTGGCGTACGGACGCGTGGTCGTGGGAGTCCTTGGTGGCCGTGGGGTTGAGGTCGACGCGTGGCGAGCCATGGGCGGAACCCGAGGTGGTTCCGCCATGAACAGGACCTTGGGTCGGACGAGCCATCCGGTCATCTGGCCTTTTCCTGAAACCCGAAAAAGGAGGCGTTGTTTTCGCGGGAAAGACATGTCCAGGGGAGAAGAGAGGGGCTGTTCCAATGGAGCTTGAAGATACCACGGAAAAGAAGAGTAAGCGGTCGAAGAAGATGGAAGTTTCTGCAGTAATCCAGATGAATGAAGCAGGGCTAGCGAACCAGTCTTACGTAAAACAATGAAGTGTGCATCATATAATTATCGGGGGTTGGGGAACGGTCCAAGGGATATACGGTGAACCACAAACTAACCTAAGGGATGTTACTTGGAGTGTGCTGAGAACTCTGAAGCACGAAAGTGATAACCCGTGGATCTGTATGGAAGAATTCAGTGAGATCTTGCTCTCTTGTGAAAAAGAGGGAGGGGTGGCTCGGCCCCAGGCCCAAATGGATAAATTCAAGGATGCGCTCGAATACTGCGAGCTGCATGATCTAGGCTTCACGGGGGACCCATTTACATGGCGCAATGATAGGGAACGCCTTCATCGAGCTGTGGCGACAGAATCATGGTGTACTCGCTTCCCTGGCCTTAAAGTTACTCTTAGGCGAACTCCAGAACTCCAAATACACAAATTCTGCTCCGAGACTCTGAGGGGAACTCTGCTCCGAGAGGACTCCCATGTTGTGCGTGTATAAAGAGGCACGAGCCCCTAATATTGAAACAAAGATGGATTGCAAGTTCTCGCCGTCCCACCCGACCCTTTGCACGATCCATGCATGCCACCACCCGATTTACGGCCGCCACCGGCGAATCGAGGCCTCCAACGAGTGAATCGAGTTACCGGTGGGAATCGAACCTAGCTCTCTACTATGAACTCAAATTATAGAGGTTCAATGTAATGTGTGGCAAATGCACATTAGATTGTGAAAACTGCAAAGCTTCGATTTTGTCTTGGGAGCATACCTGGCCATGGGAAGCCCGGCCCTACCCGAAATTCCCGGGCTTGGGCCAGCCCGAGCATGCCTATGGGCCAAACCTGGGCCACAGATTTAGGCCCGATGGTCGGGCCGAGTCGGGCCTGGGCTCGAGAAATGCATCAAATAAGAAAGAGGCCCGGCCTGAGGCCCGATGGGTATTTCATGTGATGGGCCGGCTTGGGCCAAAATTTCCGGCCCGATGGTCAAGCCTGGGCCTGGGATTTTTGCATCGGGCTTTGTTAGGCCCAGCCCGGGCCGAAGAATACCCAGGTATACATGGGAGTAAAGAATTATTAGTTCTATTTCGAAACATAAAATGTTTTGCGAGGCTACTTTAATCTACGAAAAGAATTTTTATTTAGGAACAGGGTAGTAGTCCTTAAGGTGTCTGAAGTTTTTCACAATACAAATAAAAAATTGTATCAATAAACAAATTTAATATTGAAAATTGGTTATTTTAGAGCGATCAAGTTTTTTACAATTTACCGAGGGAGATTTTTTTATCTTCCTGCATGGGAATTTACAAAAAAACATAAACATATAAAAATTTGACTGATGAATATTAAAAACTGGAAATTTACACAGAACATAAACATACGAAAATGTTTAGAATCTTTTGAAAATTCTATTGCTTTAAATTTAATATTCATCTCTAGGGAATAGAAAAAAATACATGCATGTATGATATACAATTTCTAGAAAGAACTTAAAAAATATAAAATTGGCTATATATAGAAAAGATCCAATGCTAAGTAATTGCTACCTCCAAAGTTCCTAAGTTTGACTTCACAAAAAAAGGTTCTGAAATTTAAGAGGAAAAACACAGTGAATTGAAAAGGCGCATGGCCTCTGAAAATTTTAATAAGGAGTAAGAAATGAAGGTTCTTTACACATGTCGGATGCAACTGAGATTAGGACATCGACAGCCGGAATGCAGTTTTGTTCAGTCCATCATACTTGTAATATAAATACATACCCTCCAAATAAGTGAATGACATATAGCCCCATTCACTAACGTAAGACCTTTTAGCTTTTTTGTAGAATCACTCGCTTTGGTCCGTATCTGATCTATTTTATTGTATCGATTTATTTCTTTTGTTCTTATCTAGTCCACTTTAAAATATCTAAACAGTCTTACATTACTGAACAGAAGAATACAGTTATTTAGATTAGTACAAACACGGTAACAATGGGAACGAGTAAAACTGAATAGTGTGTGACAATAGAAGTAATCGGTTACATCTAATTTCGTCCTACGTTTAAACAAACAGTGGGAAGAAGTAACAAGGGATACAAAGTTGAAAGAATGGAAAAGTTAGTACTGGTAGACGGTTCAGGGTTAGACGGTTCAATGAGGCAATCGCTACTATGGCCCTCCGCGAGGTGGAACGGGCAGGGGCTCGCTACACTTGGACGAATAAACGACTCCGTCCAACTCAGTGTGTGCTAGATCGGGTTCTAGTTTCGCCTATTTGGGAGGCTGCGTTTCCACTTTGCTCACTCACAGCGATCACCAGGGTGGGGTCCGATCACTCCCCTCTGTTGCTGAGCAGTGGCGAAGATGCACCGATCTGCCAATCGAGGTTCTTTTTCCAGACTTGGTGGCTCGGGGTGCCGGGGTTTGGGGACCTTCTGAGGGAGAAAATCCGCTGTTTCATCTTTGACCACGGGCCGCACCGTTGCTCGGTGGAGACGTGGCAGTATGTCTCGCGGAACTCCAGGCAATTCCTCAAGGGGTGGGGTGCCAACTTGGGTAAAGAAAAGAGGGACTTCCGTGAGAACCTGATGCGCCAGGTGGAAGAACTGGATCGGGTGGCTGATGCCAACGGTTTGGATGAGGAGGGGTGGGGCCTCCGCTATTTCCTCGAGGACCAACTTGTGGAACTGGACCGGGTGGATGAGGAATATTGGCGTCAACGGAGTAGGACTCAGTGGACCCTGAAAGGCGACTCTTGCACCGCATACTTCCACGCGATTGCGAATGGCCGCAAGAGCAAATGTTCTATTCCCCACCTCATCACCGAGGGGGGCGAGGTGGATGAGCCGCGAGCCCTCATGGAACACGTTTATCAATTCTATCAGGGCTTAATGGGTGCCAAAGGGGAAGAGCGGGTCTTCGCCCTGGGCACTGATCTCTGGGGAGACGATCAGAAGATTTCGGCTGAGGAAAATTGGGGCGTAGAGGTCACGTTCACTGCTGAGGAGCTGGACGAGGTCCTGGCCAGTATGAAGCCTGACTCTGCGCCTGGACTGGATGGGCTACCGGTACTGTTCTTCAAGCGATTTTGGGGAATCCTGCGAGAACCCATCCTTCAGCTGTTGAATGATTTCGCCCTAGGGAGGGTTGACATCGCCCGACTTAACTTTGGGATTATCTCCCTCATACCTAAGGTTAAAGGGGCGGAGCGGATCACGCAGTTTAGGCCAATTGCTTTGATCAATGTCATTTTCAAATTTGTGGCTAAAGCTTATGCGATTAGATTAGCGCCGCTAGCTCATAGGACGGTGGACCGGAGCCAATCGGCTTTCATCAAAGGGAGATGTTTGCACGAGGGTGCTCTGGCTCTCCATGAGATTGCACTTGAACTCAGAGTGGGAAAGCAAGAGGGCTTGCTTCTCAAGCTTGACTTCGAGAAGGCCTACGACAGAGTCAGCTGGGACTTCCTATAGGAGATTCTCCTACGGAAGGGCTTCTCGGCACGTGTTGTACATCGCCTGATGCAGTTGGTCAAGGGGGGCCAGACTGCGATCAATGTGAATGGGGAAATTGGACCGTACTTTCGGAATGCTAGGGGCGTCCGTCAAGGGGACCCACTCTCCCCGATCTTGTTCGACTTCATTGTAGACGAGCTAGCGGCCATCCTGGCTAAGGCTAACCTGGTGGGGCACATTGAGGGGGTGGTCCCGCATCTCATCCCGGGGGGGCACTACAAGAAATGTGTTAACTAATGACCTTCTTATAGTGACCACGGATAAATTAGTCATAACTCTATGACCATCTCGCAACAAATAGTCATAAGCCATTCGGGACGGCCAAAACCTTAAATCATTACGACCATTCTGGTCAAGAAGGTCATAATTTCCTTACACAAAATGGTCATACAGAAAATGATATGCTGCATGACCTTTGTTCTAGCCGACTACGACCAATTTAATTGGTCATGGCTGCTAATTGGTGGTGCTTAAAAATGACCCACCTCAACAATTTCGCCTACCTGTCATGTTTATGTGTCAAACGATCGCATAGTTTTTGTCCACCTTTTCAATTTTGTGTCCGTCTCATGCCCATGTGTCAATTATCCAAGATTCACTAAACTTTTTTTTTTACTTAAGTTACCTATTTCGTTCCTTTTATGATCTTTAATTTCTATTTTGTATTTTTTATTTACTTTTCATAGGGAAGATACAACTTACAAAACCTATCTGAAAACAGAGGCTGACCTATGGAGCCAGGAGCCAGGAGCCAGAGGTTGTCCGAGCGAGAGCGACGGCGCGGCCAAGAAAATCGGGAAACGAAATTCAGAATGACCGGTGCGCGCTGAACACCAAATTTTCTTCAAGTTCCCACCTAAAGAACAGAGGCTGGCATGTGGGCACGGCCACAAGCGGGAGATCGAAGTTTTCAGAACCACGGGCGGTACCGCGGGAGCGGAGAGACCAAAATTTTCCCAAGTCCCCACCGCATCGCTCAAACCCTAGCGCATATTTCCTCCTCCGCCACCATCACCCCTCTCTCTTCTCTCCCCCGCCGCCCCTCTCTCTTCTCTCCCAGCCTCCTCGACTGTGAAGACCACCCCGTCGCTCCAGGGCCTCGCGGCGGCGAGATCCACCCCATCCCTCTTTTCCTAGCCCATCGAGTCCGCCCCCTGCCGCCGGATGCGGCCTTCCCCGGCCACCCAGCCGCCAGACTCGGTCTATCCTGGCGTCCCTGCCGCAGTGCCGCCGGATCCGACCGCACCCGACCTGCTTGCTCTCCTGAGGATCCTAGAACGGGAGGTGAGGTCCGCCTCCGAGGGCGAGGATGGCTATGCAACCGGTCGTAACATCCAGCGGATGGTGAAGGGCGTGGTTAATGTCAAGCTCACCAAGCGCCGACGCGATGGCGTGTCGCTACCGCGTTCACGGCGCTGGATCACCCCCGCATCGACCTCGTCCACCTCTCCGACGGCAAGGTCGGCGACTTACTCATCTACACGTTCAACAGTAAGGTTCGTTTCCTTGTTTATTAGTATCTACCTGGATGCAGAATCATCAGATATCTCTAGACTCTAGTGTTTGCAAGCGTTGTGTCCGGCAAACTGCATCTGATACATGTCCAGGGATGATTACTAGATAACTTAGTTGGTTATTTGACATTGATGTGACGCATGTGCTCTAGAATTCTTTCTGCAAGTTGTGTCCACAGGTTCTGAACGGTTTATTTTATATGTTTGAAAGTGACCCTGATTAAGTTTGGCCCTTGTATGATTCCATGGTTAGGCGCTTAGACCCACACTGACATTTTTTCACTCAACCTTGTCCTCTCCTTGTTATTTGGGCAATACCAAACACTGTCAACATTTATACTACAGCATCTTGAGAATGAACAATATTTTTCACTTTGTTAATTATCTACACAAGCATCCTAAAATCTTAGAACCACACGGTACCTGCCCTGTTGTATCATATTGTGGGATATTAGCACAGTGAAAAACTCTGAACTTTCCACTTGGGGTAGGGACATGTCTTGTTGAATGTAATTTCCTTCTTTCGTGGTAAGGTAAAACTGAAATACTACTGGACATTCAAGTCTCTTATCCATTGCTGCGTTGCCTGCAAATAGTCTCTGTGCTTTGTTGGCATTGATGGCTGCTTCCAGATCTTTGTGCCACTTGGCTATCTCGCTGGAGCAGTGTTGTTGGGTTACAGTTGACTATAAGCTTAAATTCCTTAAACTCTATTTGTCAAGTTAGGATGAGCATGTTGTCTTGCTCTTTAAACTCTACTGATAGGCAAAGTTGTAATAAAATTCAGATCTAGCTGCAGTAATAGATAGATGTTTAAAATGAAATATCCTAGTGAATGTTGGAGTTATAGCTTGAACACCTGCAGCTAGTGTATGTGCTATTGTGCAAAGCTACTAGTTGTATTCATATCTTTACTTTTGTATTTACCTTTCCTTTGTACAAGTAAAATATTTTCTTTTGATAAACCGACTGATTGCTACCCATTTTGTGTAGCTTGTCGCAGCATCATGTATGTAGATGTCTATTTACTTGATCCTGCTGTAGCGGTTTCATTTTTATTTGATCGCCTAAGATCTGGAAGGTAATACTCTCTGCACTTATATCCCTCTCTTGGTAATCATCTGTACGCAGCAATCTGTTCTTGTGTTATTGTGATGCTAAGAAGCGACGTGTATTGCTGTGATCCTCATTTAATTGAGTATGCTGCAGTTGCACACTTGTCCTCATTTATCTGCACATTCAGCATACTAGCCTCACTTGTGCTGTTAACGTAAGATAAATATTATTCAGTAAACTGCATCCATTAGTTTGCCTTGCAAGGTTGCAAAATAGAGTAAATTTTGTTGTCTGTATACGTGCGTTAATAATCTATGCGTCTGTTAATAATCAATATCAGGATACGGTAATATGTGGTCTGTATAGGCTAGATACGTGTGCACAAGTATATACATTAGTAATGCATACATATCAATTTACATGTGCAACCTGACGGCAGCTGCCACATGCATGTAAACCTTCATCTTAGATTATATGTACTTATCTCGGAACATATCATCCGTGAATGGTATTCATCCATGTTGCTTATTCTTAGTGGTTGATGTGAATTCTCTGATGCTGCATCATATAACTTGTTTAGTAGTACACTTCCAAAAAAAAAAATTTCACTTCATCGTTTATCTTATATGTTCACATGTTATTTCTTTGTTGGCACAAATCTGTATGTGCTTTAATTTACTTGGTTTGACCCGTAGCAGCAGCCTTTATGCTTGCTTGCTCGGTTGTTCTCGCAGATCTGATGGAGCCAATGTGCCAGGGTTTATGGATGTGATCAGCAGGATTTGGGACGTTAATTGTCCAGGTGACAGGCACTTAACACTATCACCTGGACAATTAGTGTCTCAAATCATGTTGACCACATCCATTAATCCTGGCATTTCACCCAATGGTTTTAAAAAAATTCTCGTGTTCTGTTTTAGTAATATATCATTTTCTCCTTACTAATGTTTCATTATCTTAGCTTATCTGTTCCCCTCATGTACAAAAACTCTCTCTCCGTCCTTGTTTTGATTCTGTGGTACTTGTTGCGTTCTAACAGAATTTACGTTGTGATTTTAGGAAGGACCAGAAGGAGAAGCAGGCCTCCTTGGATCTTCATCGAATGGCTGCTACACCTCCTTCCAGACCGAGGCGGCGTGCAATGGTGTCTGCCGCTGGCATTTGCTGGAGAGGAGCACAACGACGATGTCACCGCAGATCGCCTCTGTCTGCTTGTGTGAAGGTATCCCACACCCCCTTCTCTCCCAATCCCCAGATCCTCTACAATACGCCGATGATACTTTGGTTCTGATCAGGCCAATAGGCGCAGGGATTGCGAACCTCAAGGTCATCTTGTTGTGTTTTGAGAATATGTCAGGGCTGAAGATCAACTTTGATAAGAGCGAAGTGGTGGTGACAGGGGTCCCACTGGAACTTCAACACCAGGTGGCCCACATGCTTAATTGCAAGCGGGGGGAATTCCCAATCAAATATTTAGGCCTACCTATTAGTGACAAAGCGCTAAGGGTAGCGGACTGGAACTTCCTGCCAGAAAAGATTAGGCACAGGGTTGACCCATGGCAGGGGTTGTTCTTGGCTTCGGCAGGCAGGTTGGAGTTGACCAACTCCTGCCTATCCAGCCTTCCTCAGTTTGCCATGAGTCTTTACATGCTCTTCGACATCACCCATAAGGCCATGGACAAACCGAGAGCGCGCTTCTTTTGGGAAGGAGTGGGCAACAAACGCAAGTATCACATGGTAGACTGAGCTACTGTATGTAAACCTAAAGCGTTCGGAGGATTGGGAATCCTCAACACCAAACTCATGAACATCGCATTGATGCTCAAGTGGATTTGGAAACTCTACCAAGACGCGAAGGGTCTATGGGCGGACATTATCCGTGCAAAGTATCTAGGGGAAGGGACCTCTTCGACGATACGGTCCCAACCAGAAGCTCCCAATTTTGGAACTCCATTCATAAGATTAAATGGTACTTCAAGTTGGGAGCCAAACACGTGGCGCGCAATGGGAGGCGCACCAGGTTCTGGCTGGACTGGTGGACTGGGAGGGGCCCCTTTATGGCCAGGTTCCCGCACCTGTTCAGTTGCTGCACGGATCCGATGATTTCGGTGTTTGATGCTAGACCACCGGATGGGCACCCTGGGGAGTGGGGAGTCGAGTTTCGGCGGTAATTTGGGATGGTGGAAACGGTTGAATGGGACAACCTCCGACGGGAGGCCATGGGTTGGCAACCGGGCCTGGAGGTGGACAAGGTGTCTTGGTCCCTCGACGCTTCAGGGGCCTACACCACCAGATCGGTTTATCTTGCACTGACGTAGGGAGCGACAGTCACTTGCTTCAAAGAAGCTTGGCGCACCAGGGTTCCCCCTAAGATCCGTGTGTTTCTTTGGCAACTCATCCGAGGGAGGCTGCCCTCCGCTGAGCAAGTTGCCAAACGCCACGGACCCTCGGACGGGAGGTGTGCTCTTTGCCAGGAGATAGAAGACTGCAACCACATCTTCTTCTCCTGTCCCATCGCCAAACTCATGTGAGCTGGGGTTAGGGAACTCCTCCACTGCGACTGGAACCCCACGGGGCCGGGGGAGTTCATTGCAATCGCCCAGGGCCTATACGGCCCCCTTCGTAGGCTAGTTTGGTTCACGTTTTCAGCCATGTGTTGGACTCTGTGGACCACGCGCAACAGCAACAAACTAATCTTTGAAGGAAAGATGATCGGGAACCCGGCTGATGTTTTTTATCATATGCTCATTCATATGCAGTCCTGGAGGGTTCTGGTCAGACAGAAGGACCGGGCGATGCTGGATGCGGCGGTGGACGACGTCAGGAGACTCTACGCGAGACTACGGGCTGAGTAGCGGAGGACCCGTGCGGCGGCTCGACCAAGGACTTGCTTCAGCTTCTATCTAGTTTGGTTGAGTTCTCCTCTATGTAGCTCCGATCGGCTCTGTATCCGTTATTAGTGTGTCTTCTGGACCTGGGTGGGTCGAACTTGTTGCGCCATGGGCGTGTTATGTGTGCGTGGCTTGTATGACTATGATGTACCGTTGCCAGGAGGGCTTTATTTATAAAGCCGGGCCGTGTGGCCTTCTGTTTAAAAAGTACTGGTACAATATTTACACGGATTCAATGCAAACATGAGGACTCCCGGGATGCTTGCTTATTGCCTTCCTGAGCTCAGCCTCCAGACTGCCTCGGTCCCAGAATTTAGGCTGTGGGGGAGCATAGGACTGGAAACTAGCATTACCTGTTGGTCCAGAGTGGAAAATGTAGTAGTCATCTTTCCTCTCCTCCTTGTAAAAAATCGCCTTGAATGACACGAGGCTTCCCAGACGCACGATGCCATCAAGTAACTTGCCGGCATGCCGCTCTGCTTCTTCGTAGCACTCCACAGTGAGGCTCTGGAGCTTGTCCATAGCCCCCGCCTCGAATTCGAGGCAGACGTCTTCATACCTGAACACGAAATCCTGGAGATTTGGGAAAGACGCAGCACGGAAGACAACGCGCTCCTCAGGAACATCCTTCTTAACATGCAGTGTAAGGTGCACCAGTAAGGTAAGCCTCGCGAGAACCTCAGCGCCATCCCTCGGCAGAAAAAAAACATGAATTTTCAAGCTTCTGAGGTTGTCGAGGTGGCCGACCAAATCTTGAGGGACAGTGGAGAAAGGGAGTCCCAGCACGTGTAGCCTCCTAAGATGGCGTGAAGGGAGTGACCAGCAGGCCAGGACGTCATCGGTTTCCAGTGATCCATACATACGGATTGTTAGGGACTGGAGCCTTCCGAGTCTGCAGAGGGAGGGAGCAAGATCATTGCAAGCTTCTTCGGGGACGCCTCTACATAGCACTAGCTTCAGCTCCCTCAGGTAACCCAGATCACCGAGACCTCTGATGTTCTTCACATCCTTGAGATCTATACTGAGTTCGCCCAATGTGCGGAGGGCACGCATCCTGCTGATCTCGCCGACCGGCTGCATGGTGTGAGGAACAATCAGATGCGACAACGTCAAGGGTAACTCCTCCAGATGTAAGGAATCTCTGATGTCATCGCCAACAATCTCCAAAGTCTTCAAATTTCGTAATTTCCGGAGCTGCTTCAGTAGTTTCTTGCAGCCAATGCCTCTGATCCTCAGATATATAAGGTTGTTAAAGCTGCATATGGGAGACATGTCATACTGCTCATTTCTGGAACCACATGTGTCCATGTGCAGAACTCGCAGTTGTTGGAAACTCTTTAGGGATGGCATTCGTTGAGCAGCCCCCCAGAAGCTGAATGATCTGGCTTTGGTGAGAGCCAGGCTTCCCAGCAAGTCCTTGTTGCCTTCTGACATTCCGACTTGGAGGTGAAAAAAAGGATACACAACGAGATAGGGCTGGCTCGATAGCCTCAAGGCTTCGGCCTGATCAGCTTATATAGTACAGGGTACACAGAGGGCTTGCCCATCACGGCAAGGTTGTTACAACAAACACAATTGTAACCAAGTACAGATTAGATACTAACTAACCTAGTACACGTCTAATGATCATTTACTTTAACACTCCCCCTCAATCACAACTACTCTGAACTAAGTTGAGATTGAATCTCAATCGTCTGAAAGCTTCCACAGGCAATGCCTTGGTAAATATGTCTGCAAGCTGATCTTTTGAATTGATAAACCGGATGTCCAATGCCTTCATCGCCACTCGTTCCCTGACAAAATGGAAATCAACTTCGATGTGTTTTGTTCTCGCGTGAAAGACAGGATTAGCTGCAAGGTACGTTGCTCCAAGATTATCACACCACAATGAAGGTGCTCTAGGCTGCTGGACACCCAATTCCCGCAACAATGACTGTATCCACACTAGTTCAGCTGTAGCATTTGCTAATGCCTTGTATTCTGACTCAGTGCTTGATCTCGAGACCGTCGGTTGCTTCCTTGCACTCCATGACACTAGGTTGGCACCAAGAAACACAGCAAACCCTCCGGTGGACCGACGATCGTCAACGCTTCCTGCCCAATCCGCATCGGAGAAGGCACTAAGAAGCAAGGATCTGGACTTGTGGATACGCAAACCATCTGTACTACTGAATTTCAAGAATCGAAGGATCCGTTTAACAGCTCCCCAGTGTATATCAGTTGGTTCCTGCAAATATTGGCATACCTTGTTCACTGAATAAGCAATGTCAGGTCTGGTTATGGTTAAATATTGCAATGCCCCAACTGTGCTTCTATACAAAGTAATTCCCTCGGGTGACAAAATAGTTCCTGTGGTCTTGGACAATTTTTCTGAACTTGACATAGGAGTACTGACCGGCCTGCACTGTGTCATATTAGTACGCTGAAGAAGCTCCTTAATATATTTACGCTGTGACAACACCAGCCCCCCTGGATCTGAGGCCACTTCAATACCCAGGAAGAAACTAAGTGGACCAAGATCCTTGATTGCAAAAACATGGTTGAGCTCACGAAGCAAAGAATCAATAGCACGGTTGGAAGAACCAGTGATGATTAAATCATCTACATAGACAAGAACATACAGAACCAGATCAGACTGTCGAAACACAAACAATGAACTGTCGGCTGCAGATGAAAGAAAACCAAACTCGAGGAGCTTAGAGCTGAGCCGAGAAAACCAGGCGCGGGGGGCCTGTTTTAGACCATATATCGCCTTCTTGAGCTGGCACACATGTGTTCGACGATGCTGGTCCTCAAAACCAGGAGGTTGAGTCATATAGACAGTTTCCTGAAGAAGGCCGTGCAGAAAAGCGTTCTTAACATCAGCTTGTCGCAAAGACCAACCACGAGAAAGAGCAATAGCAAGCACAAGCCGAACTGTGACAGGTTTTACCACAGGTGAGAAGGTATCCTCGTAATCTATCCCTTGACGCTGGCGATATCCCTTCGCAACAAGACGGGCCTTAAACCTTTCAACTGAACCATCAGCAAGGCGCTTAACTTTGAAGACCCAGCGACAATCAACAATATTCATACCATCTGTGCGAGGAACAAGTGTCCAAGTTCCATTGTCCAGCAGTGCTTGAAACTCATCTTGCATAGCACGACACCATGCGGGGTCTGAAAGAGCATCCATATGAGAAGCTGGCTCATCGGCCGAAAGAACCGCAGAAAAACCCCTTTTCCGTGGATCATAACGAACTGTGCCGTCAGTAAACTTGCGAGGCACATGAATCTGTCGGCGAGCACGCGTCACCGGACCTTGTGTGCTAGACGGAGCAGCCAAGTCATCCTCATGAGTATCATCCTGCACATCATGATCAGAAGAAAACACACCATTATCTGCATTAGGATATGGAGGCCCATGGACCACATTGTCGTTCTCAGCTGGATCAGGAGAAGATTGTGCAGGAGACGGTGGTGGGCTGGTGTCAGGACGTACGTCGATCTCAGGAGATGTATGCATAACAGGTGCAGGCATGGTTGGGTGGACGAATGGGCTGGATAATGGAAATAGAGATGGAAACAATGATTTTTCAGTGAAGTCTTGTACTGTTGGAGCAGAAACATTAGAGAACGGAAAAAATCCCTCGTCAAATGTGACATCGCGCGAGATATAGACACGACCAGATGGTATGTGAAGACACTTATATCCCTTGTGCATGTCAGTGTACCCAATGAAAACACACTGTGTAGATCGAAAAGACAATTTGTGTTGATTATATGGACGCAAGTTTGGCCAGCATGCTGAGCCAAAGACACGGAGAAACTGATAATCAGGTTGAGTCTTAAAAAGGAGCTCTAGGGGGGATTTGTTTTGAGTATTGGCAGAGGGCAAGCGGTTAATTAAATAGGATGCTGTAGTAAACGCATGATCCCAGAACTTAAGTGGTACAGAAGAGTGAGCAAGAAGTGACAACCCCGTGTCTACCACATGACGGTGCTTCCTTTCGGCAACACCGTTCTGTTGATGGGTATGCGGGCAAGATACCCGATGGTGAATACCACACTCCTTAAGATAGGAAGTGAGGCCCTGAAATTCTCCTCCCCAATCACTCTGAAGGTGTATAATTTTTCTGTTAAGCAAGCGTTCTACTTGGGCATGAAAATGACGAAAAACAATTGCAACATCAGATTTTCGTTTGAGAAGAAACACCCATGTAAATTTGCTAAAAGAATCGATAAAACTGACATAGTACCGATACCCCCCTACAGAGACAATTGCGGGTCCCCACACATCCGAATGAACAAGTTCTAAAGGTGCTGAAGCAACAAATTGTGATTGAGGAAACGGTAATTGATGTGATTTTCCTAATTGACATGCATCACAAATGGAAACTGCATTGTCTTTATTGTTTACAACTGGAAGATCAAAACCTCTAATGACACGACTAACAACTGTAGAGGATGGATGCCCGAGACGCTGATGCCATTGCACCGATGAGGGCTTTATTGTGGAGAAGGCTGTCGGAGAGAATGTCCTGGGTGATGCAGATAGAGGGTAGAGTCCACCACTACTCATTCCTCGAAGAAGTTCCCTCTTCGTGCGACGATCCTTAATAACAAAGAAATATGGGTGAAATTCAAAGAATACATCATTGTCTCGGGTAAAACGATGGACTGACAAAAGATTTTTAGTGGCATGGGTGGAGTGTAAGATATTGTTAAGTTTAAGAACACGACTAGAGGATGAAACCAGCTGAGAATTACCAATGTGGTGAATGGGCATACCAGATCCGTTTGCAGTTTGGATGCGTTCTTTTCCATTGTATTTTTCGCGCACCGCCAGACGATCTAGATCACCGGTGATGTGATCAGTAGCTCCTGTGTCACTGTACCAATTCGTGTCAATCTGGTAGGAGTTGTGGCTGTTGGTGTAGTTAGCGGTGCGGGAGTCCTCGGGCTGGATGGAGTGGTCAAAACGATCATAGCACCTGAGCGCCGTGTGACCAGGGCGCCCACAGATCTGACACACTGGGCGCCCACCACCCGAGTTGTTGCCTGATCCGCCGGAGTTATTGTTGTGGTAGCCTCCGCCGGATCCTCCATTGCCGCGGCCACCGCCGCCACGGCCACCACCTTGACCTTGTCCGCGGCCACCACCACGGTTGAAGTTGCCGCGACCACCACCACCGCGACCTTGATGTTGGCCGCCACCACCACGGCCACCACCGCGGTTGGAGTAGTTTGCAGATGCTCCCAGGTTGAGTTGCGTGACGCTAGAACGCGTCTCAACACGAACATCACGGCCAGTGAACAATGAGTACACCTCGCCTAGGCTGGGGACTTGGGTGCGGGCAGAAAGTGCATCTACCAGGCCATCATAGCTCTCGTCAAGCCCAGCCAGGATATACGCGATGATCTCCTCGTCCTTGAGGGGTTTACCGATCGCCGCCATTGCGTCAGTCAGGCCCTTAACTTTCTGAAAATAAGACACCATAGACTGCTCGCCCTTCTGCAGGTTAGCAAGTTGAACACGAATTTGCATCACCTTGGTGGAAGTTGCAGACGAGAACATGTGCTCGAGAGTTCCCCACACCTCAAAGGACGAACCAAGGAGGGTCACCTGAGCGAGGATCTCAATGGAGAGGGTGGAGAGCAGTTGACCCAACAGGGCCTGGTCAGTGCGAATCCACAGATCATGCTCTGGATTGACGACCTGAGTAGCGCCGCCTTCCTCGGACGACGCAACATACTCCGACGGGCACTTGAACGTGCCATCTACAAAGCCCATCAGATTAGCTCCACGAAGAATTGGAACAACTTGGGTTTTCCATAGGATGTGGTTCTCACGACTAAGCTTCATGGTGACACTCTGGGACAGGTTTGGGACATTGACTACTGGAGCACTGGACGAAAACATCGATCCGGCCATCATGGAACCCGACGCTGCCGACGAGGCAGAGCTTGAGGTTTGGGAGGATTGGGATGAGGAAGTGGTCATGCCGAACAAACGATGGATGGAGATTGGATCTACTATGGCTCTGATACCATGAAAAAAAGGATACACAACGAGATAGGGCTGGCTCGATAGCCTCAAGGCTTCGGCCTGATCAGCTTATATAGTACAGGGTACACAGAGGGCTTGCCCATCACGGCAAGGTTGTTACAACAAACACAATTGTAACCAAGTACAGATTAGATACTAACTAACCTAGTACACGTCTAATGATCATTTACTTTAACAGGAGGGACAACCGGCGAGTCTGCAAATGTCCTTTAATGCACGGTGGATCACTAACTGCAGGGGATCCCTTAATCACAGTGATGAAATTTTCTTCTGTGGCCTTCACCATGATAAAGCCAAGCATTATGTCATGCACCCGACAAGATAACACGTGCCCGCAGTCATCTAACTCGGCTATTTGGATCATGTTTCTGTTGATCAACTCGTTGAAGAAATCTTCTGCTATCTCCTCTGGACTGTAACCATGTTTTCCGGTAACGAAACCCTCGGCTACCCATCTCTTCACCAACTCAGCCTTCATTATTTTAGAATCCTCTGGAAATATACCAAGGTATAGCATACATGTCCTAAGGTCTAGAGATAAATTAATGTACCCCAGATTAAGCACATGTCTCATCAAATGTACAAAAGGGTTCTGCGCCAATTGGAAACCAAGGTAATTTTTTATGTTCTCCCATAATTCCTTTGAATTTACCTCTTTCTGACTAGCCAAAATGCTGGCTACACTGAATATGACCAATGGAACTCCTTCACATTTCTTCAAAATTTCAGTAGATACATCCTTCAGTTTCTCAGGACAATCATCTTGAGAAGGAAAAATTCTTCTATGAAATAATCTCCTTGAGTCAAGATCACTAAGAGGTTTGATATTATAAACATGGCCATCGAAATCAGAACAACATGCCTGAGCTACACCTTCGATACGTGTAGTTGCTATAACTCTGCTAGCAAGACAATTCTCCACAAAGGCACATTTGATAGTGTCCCATGCTTCTATTGTCCACAAATCATCAATGACTATAAGGTACCTATGAAATTATGTAAAATAGAAGCTGTCATGCTCAAAAACACCATAGGATCCTCACCGATGCTTTAATGAAGCTTAAATACTTTATTTAAAGCTGTGGCAAGTGA
Organism: Lolium perenne; assembly: GCF_019359855.2. Classification (NCBI taxonomy): domain Eukaryota; kingdom Viridiplantae; phylum Streptophyta; class Magnoliopsida; order Poales; family Poaceae; genus Lolium; species Lolium perenne. The sequence goes on along the minus strand of NC_067246.2, from coordinate 25,377,019 downwards.
TTTAACTTGGGATATATGGAACTGTCAGGATGATATATAAAGTGTTTAATAAGAGTACAAATGCTCACTTTTTACAGGATATCCGTATGGTTCCACTTTGGACCCACGACTGATCCTTTCTTCTACCAGAGGCATAGCGGGTGAATATGTTTTCTGGATGCACCCGTCTGGAGATGGTTGCTCGGGATATCTACAACCAGGGAATGGTGAATGGAAACCGGTGGAAGATCGTTTTGAGAAAAAACTGAGTAGTTGGATTGGTAAGATGTTATCCTATGGGGATCGTTTAGTACTTATCAATTCCGTACTAACTAGTTTGCCAATGTTTATGCTCTCGTTTCTGGAAATACTCAAAGGGGTAAGAAAGAGATTAGATTTTTTTAGATCACGCTTTTTTTTTTGGCAAAGCGATGGGAATAAAAAGAAATATAGACTCACCAAATGGGATATTATTTGTAGACCTAAGGAACAAGGAGGGTTAGGAGTGCAGGCCTTAGAATTAAAAAATAGAAGCCTACTAAGTAAATGGTTGTATAAACTAATCAATGAGGATGGCATATGGCAGGAGCTACTGCATAAAAAATATTTGAATTCTAAATCTTTATCTTAGGTTTCAGCAAAACCTTCTGATTCTCCTTTCTGGAAGGGTTTAATGAATGTCAAACATGACTTCTTTTCGAGAGGTTCTTTTGTGGTCGGCAGGTACACGATTTTGGGAGGACACATGGTTAGGTGATAAGATGCTAGCTGAGGAGTATCCAACTCTGTACAACATAGTGTATCATAAAAATGTTACAGTGAACAATGTATTAAATCATACTCCTATGAGCATAGGTTTTAGGAGGACTTTGAACCCATTTAATTGGGACAGTTGGGTACATCTTATATCTCGCCTAATATCGTTTCAGCTAACCGAGCAAGAGGATGTGTTCAAATGGGGTTTAACAGCTTCTGGCATTTTTTCATGAAGACAATGTATTTGGATCCACTTAATGGACATACTGTATTCCTAAAGAAGTATATTTGGAAAATGAAAGTACCACTGAAAATTAAAATCTTTATGTGGTTTCTTCATAAGGGGGTAATTCTTACAAAGGATAACTTAGCTAAACGAAACTGGAATGGATGTGACAAATGTGTTTTCTGTGATAAAAAAGAAACGATTATACATTTATTTATTTCATGCCCTTTTGCCAAGATGATTTGGAGAATTGTTTTCATGTCTTTTAATATGCCCTCTCCAACAAATATTACGAATTTGCTTGGGAACTGGCTTAATGGGGTAGCAAAGAAAGAAAAAAAAGCCATATTAGAGTTGGAGTATGTGCTACACTTTGGGCAATTTGGAAGGTTCGGAACGATTTTATCTTTAACAAAAAGAGTTTCCCATCATTCTTGCAGGTAATTCCTTTGTATACTCACTGGATCCATATGTGGTCCTTTCTACATTGGGCGGAAGAGCGTCAGGCTTTGGATACTGGGTGCAACCGGTTGGTGACGGTAGCACAGGATTTCTACAGCCGGTGTGGATGGCGTGTTGATCGGCGTCTTACATGAATATGCAAAGGCTTTTCATGTCCATGCTTTTTCTTGGCTCATCTTTTTTGAGACGTTGCGTGCTCCATGAGTGGATCTTATGTAATTTTATGAATCTTTCTCTTTTAAATTAATAAAAAGGTCATATGCATCTTTTTGATGCAGAGTATCGGGATACCCGCCAAGAGATGTAAAATTTGATCTCCAAACTCTGAAACTTTACGACACAACAGTTGTGTGCCTCAGTTGATGCAGAGGCCAGGACTATTTTCCCTTTCTGAAAAAAAAAGATAAGTTGTTCCAAATTTAAGTAAAAACGTAGTTTTTCTATGTATGTATATGAATGTGGCTCCCTAAATGTAAGAGTGGGAGTGTGCTGTTTTGGCTCCAGAACTCAGTAACTAGGGTTTACTTTAGTGTATTTTGAAAAACTAAACAAAATTCCGAATAATTCAAAGGTGTACTTTGTGGAGGACTCGTAATAGCTATATATGCATACGTTACAGTATGAACACCTGTATATGTTTACATACTTTTGTGCTAAACTATGCATTCGTATTTTCTATTATACACGTATGTGTAATAGTTAGTATATATTAATTATCCTTATATGTTCATTTATTCATGTTGGTGAAAGTAATGCAGCTCAATGAATGAGTATACAGTAAGATATTCAGCTTTGTGAAGTCTTTGGCAAGTATTGTTTAATACATCGGTCGATTTCTCAGAGACTGAGTGTTGTTTGGTATGTTTTAGACGGCTACATTGCCTAAGTTTTAGTTGTCGTGCACTAGAATGATTATTGTGAGAATTTTGTTATTGGTATATTTTGTGCATGTTCAAAAATTATGTACCGTCTCAAATTAAAAATTTACATTTGGGAAACTGCATGTACAGTTCAACACTTCCAACTGCATGTACAGGTTTATGTGTTTACAAGTGTGATTTTGTAGTTGCAGATTCTGAAGCCCATACTTTGGTTTTAGTTATTCTATTGCAGAGGTTGCACCTAAAGTGTGAAATTACATTTGTTTGGTTGTGCAATTTCTGCTGGAATTTTTTTTTGAATATGTAATCGGTAGATTGCACATTCTAAATCCTAAAAATACACGTAGGATTTTTGTCCCTTAGACTAAGAGAGACCACATGAGTGTGGTGACAAAAGTGACTCGCAAGTGAACCAGTAAGACACAGGCTAATCTCTAGCCATTTGAGTCATTGGGTGAGATTCTCTCAAAAGCAGACGATCCCGTACATTTATGAACAGTGACAAATTTCTAACAAAAAAAAGTGTGACTTAAGCCTGAATTTTGATCACGGTGTAAGTAATATTTGATAAATTTCAGCTCATGATTGATTATGTAACTATATAGGTGAAAATACTTTAATTTATAATTAAAGAGTGAGGCAATTAATTATTCTTCAGATCACAACAGTGCCTTCAGTACTCAGACTAAATTGGAAACATAATACATGGTCTGCTTTTATCTGTCCCTGATGTACACTGTCCTATGAATACGACTAATACATCCGTATCATTGTACAGACCAGGCATGAACAACTAATATCAAATTAAAGACAATTATAGCATGCTAAAGTATGAATTGTAGTTGCGTCTGAAAGTTGTCCAAATGGTGATAAAAGCGAACAAAGATGGAGAGACTCAAATATGTTACTCCTACTGTATTTCTTGCTAGAGTGTACTCAAGCTAAATATACTGTGTTATAGCTGAATAGTTTGTGTCAGGCGAGCATACCTTTTGTCATTGAGTTCTGCTCTCAGTAGGCAGATGAGTTGGCGCTCATTATTTATGCATGAAGGCACCGAGCCCCCAACTTTTGAGAGTATCTCTGAAAAGATCTCAATCATGCTTGGATTTTGAGATACCGACACTAAAGCCGTGCAGTCGAATTGACCTGTAACCTTATCATGGACTTGGGTAGCGAGAGTTGTCTTCCCCATCCCTCCAAATCCAACAACAGCCACAACTTTAAGCGCCCGTTGTTGCTCTGCTCTCAACAGGTCCATGAACTTGTTCTTGGGGCCATCTATTCCCACAAGCCTGTCAGCCGCTGAATAGAATGCACACAGACGAGGGTCAATAGCCACGGGGCTCCGACAAGAAGCACCAGCTCGCTCACCGAACTTATATCGATCGCGGCGTTTGCCTGCTTCCACCACCCGGGACTTGAGTTCTTCGATCTGGCCAGCTACCTTGTGTGCCGCCATCAGTGTCATAAGCATGCTCAGCGGCAAGGCCCTGGCACCAGCGATATCAAGGTCATCGGTGATGGCGTCGACACAGTCCTCCATGTCGTAGGACAGGTCGCGCACCTCGTCCCGCCACGCCTTGTGCTGCGCGTCGAGCTCGCCGTCCATCTCGGCCAGCTCCACGAGCAGAGCCTTCATGCTGCTCATCTCGGCATACAGGGAGGCGATCTCCTTCTTCACGCCTTTGGGAAGCTTGTACTTCTCTCCCAGCAAGGCGCCAAGTTTGGGCAGGAGAGTCCGCATCGCTCCTGTCACAGCGCTCGCCACCACGGCCTCCATCGGCAACTAGCCGCAGGATCGTCGCCACTCTAGGAACTATGCGTGAATATGAGATTTCAGTAGAAAGATGGAACAGGTAGTATGCGTACCAAGGCTGGTGAAGGTGCTGTTGTAATGACAGTATATATAACTCCTCCACCGAGAAAAGATGCTTCCTTATAGCCTTTCAAGAAATGTTCACGCAATGGATCGGAAACTTCGTGTGTGGCTCCACCACGAGCATGCACCACGCGGGACACAGTGCACCTCATCATGATAACATTGACAAGATATTATTCTACTAAAAGAATACTGTGACATATTATGTTCAAATTTATCCAATATATATATGTATGTACGAGTAGGTTTCAAGTGTATTCTCGAAAGTTGCTGCAGCATCACAATAGGTAAGCTGTGTGTGTGGAATTGTGGACTCTATTGGAGAGAGACACTTCGTATCCTGGTAAGGGTGTTGATTTTCGAGACGACCCACCCAAGTCTTCGAGATTTCCATTTCAAAACTTGTTTTAGAATTGTATCGTCCAAATTATATCAAATTCAAACTAAATTTAACCAAATTTGAATTTCATTTCAGTTTGGTCTGAAACTGGTTCGAAAAATTCGGGAGAAGTATATTCAGAACCTAGTGAAATATTGTTGAAATTTTAATCCCTGATCCTAGTCCTCCTGTATAATGACTAATTAGGTGACATCAACTTTACTCAAGAGTTTGCACTTACACCATGGGTGATTAATAGTCATGCCGTCTCTAATTGTGAGTTTAGCCGATAGTTTTTCCAAACTGACCTTGTGACATGGATTATGAAAGGTGTTTTTCCTAATAGTGACTGCACTCCACTAACAATCTCGATGTGATCTTGATGTGATTTCTTTTATCATGTTAGGTGATGCTACGCCTCTAAATTTGTAACAATCTATTCACAATTATTAGAAGCATCTTTGTTTTGTTTTATGCACACTTGTATTGCCATTAGCAAGAAGAAACAACACCAACTCTAATCATTAGTCCCACAAAGTCATGCTCGGCATCCGCATCTATAGAAAAAGATAATTATGAGTATAGACCTGCCTATAGAAATTTGGAAAAAACATTAGTAAGTGGAGGAATCTAAAAAAGTCATAAAGGTTGCAATCTGTACTTTCCTTTTTCTCCCTTTTGAAACATAAAGTCGCTATCATTTTAATATGATAATCTTTGTGGTTATCAAGAATAGGTCAGCTGCTAGCAAGTTCATAATTATCTTTTGTTCACCGGTTCACTTTGTAGCAACCTGCTCATCCCAAGTTCAAAGCGCTCAAGCTTTGTAGGCCACATACTTATAATTTTGAGAAATGAAAATAGAAGTTAGCAGTACGTTAAGATTTGCTTCCTTGTGAAACCGGTCATTTTCAGCCTACACACAAGCGAAGCTTCCCGAATAAATGCAGGACAGTAACGTGGTGGCCCCAGGCCCACTTGCTCCAAGGACGACGACGATGACCGGAGACTACTGTTAGCGTTCGTAGACTTGCTGTTTATCCAGAGTCGTTAGTATGTCACGGCACACTGGTGTCATCGTGATTGCCAACAAGTGTATACAACAGCAGGAAACCATACCCTGAAAACAATAGACCGGTGATCGAACCGGTGACGCTATCGACTCAATTTTTAGCGGTTGAACCGCTGGTTGGCTCAATGTCTGATATCTGAAGATACATAGTAATAAATGTTTACTTGGAATGCAGCAATAAACAAATAATTTTGTATGCAGAAAAAATCAGGCTTGGATATTTGGCATAGCAGCACATGCACATGTAGGCATGTAGCAAGCCAGCAACAGCCAAAAGCCAAGGCCAACAGCAATGAATAAGCAACATGCAATTCCAGCTAGCGAAACCAATGCAGCTTGCAGTTGCAGCGCATACACATGGAGACATGCAAAAAGCCAGCATAGCAACAGGCCAAGGCCAACTCTCATTCTCTAATGCCGTTCTTTAATGCAAGAAAAAAGCCAGCAAATACATCAATCAAAATATACCAATCTCATTTTCTAATCTCCCAACTCTCTACGTCATTTTGGCATGATCTCTGTAACAAAATCTTCGCATGTAAATTGAATTCACAGAATCACAGGAAGAGGACGGAAAAGAAATTGAAGTATTGAACATACCTTAGTTGTCCTCTTGCCGTTTCGGGGACAGCCGGGTCCGGAAGATGACGCAGAATCGCTGGCCCGCGTCAGTCCGCGAACTGCGAATGATAGCACGTACAGCGGGCCGGTGGAAGACCGCGAAGGTGGCCGGCTGGGCGCGGTACTAGCGGCGGCCGGCGTTGGTGGCGGGTGCCCGCGGAATCAAGCTGCGGCCGGATTCAGTGGCAGCAGCAGGAGGAGCATAGTGACGCCGGCGAGTGGCAGCAGTAGGAGGAGGAGAGGGATGCCGGTGAGTGGCGGCCCACCCTTACACCCGAGCTTAGTCTCAACCGGCGGCCGGCGGGACAGGAGCGGCCATGGTGGCGGTACTCGCTGGTGCCAGGACTGAAGTGGAGATGGAGATGAATCGGGAATTCGGGGATTTCTTGAACTGACAGTGAACCAACGGTTCAACCAAAACCGTCGGTTTGACGGTTCAAGGAAAAACGAAACAATGAGTGGAGACTAGGCTTTGGTACTTGCTGTTTGCAGACCTCGAAGCTAACATCAGAAGTGCTAGATGTCCTGATGAAAATTTTGATATGTATAGTACGAAAATTCAGTTCGGCTGCACCTCTAGTAGTAGACCATGAGGGCAGAAGGTTAATAAGTTAAAAGTTCCACTTATTTAGCGTGTCACGGCACACTTGTGTTCTCGTGATAGCAGAATTACAATATGCAACGACAGTTTGCATTGATTTCAGGGGACAATGCATGTACTCCCTCCATTTTAAATAAGTGACGTAGCTTTTCTAAAACATTGATGTATCTAGCACTAAAATATGTCTAGATATGGTATCTCATGTAACAATACATATACTACACATTTACAGAAAGAGGTGCCGCACAATGTGCAGGAGTTTCAGAGACGATGTGCACGAGTTCTGATTTACATGGCTCTTCATCACTAAACTAGGGCTAGCTACAACTATAGGCACAAAAATGGTACAACGTGTCACATAAAACGTGTGGTCAACAGCCTATGCCGCGGGTGATATTCAGATTGGTGAGAAAGTCTTTAAAACACTGGTTGGCAGCCCTTTGGTGAAAATGAGGGTGAGTTGGGAGCTCGTTGGAACATGAAGAACACACGTTGCATCGAGACCAACTCGATCACGGACAAAGTAAAGGTCAACCTCGATATGTTTGTCTACTGGTGCTGAACCGGATTAGAAGACATGTACACACTACGGGAAAAACAGGCGCTGTCGTGCAGCCTATCTTTGCCGTGTGCCCCCGCACGGCAAAGATTTCTTTGCCGTGGGCACGTAGAAAAACGCACGGCAAAGATCTTGGCCACGGCAAAGACAGACACGAGCGCACGGCAAAGATACGATTCACGGCAACGACGGAAGAGAGCGCACGTCAATGGACCAACACAGCCCACGGCAAAGATTTGATGCACGGCAAAGGCGCGGGGCATTGCCGTGCCTCGCCCTTTGCCGTGCGCCCACCAGGGACGCACGACAACGCCGCCTTTGCCGTGCGCCATATGGCATTTTTCTTTGTTTTTTCTTTCTATTTTATTTCATCTAGTACTTATATTTATTTTTTAATTAGTTTTACTTTTTGTTGACTATTTATTAGTGTTACTTAAGACAATGCGTATATACCCATACTATTTTCAATACAAAAGTACTCTCCATCTTCATCCCCCCGCATATATCAGGGTTTCGGAGCAATCCGCGCTTCGGAGAATCTACTAAGTGTTATCACCCAAATGTGAGGAAGGTCACACCGGGGAGCTATTTTTACACCATTACACCTTCCACCACACTTTCACACATATCATAGGTCCACATGCAAGATTTGGTGGGATTCCAGTGCTCCGGCGGTCATTCTGCCCCTCCTCCCCCCAAAAATAGCGTTATGTGTGCCCCGGCGGGTCTACCCCCTAGATTTCTCCGCGCGATGTTCCACCAATGTATTTTTTAATTGTTTTTGGTTTGTTTAGGACATATACACATGGGAAACCAAGCTTGAGATCCTTTGGCACATGGTAGCCTCCGGCATACCCGCAGCTACCCATTATCACATGAGTTGCCTTGATCTACTCGTTAGCGTTAGGTTTAGGGTTTAGGGTTAGGGTTAGTATTTAGGGTTAGGGTTAGGGTTTAGGATCAGGGTTAGGATTTAGGGTTAGGGTTAGGTTTAGGGTTTAGGGTTAGTGTCGTCGTGGTGAGCAGACAGATGCCATGGGATGGCTTGAGTTGGGGCCGAATGTGCGCTAGAGGATCCGGGGGAGGGTTTGGTTAACCGGAAAGGGGAGTAAAGATTCCAGAATGTATTGATGAACTTGGCCAAAAATGACCAGAGGTTGAAGATGTACAGTACAAAACCTGGCTCTACTTGCTACAAGATCGATCTCTCTCTGGAACGTGACCCTCCCCCCCCCCCCCCCCCGCAGGGGTGTGCCCCCTCTCCTTATATAGGGGAGAGGTGGCTTACAGGGGAAGAAACCCTAATGGCATCTTTGACTGGACAAACTACTTTACAAAGCCACTTTGGTCTCAGATGACACCGGTATCCTCTTTAAACCGGGGCTGATGACCTCCTCCGGCTTCTTTTACGTCACCATCTCCTTTAGCGTCATGGCTTCGATTAAAGCTGAAGTGCTTCGCTCATAAAGTGCCTTTATCCTTGATGGAATATTTGACCAGAATGCCGACATGCTTCAGTAGAGATGATGCCGGTTCTCCAGTATGTTTACCTTGGAGCTCCGGCATCTTTGCCTCCTCTTGTGTTTACCGCATTCCGGCATACCCTTCCTGGTATACCGGTTTGTACCAACTTAGCACAATCTTTACTCAACTTTGAGCATCCGGTTTAATCTTTAAACCGGTACACAGAGACTTTATTATGGCATGTTTGCCATAGTCTTGGCCTACCGGGGGCCATCCCCCCGACATTAGTCCCCGAAGCTGGTATAGTCCAGCGGATTCTATCCGATGGGCCATGCCAGGTTCCCATTCCAAACGTACCGGATTAATCCTTCCGGTTTCCATTTAGACGCACCCGACCTCTTGCCGGAACCACTTTGTCAACCGGCCTCTATAGAGTATCTCCGGCTTCTTTTGCCGGTTTCTCTGCCATTAAGGCTTACCTCGACGAAGCCGAGAATAACTTGAAATCCGCACCTGTCAGAGACATGCGCACTGTACCTGGCGCACCAGTGTCAGATGTCAAATCCCTCGTCTCCCGCGCGCAGTTAATGTGCCACAGCGGATCCGTGTGACCCTCTGTGCGGCAACCTCCGGCGGTGCGTGTATTTTGGAGCCGCGTGGCGGCCCATGAGGCGAAACGGTGCGGGCCGTGCGGTTTTCGGCCCACGAACCCCTCCTCTATTTAAAGGAGCGACGGTTCCTCGTCGTCTTCACGCACTCACTTAGCCCTTCGCCAACTTCCTGCGCCCTCTGCCCCTTGAGCTCTTCGCGCCGCCGCTCGCCGCTCTGCCCGAGTTCTCCGGCGAAGCTCTGCGGAGACGCAGTGCGGTGCCCGGGCCCACTTCCTCGCCAAGCTCGCGCTTCGCCATCCTTCCTCTGCCTAGAGAGGCATCGTCCTTCTTGATCTGCGCCTCCATTCACTGCCGCCGTTCTCCTCTCCGACGAACTCCGACAAAACCTCGATTCCGACGGTCCGAAGGGCTTCCGCCAACCGATCCCAGGTCATTAATCCTAGATCTGGTTCTCTCCTCTTCTTTCTGTTCTTCAGGGCGCGGTAGTGTATTTACTTTCTTTTCCTTTGCATTTTTTCTCGTGGCTAGATCTTCGCGAAGAAGTAGATCCGGGGGAAACTGTTTATAGGTAGTTTCAACACTTAGTAGAATATGTCTTTGTTACGGAAAAATAAGATCTTTGGCTTTTGTTTCGTCCAATTCCGAGAATATTTCCTGTACAACTTTTCTGAAATACAAAACAGCAGAAAACAGGAAACTGGCACTCTGGCATCTTGTCAATAGGTTAGTTCCGGAAAATGCATAAAAGTGCCACGAAGTTTAAACAAAACATATAGAAATTGGTGTAAAACAAGCATGGATCATGAAAAATTCTAGATACGTTTGCAACGTATCAGAGATCCTTCCAAGATCCCAGCTGGCAGGCTTTTTGGGTACCATGGGAACCTGTTCCACCTAGGTTTCACTGTAGAAAGTGTGGTAGCTACTGGAGATGATGGTGATGACCTGCTATGAGAAGAACTAGAAGACCAGTGCTGAGGGTGGACCTTCCCACCAGGGTGGCCAAGATAATGGTGTCCATAATTGTCCTTGATACGTCTCAAATGTATCTATAATTTTTTGATGCTCCATGCTTGTTTTACACCAATTCATATATGTTTTGCTTACACTTCGTTGCACTTTTACATGATTTCTGGCACTAACCTATTAACAAGATGCCACAGTGCCAGTTCACAGTTTTTGCTGTTTTTGTATTTCAGAAAAGTTGTACAGGAAATATTCTCGGAATTGGACGAAACAAAAGCCGAAGTCAATATCTTACTGAAATGAAGATGAAGTCCGAAGGGGGGTCGAAGAGGCGCAGCAGGTCGGCCAGACCTACCCTAGGCGCGGCCTGGACCTAGCCCGCGCCTAGGGGTGGTCTGGGCCCACCAGGTGCCCCACCGACCTAAATCCTCCTCCTATTTATACATCTTCCCGGGAAAACCCTGGATACCCGAGCCTCCATCCATGAAAAGTTCCGTCGCGGCCGCCATCGCCGAACACATCTCGGGGGGGGGGGGGGGGTTCTGAAGCTCTTCCAGGCACCCTGCCGGAGGGGGTAATCATCGCCGAAGGCATCTACATCGCCATGCCCACCCCCGAAGTGATGTGTGAGTAGTTCATCCCTGGACTATGGGTCCATAGAAGTAGCTAGATGGTTGTCTTCTCCACGTTGTGCTTCATGTATTGATCTTGTGAGCTGCCCTACATGATCAAGATCATCTTTATATAATCCTATATGTTTGGTTTACTGGGATCCGATGAATATTGTATACTATGTTGAGATTGATTATATATTCATGTCATATGTTATTTATGATCTTGCATGCTCTCCGTTGCTAGTAGAAACTCTGGCCAGGTGGATACTTGTGACTCCAAGAGGGGGTATTTATGCTCGATAGTAAGTTCATGCCTCTAGTTTCTGGGAGAGTGAATTTATAACTTCTAAGATTGTAGATGTGCTGTTGCTACTAGGGAGAAAACAACAATGTTTTATCCGAGGGTAATTCTATTGTTTGCTTTATACACATTGCTTAATGCGATAGTCTGTTGCTTGCAACTTAATACTGAAAAGGGGTTCGGACGATAACCTGAAGGTGGATTATTAGTCATAGACGCAGTTGGATTATGGTCTATGTATTATGTTGTAATGCCCATATCAAATCTCATAGTAATCATCTTGTCATGTATTGATCGATATTCTATCAATTTCCCAGCTGTAATTTGTTCACCCAACATGCTATTTCTTTATGGAGAGACACCTCTAGTGAACTGTGGACCCCGGTCCTTCTTCCTTTACTGATAAATTCAACTGCATTCCTGTTCTGTTTACTTTCTGCAAACATCTCCTTCCACTCGATACGTCTAATCCTTTGTGTTCAGCAAACCGGTGAGATTGACAACCTCACTGTAAGTTGGGGCAAAATACTTTGGTTGTGTTGTGTGCAGGTTCCACGTTGTTGCTGACGCTGGTAGTGCACCCTGCCACTAGTCAGCTAGCAACACTTTCAGAAGTTACGCCTTTCTCCTACTGGTCGATTAAACCTTGGTTTCGTACTGAGGGAAAACTTGCTACTGTACTCATCATACCTTCCGCTCGGGGTTCCCCAACAGTGTGAAGGAGGCGTAACGATAAGCACCATCAAGCTATTTTCTGGTGCCGTTGCCGGGGAACTGAAGAAAAGTTACACCATAGAGATTGCTTACTCCCACAGCAACAGCTATTTTTCTGTCGCCGTTGCTAGGGATAAAGAGGATTTCCGCAAAGGGAGTTTCTCATCTCCAATCTCTTTACTTTGTTATAGTTTGCTTAGTTTACTTTATTTTGTTTTGTTTGCTTTATTATATCAAAAACACACAAAAATTAGTTTCCTTTTATAGTTTACTTTATATTGAAAACACACAAAAAATTAGTTTCTATTATAGCTGTTATTTCTGTTGCTTAGTTTTAGTTTTACTAAAATGGGTTCTGCTGAAAATACTAAGTTGTGTGACTTTACTAGCACCAACAACAATGATTTTATTTGTACACCAATTGCTCCACCTGCTCCCGAAGCAGCTTTCTATGAAATTAAACCTGCTTTATTAAATCTTGTCATGAAAGAGCAATTTTCTGGTATTAGTAGAGAGGATACCGCAGTTGGTATTAGTACAGAGGATAGCTGTTATTAAACCTTAATAATTTTGTTGAACTTTGTGAGATGCAAAAATATAAGGATATAGATGGTGACATTATTAAACTGAAATTGTTTCCTTTCTCTTTGAGAGATAGAGCTAAAGATTGGTTGCTATCTTTGCCTAGAAATAGTATTGATTCTTCGGTTAAATGCAAAGATGCTTTTATCAGAAAATATTATCCTCCTACTAAGATTATATCTTTGAGAAGCGACATAATGAAATTTAGACAATTTGATAATGAACTTGTTGCTCAAGCTTGGGAAAGAATGAAATCTTTGGTAAAGAATTGTCCCACTCATGGACTGACTACTTGGATGATCATCCAAACCTTTTATGCAGGACTAAATTTTTCTTCAAGAAATCTCCTGGATGCAGCTACTGGAGGTACCTTTATGTCCATTACTTTGGGGGCTGCAACTAACCTACTTGATGATATAATGATAAATTATTCTGAATGGCACACCGAGAGAGCTCCACAAGGTAAGAAGGTAAATTATGTCGAAGAATCCTTCTCCTTGAGTGATAAAATTGATACTATTATGTCTATGCTTCTTAATGGTAAAACTCATGTTGATCCAAATAATATTCCATTAGCTTCTTTGGTTGCTCAAGAAGAGCATGTTGATGTGAATTTTATTAAAAACAATAATTTCAACAACAATGCTTATAGGAATAATTTTGGTAGCAACAATTATAGGCCATATCCTTCTAATAATGGTAATGCTTATGGCAATTCTTATGGTAATTCCTACAACAATAATAAAAGTGCACCCTCGGATCTTGAAGTCATGCTTAAGGAATTTATTAGTAAACAAACTGCTTTCAATAAAATTGTTGAGGAAAAGCTTGGCAAAATTGATATTCTTGCTTCTAAAGTTGATAGCATTGCTCATGACAATGATTTTATTAAATTAAAAGTGTTGCCCCATGATGTTAAATAAAGTAAAATTTTGAATTCCATTCAAGTTAGAATCGTTGAAAATGTTAGGATGTTGGCGGAATTGCATGCTAGGTGGGAAAGGGAAGATGAAATTGCTAGAATGAATAATAGGACTAAAGTCTATACCATCACCACCACTAGTAGTAATGAAGTCTCAAATGCCATCCACACTCCTACTATTAATGATAAAATAAATGGTGTAAGAAAAGTCCCCGCTCCCTCTACAAAATTTCCTAGAACCACTGAAACTGCTCCTGATAAGTGTGCTGAAATTTTTCGGAGTACGGGAGACAAGAGTCCTTTTACCTTGGATAAAAATGAGTTTGATTTTGATGATTGCAATATCTCTGAAGTAATTAAGTTCTTACAAAAACTTGCTAGAAGTCCTAATGCTAGTGCTATAAATATGGCTTTTACAAAGCACATTACAAATGCTCTTATGCAAATGAGAGAGGATAAATTAAAACGTGAAGCCTCTATTCCTAAAAAGTTAGAAGATGGCTGAGAGCCCATCATTAAGATGAAAATAGATGGTTTTGATTGTAATGCTTTATGTGATCTTGGTGCAAGTATTTCTGTTATGCCAAGAAAAATCTATGATATGCTTGAATTGCCACCGTTGGAAAAAATTTATTTGGATGTTCATCTTGTTGATATTGCTGCAAGGAAATCTTTGGGGAAAGTTGATAATGTTCTTATTATGGTTAACAATAACCTGGTCCCCGTTGATTTTGTTGTTTTGGATATTTAATGCAATGCTTCTTGTCCAATTATTTTGGGAAGACCGTTTCTTAGAACTGTTGGTGGTGCTATTGATATGAGAGATGGGATTATTAAATATCAATTCCCACTCAAGAAAGGTATGGAACACTTCCCTAGAAAGAGAAATAAGTCATCTTATGACTCTATTATTAGAACAAACTACGATGTTGATGCTTCTTCACTTGATAATACTTGATGCTAGCATTTTTAATGCGCCTAACTGAAAGACGTTAAAGAAAAGCGCTTATGGGAGACAACCCATGTTTTATTTACAGTAATTTTTCGTTTTGTTGAGTCTTGGAATTTATTACTACTGTAATGACCTCTCCTTATCATTTTTATTTCATTTTTGTGCCAAGAATAGCCTCTAATAGGAAGAAAGTAATATTTGGGGAAGTTGCTGTCCAGAAACAGATTCTGTGCTGTTACCATAAAAATTCGTAAAAATAGCCAGAGCGTAATTTTGAGCTGTCATTTTTATGCATATGCCCCAGGTTATTATCTAAGTTTCGTTAGTTGACCACTTTTCTAGATGAGCAATAGAGGATTTCCGAAAAAATCGATCTTTACCTACTGTTCTGTTTTGACAGATTTTTGCACTATTTGCATTTCCCTCATAAATCTCTTTCTTTTTGAGTTCTTTTGATCAAAGAGCTTTTTGAAAGGTTGCTACAGTAGCTTATGCTTTAATAGATGTTTGATATATGTTAGTACTGAACACAAGTGGATTTGTTTATTTTGATTGTACTAATGCTACTAATGAAGAATTGTGTGAAGTTTTTGTATGAAGGAAGTTTTCAAGTGTAGGGAAAGAAGAATGATGTGATGAGATGAAGAATGGACAAAAGCTCAAGCTTGGGGATGCCCCTGCACCCCAAGACATATTCAAGAGGTACAAGCGTCAAAGCTTGGGGATGCCCAAGGCATCTCCTCTTCATCAACAAAGCAACAGGTCATCTCTCTATGCGCTATATTTTTATTGCTTCATACGCTATGTGTTGTTCTTGGAGCATCTTTATTTTTGTTTTTAGTTTAGTTTTGTTTGCTGTAGCATATGTTGGATCCCGGCATATCTGTTTTGGAGGAAGACCCGCTCCTTTTTAATTGCATAGAACGCTCTAGTTTTCGCTGCTATTGTTCTGCGAGTGTTCTAGTTTTCGCGTACTGCGTCTAGCTCTTGTTCTTTCACTTGAATTATGTTCAGAGCACGTTAGTATTATTGATTTATGTATGATTAGCTCTCTGGTCTTATGTATTTCATCTCTGAGAGTTATTTCAAATAAGTTGATTGGTGTTGGATACGAGTAAAATATTTCATGACTATAGTGATGCCAAAGGAAGCTTGTCTAGACTGTGGCATAGACTTTGGCATGTCATGTTGGATGTTATTCTTGTCATATGCTTAGTATCTATTGTTTTAGCATGACTTGTTTCAAATGGCTGAGAGTGCATAATGTGTCATTGAAAGAATCATGTGTTGTTTCTATCATAAAAGCATAGTATTGTGATATTCTTCTTTGATGCTTTATTGGGTTGACTTAGCGCATGCTTATACCATGTTATGACTATGACCAGTCAACTAAAGCCTCTATGATCATTTAGTTTTTGACTTGTAATACCACTTTATGCTTTGATTGATAATTTTTTGTCGCTATGCATGATTATGGCCATTATTGCTCTCCTAGTTGGCGCTCCCAGTCTTTTGATAGCCTTCACCTGTACTGAGTATGAGCTCTACTCGTGCATCCAACCACCAAAAACCAAAGTTTCCAAATGTGTCCACCATATCTACCTATATGTGGTATTTTACCGCCACTCCAAAGTAAATTGCTTGTGTGCTACCTTTAAACCTTCAAAAATTATCACATGTTTTGTGTAAATTATAGCTCATGTGAAAGTAGTCTAAAAACTATTGTGGTAAGTATTATGTCCTATGCATTTTTAGTTCTTATAAGTTTTTTGTTGTGTGATAACCATGCTGTCATGGGGAACACCATGAATATGCCTTTGTTGAATATCATGTGAAATACTATGCATGCTCATCTTGTTTGAAGTAAGGGAGATTTACCATGAGTTGAAAAGATTGGAGTATGCATATTGTTAGAGAGGAACATTGGGCCGCCAACTAAAGCCATGTTCACATGGTGGAAGTTTCAGCTAGACAAAAGTCCAAATATCTGTTGTCCTTGTTTTCCCGGTATGGATGTCCAAAAAGTTGAGATTCATCAAAATTGAGAAATCAAATGAGATTCGTCAAAAGTTTTTATGCATAAGCCATACTATTTATCACTACCGTTGACATGAGTAGCACCTCTCAAAATAAATATTTTCAACACTCCTATTGCTTTCAAAATAAAAAGCTCTAGCACATGAGTGATCCCTGCTTCCCTCTGCGCAGGGCCTTTCTTTTACTTTTATGTTGAGTCTTCATCTTCTACCTTATGCACCAATTAAGAGAGCATAGTTGTCATTCTTAGTGCAATGTGCATAGTCCCAAAATTATTATTGATTGATTCATGATTGTGCTATTGCTTTCTCTTGAATTACTTGTATCTAGTCACCCTCTGAACTTTGAAGGTGTCCTAGCATTTATGTTTTGCTATTCCATAAAGGACATGTTGAATACCACTTTGTTATGTTTAGTTTATGCTCATAAACAAGCAGTTGCTTTCAATGCACTATTATTCATGATCCTTTGTTTGAGTTACTCTTCATGTTATAACATAGTTGCTAAGTTCAATTGAATTATATCTTTCATGCCTATGTTAGAGTACTTAGATTCCAGCACACAATGCTTTACATGCTTGATCAAGATTGTGTTGGCTTCATGTCAAATCAAAAATTATTTTGTTATCACTTACCTACTCGAGGACGAGCAGGAGTTAAGCTTGGGGATGCTGATACGTCTCAAACGTATCTATAATTTTTGATGCTCCATGCTTGTTTTACACCAATTCATATATGTTTTTCTTACACTTCGTTGCACTTTTACATGATTTCCGACACTAACCTATTAACAAGATGCCACAGTGCCAGTTTCCGGTTTTTGCTGTTTTTGTATTTCAGAAAAGTTGTATAGGAAATATTCTCGGAATTGGACGAAACAAAAGCCGAAGTCAATATTTTACTGAAACGAAGATGAAGTCCGAAGGGGGGTTGAAGAGACGCAGCAGGTCGGCCAGACCTACCCTAGGCGCGGCCTGGACCTGGCCCATGCCTAGGGGTGGTCTGGGCCCACCAGGCGCCCCATCGACCTAAATCTTCCGCCTATTTATACATCTTCACGGGAAAACCCTAGATACCCGAGCCTCCATCCACGAAAGTTCCGTCGTGGCCGCCATCGCCGAACCCATCTCGGGGGATTCTGAAGCTCTTCCCGGCACCCTGCCGGAGGGGGAAATCATCACCGGAGGCATCTACATCGCCATGCCCGCCTCCGAAGTGATGCGTGAGTAGTTCATCCCTGGACTATGGGTCCATAGTAGTAGCTAGATGGTTGTCTTCTCCACTTTGTGCTTCATGTATCGATCTTGTGAGCTGCCCTACATGATCAAGATCATCTTTATGTAATCCTATATTTTTGGTTTGCTGGGATCCGATGAATATTGTATACTATGTTGAGATTGATTATATATTCATGTCATATGTTATTTGTGATCTTGCATGCTCTCCGTTGCTAGTAGAAACTCTGGCCAGGTGGATACTTGTGACTCCAAGAGGGGGTATTTATGCTCGATAGTAGGTTCATGCCTCTAGTTTTCTTGGAGAGTGACTTTATAACTTATTGTAGATGTGTTGTTGCTACTAGGGAGAGAACATCAATGTTTTATCCGAGGGCAATTCTATTGTTTACTTTACACACATTGCTTAATGCGATAGTCTGTTGCTTGCAACTTAATACTGAAAGGGGTTCGGACGATAACCTGAAGGTGGATTATTAGTCATAGATGCAGTTGGATTACGGTCTATGTATTATGTTGTAATGCCCATATCAAATCTCATAGTAATCATCTTGTCGTGTATTGATCGATATTCTATCAATTGCCTAGCTATAATTTGTTCACCCAACATGCTATTTCTTTATGGAGAGACACCTCTAGTGAATTGTGGATCCCGGTCCTATTTCCTTTACTGATAAATTCAACTGCAATCCTGTTCTGTTTACTTTCTGCAAACATCTCCTTCCACTCGATACGTCTAATCCTTTGTGTTCAGCAAACTGGTGAGATTGACAACCTCACTGTAAGTTGGGGCAAAGTACTTTGGTTGTGTTGTTTGCAGATTCCATGTTGTTACTGACGCTGGTAGTGCCCCCTGCCACTAGTCAGCTAGCAACACCTTCAGAAGTCACGCCTTTCTCCTACTGGTCGATTAAACCTTGGTTTTGTACTGAGGGAAAACTTGCTACTGTGATCATCATACCTTCCTCTTGGGGTTCCCCAATAGTGTGAAGTCAGCGTAACGATAAGCACCATCAGTCCTCCATATAGATCACAAACCTTCTCTATTGGCAATATTTCTCAAGTCTCTAGAAATGATCAGTTTAGTCAGAAGGATCAAGCTGAAAATCCACTTATGAATGGTAACTACTCTTCTGAGGGGTCAAAAGCTTCTGTTGTCTTCTAGTTGATGGTCCAAAAAGGCTTGGCGGATATCGCATGTGCTTTTGTTTGGGACAAAACTCCAACAACTACTGAGGTGGCTGGAGAAGTGAAAAGGTTTTGTTACAGTGAAAAGATGCTCAAGAATAATATACAACAGATGCTCGAGGATGCTTCTACTCAGGACATTGATCTTCTTGATGACATCATGCCAAAATTTGAGGTAACAATGGGAGATTCTTTAGTGGATAAAGAGGTACATGTCATGAAGTAATCAAAATGGCAGCTTGTGCATCCAACGAGGCAAAGCACTAGAATTGAGAGATCCAAAAACATTCTGGAGAAGGCGTATGAATTGAAGAAAATCATCAATCTTGAAATTCCCAGAACAATAGGTATATATAATGTCCTCCAATCCCTTTAATGTTCTACAACATTATGATTTAGACAATATGGCTAGTGAATTCGGTGTTAGTATTAATATTAGTGATGATAATGCTAGTGACTTCTGCTTATTCTTCCCCTAGTGTTGTTTCTTTCTCTGATAAGGAACAATAAGAAGAATTGGCTAAAGTATGGATAGATGTTATTATGAAATCTCGGGGAAAGCACCACAAGAAGTTTTATCCATGATATGTGGCTTCAGTATTAAGTTGCAAGCAACAGATAATCACATTAAGCAATGTGTGTAAAGTAAACAATAGAATTACCCTTGGATAAAACATTGTTGTTTTCTCCCTAGTAGCAACAGCACATCTACAACCTTAGAAGTTATTGTCACTCTTCCAGATTACTAGAGGCATGACCCCACTATCGAGCATAAATACTCCCTCTTGGAGTCACAAGCATATACTTGGCGAAAGCATCTACTAGCAACGGAGAGCATGCAAGATCACAAATAACATATGACATGAATATAATCGATCTCAGCCATAGTATTCAATATTCATCGGATCCCAGCAAACACAACATGTAGCATTACATAAGGATGATTTTGATCATGATAGGAAGCTCACAAGATCTAAACATGAGGCACAAATTGGAGAATACAACCATCTAGCTACTGCTATGGAGCCATAGTCCAGGGATGAACTACTCACACATCACTTCGGAGGCGAGCATGGCGATGTAGAGGCCTCCGGTGATGATCTCCCCCTCTGGTAGGGTGCCGGGAAGAGCTTCAGAACCCTCCCAAGATGGGTTCTGCAATGGCGGCCATGACGGAACTTTTCGTGGATGGAGTCTCAGGTATCTAGTTTTTTCCCGAGATCGTGAATAAATAGGCGGAGGAGATAGGTCGGTGGGGTGCCGGGGGGGCCCACACCACCCCTAGGCGCGGCCAGGGGGCCCGCGCCTAGGGATGGTGAGGCTGCCTCCTGGCGCCTCTCCGACTCCCCTCTGGTCCCTGTCTTCATTACGGTAAAATATTGACTTCGACTTTTGTTTCGTCCAATTCCGAGAATATTTCATGTACAACTTTTCTGAAACCAAAAACAGCAGAAAACAGGGAACTGGAACTATGGCATCTTGTCAATAGGTTAGTGCCAGAAAATGTATAAAAGTGCAACGAAGTGTAAATAAAACATAGTGGAATTGGTGTAAAATAAGCATGGAGCATCAAAAATTATAGATACGTTTGAGACATATCAGACCCATAGATAGGTGAAGCCATAGACATGTGCAAATACACCACTAGTGATTGATCCTAAGGCCATAGGTATGAGCAATCAAAGGAATTATTAAGACATAAAGTCCAACCACCGCGGTAAGTTTAAAGGTTCCCATAGTTATACCCCTGGTTTGAGTAAACATGAATTAATTCACAGCATGCATATAAGAATCAGAACATGGTTTCTATCAGGCTCAAGCTGTCCCTCGTCCTATCAACATGCAACGGTGACAACCTTATGCATCCCCAAACATATGTGTGCACTCATATATCAGTACAAAAGATCGTCATAGAAGTAACCACTACTAGGAAAAGGCTTATAGCAGCACTCCTTACCGCCGGCGAGTACGGTTTGAAAATGCCGGCGGTAAGACCTTCCAGGGTGGCCTAACCCTACCACCGGCGAGTTGAACGCAAGGCGCCGGGGGTGCGGGCTTTACCACCGGCGAACCCGAAAAGGAAAATGCCGGGGGTAACGAGTGGCTGGGTGGGCCACCCAGCCTACACTTACCACCGGCGTTTTAGGCCCAAAGCGCCGGGGGTAGCGGGCTTTACCACCGGCGAACCTGAAAAGAAAAATGCCGGGGGTAACGAGTGGCTGGGTGGGCCACCCAGCCTGCACTTACCGCCGGCGTTTTAGGCCCAAAGCGCCGGGGGTAGCGGGATGTACCGCCGACGAACCCGAAAAGGAAAATGCCGGGGGTAACGAGTGGTTGGGTGGACCACCCAGCCTGCACTTACCGCCGGCGTTTGTGGGCCGTAGGTGCCGGCGGTAATGGGCCCTACCGCTGGCAAACGCACATGTTGGCGCCGGCGGTAACCTGGGATATGCCATTAACTCGACCAGCCACCTACCACCACCCTCACACACTCATATGTGATGTCAAATCAACCCAAGCACTTGTTAGCTCATTCCCCCACCCATTTTAGCTATTTCAACCAACAAAATATGATGTATTTGAGCAAATCATGCACTACCTAGCCCCTCTAGCATGATTTGCATAATTTAGATCTAGATCTATCTCCTCCCACCACCTTTTTCACTAGATCTAGCTAGATCTCTCTATTTCTAGAGATCTCTAGATCTCTCGAGCATAAAGTCGACGTGTGGCGTCTCTCCGGTGCTTTTGGATGTCGCTTCAACTAATAGGTATATAACTAATGAGTGTGGAATCTTCATGAGTTGGCGAAAAGTCGCGGTTATGTCACTAGTGATGGCAAAAGGCGGTTCCATATATGTAAATGCATTGTTTTGCATTTGTTGACGTGTGCAGGAACATTGAGTTGCCAATGTTTTGTTGGAATGTTGATTAACTTCCGTTCCGGCGAATTTTTGGAACTCCAGCATGACAATATTTAGCAAAGGTCATGCCGAATTTTTTCGTGAAAACCGAGACGGCGGTTGTAATCAAATATCTTGTCTTGTAGGCGACGATGGTCATCAAGATGAGGGAAAGCGTCGTGGATAGATACGTGAAACACGCGACGGCCAACATGTATCGAAAAAAGCGAAAGGATATAATGTGTCCTTGTCGAAGATGCAAGCTAGGGTCGTTGTTCGACCCCTTTTCAGGCATAGTGAATCAGCACCTACTCAGGTATAGTTTCATGGAGGGGCATACTCAGTGGATGAGTGATGATGGAGATGATGATATCGAAGGTGATGATGATGGAGATGATGATGGTGGAGATGATGATAATGAAGGTGATGAAGAGGATGCCCCATACGACAATGGAGACGAGGTTGAAGAGGATGTCGCACACGTTGATGGTGATCAAGAAGGCCGGGAAGAACATGCGGCCGACGAGGACATGAGTAGAAATACCCCGCTAACCGCGGCCGTGCAGGACCGTCATGGTCAAGAACTTCTTCTCAGCAACACATCGACCGACCCCAAAATAACTGGTAGACGGAAGTCTAAGCTGGATCAACTGGAGGTAGACTCGAGAACTCCGTTGTACGACGCAGCTCGTGGGACGGAGGAGAGCCGTCTGAGAGTAGCTCTCGATGACAAGGGATTAACTTATCAATGCCTACGGATTGTAGACTAGGGTTTTAGCAGAAGTAGAGGGCAAGTAGATCTCGAAGGTTTCAGCCGAAAAGTACTCGACGATGTAAAAACTAGGGTTGCGTGAAACAATGAATCGATCCTTTCTTTGTCCCTCGACTCCCCCTTATATAGGAGGTGGAGTCGAGGGATTCACAATACACAGGTTACAGAGTCCGGAAAGGTTTCTAACTCATCCCGTAAGATTACAAGTATGTTTTTCGTAATACAACTCTAGCTTTCCTTAATACTAACTTGGGCTTCCGAATCTTCATATTCATCGAGTCGTGGGCCTTCAGTAAACCCCGGGTACCATCTTCGGCAGGCCCATTGGGGATGCCTATGTCAGTAGCCCCCGAGATTTTGCTTGAATCGAAGAATCAGGGAAAATCTCCAACTCTATAGTCATTCAATAACTGTCAAATTTATCACATATCTTTGGATACGCAATTATATATTGTACAGGGATAATGGTAGTTGGGGCTAGTTCATCTGACGGATCAGGTACTAGTTAACTGCTCTAGTGGCAATCCGCAAAAACCTACTTCAAGATCACGTCCCTGGACATGATCTCGGGATACTGGTGTAAACTTCGACAGGTGCCGCTTAAGGTCTTACCATTCAGTCGAGTCCCAGTCATGTTTTATCGGGTACCTAACGCGTCCGTTAGGATTTTTCTTCGTATCTGTTGATACGGAAAAAAGTAGCAAACCGACGTCAGAGACGGTGCCACGCCGCTCAGAACGGATCTGGGGTCTTACCTTCGCAGAGTTTTGCGGCATTCAGAGATTATTCGCAACTTTGGCGCTCTGAGAATATATTGTCGAGTGCTTTTTCGGCTGTTGGAATAGCACATTTTATTGAGTCAATGGATGACTTATATTGTCCTCCCAATGGGAGTATGTTTCGAGTTATTTGTATAACTCGAAATATGCTCACTTCTTCTTTCTCTCTATATTTTTTATAATTTCATCGGGCATGCGAACAGCGTTCCCGATGGGAGTAGCCCCCGAGGCTACAGCCAAGGACTAGTGCTTGGTTGTAGGCTCAACATCTTATGCCGCTATATTGTCAATCTCTCTCGAGCTTTTTATGTCTATCGGGTGCGCGACCAGCGCTCCCGATGGGAGTAGCCCCTGAGGCTATGAACAAATGCTTGCGTTTGATCATAGGCTCTCGCCATTTCTATTTTATCATACTTGAGCTTTTTCTTTTTTCTAAAGTAGCCCCCGAGGATTTGGGCAAAAACTTGTATTTGATCAAATGCTCTCGAAATAATTGATAATTTTTCCCTGCCGCCAATTTCTTTTAGTCTTCACAGCCGAAATTTTCCCTTTAGACAAGGTGACATCACTGCTGACGATAGCCACGACCACTGTATCGGGAAGATGCGAGTACTGCTCTCTCTCTGTCTTGCGGGCCCAGAACCCTCATCAATTTGACACATCATGCAAGTGGGGGACACATGTCCTCCGCTTTTCCTGGCGCAATTACTGTAGTGCCTGTTACGTTCTCTCATAGTCAAAATACTTTTTTACCCCTTAGCCAAGGGTACAGCATCCACCGCAAAATTACTCCATCCAACGGTGCGTCGCTTCGCCTGATTCTCTATATAAGGTCTTCTTCTTCCTCCGTTCATACTTTCGCCTGCGCCGCACCTCTGCTCTCCTCCTGCAAAAATCCCCATTGCACCGAACACCTCCTGAGCTCAGCCACACTCGCACATTTCGCCTTCGCCATTGTTGATGCCGCCGCGTGCGCGACTCACTCGCCACAGCACTCCTGAATCGAGGATGGCAGCGGAAGATCTGGAGTGGGAGAGATCCAAAATCTCCGCTCAAGATATCAACTTGCTGAAGAAGCTCGGGATCAGCAAGAAGAAAGATTCACTGCGCTTCCCCAGTGAGGAGAGCTATCCATCTTCGCCGATCGAGTACCGGGTCAGTTTCGTTGACCACCTCATCCGCGGTCTTTCTTCCCCTATTCACGATTTTCTGCGTGGGTTGCTTTTTGTTTATGGATTGCAACTTCACCACCTTACTCCCAACTCCATCCTCCACATCTCGATCTTCATCACTCTTTGCGAATCTTTCCTTGGAGTCCAGCCTAACTGGGCTTTATGGAAGCGCATTTTCCTCCTTCGCCATAATGGCTCTCCCAATGTTGCCTATAACATAGGCGGCGTTGTTATCTGCGTCCGCCCTGATGTCGAGTATTTCGATGTCAAATTCCCTGACTCAGTTCAAGGGTGGCGCAAAAAATGGCTGTATATCCATGAGGAAAGTCTTGACTCGGCGGAATACAACATTCCCCCTTTTGATGGCACCGAAAAAATCTGTCGCCACCGATCCTGGGATGCTGAAGCCACTGACGAAGAAAAAGCGGCGACAGAGGCACTGATGACACGCATCCACGAGCTTCAAAATACCCGCGGCAAGGAACTATCGGGTATTCAAATCACAGCTTATTTCCTTAGGATTAGGGTGCAGCCTCTGCAGGCTCGCAAAAATCCCCTTTGGATGTATGCTCCTCCTTCGATTACTTCTGTGATGATATAAGGGCCAAGCCACGGCGACTCGAGTTTCTCATGACTTTTTTGCGTGAGCCGAAGGACTAAGTCGCCGACCTGAAAGGATCTTGGGCGCAAACGTCGACTGTGGTAGTTTTTCAGGTCTTGCTGGTACTTAGTAACTCGTGATAACACTTCGTCTCGAGCTTCATCTAGTGCATCGACATCATCCTCCAATGCTTTTCTTGAAGCCTCTTCGTCATATTCTGTGACTCTTGGAGAATCATGCTCTATTTCTATCGGCAATACTGCTTCAGCTCCATGGACCAGAAAAAACGGGGTTTCCTGTGTCGCCGTATTTGGTGTTGTTCGAATACTCCATAACACACTGGGCAACTCTTCAGGCCAGGTATGTCGAGCTTTTTGCAATGGTGCTAGCAAACGCTTCTTGATACCATTGCAGATAATTCCATTGGCTTTTTCGACTTGACCATTGGTTTGCAGGTGCGCAACTGATGCAAAGTGTAGTTTGATACCTACCTCTGCACAATATGCCTTGAATTCCTTTGATGTGAAGTTACTACCATTGTCTGTGACAATGCTATGAGGTACTCCAAACCGAAAAACGATACTTTTCACGAACTTGATTGCCGACGCTCCGTCTGGTGAATTTATCGGCTTTGCTTCTATCCACATAGTGAATTTGTCGACAGCGACGAGCATATACTCGTATCCTCCTGGCGAAGCCTTGTGTAATTTCCCCACCATATCGAGACCCCACTGAGCAAAGGGCCAAGACAGCAGTATTGGCATCAGCTCTGCTGCTGGAGAGTGAGGTTTAGCGGCAAACCTCTGGCACGCGTCACAAGTACGAACTATTTCTTTCGCATCCTCAATTGCTGTCAACCAATAAAATCCTGCTCTGAAAACCTTGGCTGCTACAGCTCGACTACTTGCATGATGACCGCATATTCCTTCGTGTACATCCTTCAGAATTATCCTTCCTTCTTCGGGTGTGACGCACCTTTGTAACACTCCCGAAATACTTCGCTTGTATAACTCCCCTTTGACCACAGTAAAGGCCTTGGACCGCCTAATAACTCACCTTGCTTCAACTGGATCGTCGGGTATTTGTTTCCTTAGGATGTATGATATGTATGCTTGCATCCATGGAATTTGTACCATCATTACTAGGTCCTGTTCCTCCTCTTCTTCCAGTGCCACTTTTATAGCCCCCGAGGGTTTCTCATCCTTCTCCCTCTTCTTTGGTTTCTTCGACTTTGTAGATCTCTCGGCTATCTCTTCCCAGAATACGCCTGGTGGAATCGCGAGACACTGCGACCCAATATTTGGAAGAACGTCGGCTTCATCATTGCTTAGCCTGCTGATGTGATTTACCTCGCACCCATCAAACAGCTTCTCCAGCTCATTGTAAACTTCCTTGTATGCTATCATGCTATCGTTGACTGCATCACATTGATTCATGACTTGCTGAGCCACCAACTGTGAGTCGCCAAAGATTTTTAATCGAGTTGCACCACAAGCCTTCGCCATCTTCATCCCGTGTATGAGGGCTTCATATTCTGCCTCATTATTAGATGCGTTTGGAAACGTCATTCGTAAGACATACTTTAATTTGTCGCCCTCAGGTGATATTAGTATCACGCCTGCTCCAGCTCCCTCTAATCTCTTGGACCCGTCGAAATTCATAGTCCAGGTTCTCGATAAATCCGGGGGTCCCGTATTTTGTAACTCCATCCACTCTGCGATGAAGTCTGGTAGAACTTGTGACTTTATTGCTTTTCTTTTTTCGTACGTGATGTCCCGAGGGGAAAGCTCTATTCCCCAAAGGGAGACACGACCCGTAGCTTCTGGATTGTTTAGTATATTGGATAAAGGCGCCTCATTGACCACTATTATCGAGTGTGCCGAAAAATAGTGCCGCAATTTTCTTGCGGTTGTAAACACTCCATACGCTAGCTTTTGGTACTGCGGATACCGCTGTTTTGAGCGAGATAAAACTTCGCTGATGAAGTATACCGGCCTCTGTACTCCATGGAGTTTTCCTTCTTCCTCTCTTTCGACTACAAGTGCTGTGCTGACCACCTGAGGCGTGGCTGCAATGTATAACAAGAGGGGTTCTTTCTCCTTGGGCGCCACCAAGATTGGTGGTGTCGAAATTGTGCGTTTGAGATCCTCGAAAGCTCTGTCGGCCTCTTCGTTCCACTAGAATTTCTCTCCTTGCTTGATTAGAGCATAGAACGGTAACGCTTTTTCTCCTAGTCTGGCGACGAATCTGCTTAAAGCTGCGACTCGCCCAGTCAGCTGTTGTATTTCTTTTAACTTTGTTGGCTTCCTCATTGTTACGATAGCTTGAATTTTCTCTGGATTGGCTTCAATCCCTCTTGCTGAGACTAGGAACCCGAGAAGTTCTCCCGCAGGGACGCCGAAAGAACACTTCGTCGGGTTTAGCTTGAGGCAAAACTTATCAAGATTGTCGAAGGTTTCTTTTAAATCCTCGATCAATGTTGACCCCTTTTTTGATGTTATAACGACATCATCAATGTATACTTGTACGTTTTTTCCAATCTGTGTTGCCAAGCACTTTTGCATCATCCGCTGATATGTTGCTCCCGCGTTTTTCAGACCAAAAGGCATTGTTTTGTAGCAAAACACGCCATAAGGTGTAATGAATGCTGTCTTGACCTCATCTTCTTCTTTTAATCTAATCTGGTTATAACCAGAATATGCGTCCAGGAAGGAAAGACGTTCACATCCTGCCGTGGAGTCGATGATTTGATCGATCCTTGGGAGGGGAAAGTGATCCTTTGGACAATGTTTATTGAGACACGTAAAGTCGACACACATGCGAAGGATTTTCGTGTTTTTCTTCGGGACCAGCACTGGGTTAGCTACCCACGTGGCCTCTGTATGTAGTTCTTTGATAAAACCAGCTTCTCTGAGTCGATTAATCTCTGACAGCATAGCGTTACGGTTTGGTTCCGAAAAACGCCGCAAAGATTGTTTAATTGGTCTCGCTATTGGATCCAAGTTTAGGTGGTGCTCGGCAAGTTCCCTGGGTACTCCTGGCATGTCAGCTGGACACCATGCGAAGATTTTCCAGTGCTCACAGAGGAACTCGACGAGCGCGCTTTCCTATGCGAGGTCCATGTTTGTTGCAATGGACGTCGTTTTCTTTGGATCTGTCGGGTGAATCTGCACCTCCTTGGAATCTTTCGTGGTATTAAAGGTTGGCTCCCTGAGGGGCCTTCCTACATCTGGCAACACATCATAATCAGTTGTGAGCCTTGACGCCATATATTCTGCTTGCATCCCGAAAGTTTCTGACAGTCGATGAAAATCCTTGTCGCATTTATCAGCTAATGCGAAACTTCCTTTGACTGTAATTGGTCCCTTAGGTCCAGGTAGCCTCCACAACAGGTACGTGTAGTGTGGTACCGCCATAAACCTGGCATATGCTGGTCGTCCCAACAGGCCGTGATATTGCGACGGGAAATCCACGACTTCAAACGCTAGCTTTTCTATCCTGTAGTTTTCTCGGGTCCCAAACTGAACGTCGAGATTGATCTTCCCCAACGGATAACTTGGCTTCTCTGGCGTGATACCATGAAAACGTGTATCAGTTGGTTTCAGATTTGCTAGGGATATGTTCATCTTCCTTAGTGTATCTGCGTACATAAGGTTTAGACTCCTGCCTCCATCTATGAATACTCGAGATACGTCGAATCCTGCGATCACTGCTGGTAAGATAAGTGCTGACTGCCCTGGTCGAGAAACTTGCTGTGGGTGATCCGCTATTGTAAAGCCAATGTCCTGTCCCGACCAATTTAGGTACTCAATCGTTGGTGGAGGCATCTTCTCTGCCATGAACACTTGTCGCAAGATTACTTTCTGAGCCCTGTTAGACGGCCTAGCTTTCTGAATCATCGAGACCACGCCGTTGGAATTGGGGTCGACATATGGAGGTGGGTGTGGTGCTGCCGCTATTCTGAGCTAGTGTCGATTTTCGTCCGTAATTGCGGGAGGAGGTGGCAGGTGGATCTCACTCCTGGGCCCCTGGGGGTTTCTATTTGTTGCTTGAGCATTGGCTTGCCCTGCAAACCTCAACATTGCTTGAAAATTTCGACAGTCCTTCTGTAGATGTCCTGACTGCCTCTTCCCATTATTGTCGACATAGAAATGCATCTGACATGGCCCGTTCATCATATCCTCGGGAGATACAAAAGGTCTCTGAAACCTTGGTCCACTATTTTTTCTGTTATTCCGAGAGTCATCTCTATTGTCGCCTCGCTGCTCGTTACTCCTTTGATATTCATCTCTATTGTTTCCTCTAGTACTTCCCCGAAAACCAGCCGATATTTGGTCAGGAGCATCATAACTCGAGAATTGCCGAGGGAATCGTCGTCTATTTTGAAAATTTCGACTACGGTCCTCCTCCGGTGACATGTGTCGCTTATTGTGGACAGCATCTTCTCCATCTGCCCATCTGCTTGCTATCTCCATCAATGCTGACACTGTCCTTGGGTTAGTTCTCCCCAAGTCTTAGACAAAATCTCCTCGTCGAATTCCTGCTACGAACGGATCTATTGCTCTCTCGTCAGATATGTTCTCTGCCGAGTTTTTAATGATGTTCCACCTCTGGATGTACTTTCTCATTGATTCATCATGCTTTTGTCGACACGATCTCAACTCTTCTAGTGATGCGGGTTTTTTGCAGGTGGATCGGAAATTCTTGACGAATACATCCTCAAAACTGTCCCAGCTGTCGATGGAACCTGGGGGAAGCTTCTTTATCCAAGATCTTGCAGCTCCACTCAGGTGTACTTGAATACTCTGCATGGCTGTTGCTCTGGTTCCACCTATCAGCTTCACCGTCTCGAGGTAATCGACTAGCCAATCCTCGGGATCTTGCAGGCCATCAAATTTTTTGAAATTATCGGGTAACTTAAACCCTGAAGGAACCCGAGTTTTCCGGACCCTCCTTGTAAAGCACGGTAGCCCACACATATCCTCGTCATCTATCTCGGGGGAATGCCGATGTTCCCTTCTATTTTGTCGTGCTCTGTCTACCCGTGCTTGGGTTGCTGTATCTCTTGCCCCACTTGTTCTCTCAGGACCTGGTGCTGCTGCAGTAGGTCGTGGACTATTTTGCCTTGCTGATCCTTCGGGAGGCGAATTTATAAACGCCGTTCCCATGGCTCCAACTCCTGCCATGGCCATATTGTACAATGCTTCTCTTGGATCTCCGGGAGGTGGCTTGGATGCGAGGATGAAAGCCTGCGTCGCCATGTACCCAGCTTCTGGTGTCTTAGGGATAATGTTTCCCCTCGTGTCTATCGACATAAAGGACATGTCGAGGTTTTGAACCAGATTCTCCCTATCTGCCTCAGGTATATTCTGCAGCCACGATCTTGCTCTATTTCGAGCTGCTCTGTGACTATCTCCCGAAGTGCCAGATTGTCGACTCAAATCCGCCCTTCGCCTGCTTGACGCGGAAGCCGCTTCCTGCCTCCTGTCCAACTCGTTTTTTTGTTTCTCGAGCTCTCGCCTGATACGTGCAAGCCTATATTGATATGCTTGTAACTCCTCAGGTGTCGCCGTTACGGTCATTGGTTCTGTGCCATCAATGGCTCTCGCAACTCTATCCCATACTGCCTGCGGAAATTGTGTCATCTGCCGCGCTCCAGGCCCAACATATTTTGTTCATAAACCTCGAGTGAGATCTGCAGGGTCGACATACGGATTTCCCGCATCGTCGAAATTCTCTGACGTCTCCTTCTGTGGGCGACTTGTTTCTCCAATGGCATAGATCTGATGATATTTTGGATTCTGAACTTTGTCAGGTTTGGTGACACCATCATAGAGAGTGGTGAAGACCTTCCCCACAACATTGGATCTGTCGATGAAGTTGAAGCTGTCTATGTTGCTCGGGTCATCGCTTATATCGGAGTCCGCAGATGACTCGAAAGACATGTCGCTGAAGATCTTGGCGAGTTTTTCGCTTGCCACAGTACTGATGAAGCGTGGCGACGAAGTCTCCTCGTCGCCTGACTCGATTGACGATGCAGAACTCAAAAAATCGGGATCGACCGCTGATAATCCCGACGAGATCGGAATTTCGAGACGATACGCTCCTTCTTTCTCGACGCGGAAGTGGAACTTTCCGAACGTCATCTTCATGGGCTCCTCCAGATACGCATATGCATCCAAACGGGAGGGCGGGTGAGGAACAAAATCAATTAGACCATTTTCGATCTGTTTACCTCTGTCCATCGCGTTGCTTGCAGTTGACGAAGTCGACGATCTTGAACGTGCCATCGAGATCAGATCCTTGACACCTCCAATTCCCACAGACGGCGCCAATTGACAAGGGATTAACTTATCAATGCCTACGGATTGTAGACTAGGGTTTTAGCGGAAGTAGAGGGCAAGTAGATCTCGAAGGTTTCAGCCAAAAAGTACTCGACGATGTAAAAACTAGGGTTGCGTGAAACAATGAATCGATCCTTTCTTTGTCCCTCGACTCCCCCTTATATAGGAGGTGGAGTCGAGGGATTCACAATACACAGGTTACAGAGTCCGGGAAGGTTTCTAACTCATCCCGTAAGATTACAAGTATGTTTTTCGTAATACAACTCTAGCTTTCCTTAATACTAACTTGGGCTTCCGAATCTTCATATTCATCGAGTCGTGGGCCTTCAGTAAACCCCGGGTACCATCTTCGGCAGGCCCATTGGGGATGCCTATGTCACTCGATATTATGGAGATGAAGGCAAAATACAAATCGATGGATACAAGCGTGGACGAACTCTTCGGATACTTGAAGATCCACTTTTCTAAAGATAACACGTGTGCCGGTAGCCTACAGGAGGCCAAGAAAATCGTGTGCCCTCTCGATTTATCGCACAAGAAATACCACGCCTGCATCCGTGACTGCGTAATATATCGGAACGAGCATGCCAAGCTCGATACATGCCCATAGTGTGGTGAATCTCGATACAAGAGAGGGACGAGAAAATCTCCTCGAAAAGTTGTGTGGTACTTCCCGCTCACGCCCCGTCTGCAGCGGTACTTCGTGGACCCCAAGGAAGCAAAGCTCATGCGCTGGCACGCGGAAAGAAAGGAGGCGGTGATGCGTGATGTAGAACGGGTTGAAAACCCAGTGCTAACACACCCTTCGGATGCAAGCCAGTGGAAAACATTAGACGATGAGTATTACGAAGAATTCGGGAAAGAACCAAGGAACATCAGGTTGGGTGCGAGCACCGACGGACTCAATCCGTTTGGGAACCAAAGCAGCAAGCACAGCACCTGGCCCGTGTTTGTATGGATGTACAACCTCCCTCCATGGCTATGCCTGAAGAAGAAGTACATACACATGAGTATGCTAATCCAAGGGCCGACGCAGCCAGGGAGCGATATCAACCTGTATCTGGAGCTATTGAAGGAGGAGCTAGTCACTCTGTGGGAGGAAGGGATAGAAACTTGGGATGCCTACGGACAAGAAACTTTCCGTATGAAAGCTGCACTGTTGATGACGGTGCATGACTATCTTGGATACGGATATATCGTGTGCCAGGTGTGCCACGGACACAAGGCATGTGTGAGGTGCATGGAAAAGACGCCGTTTTACAGCTGGGTAAGGATCCCGGGTCTTCAAAAACCGTCTACATGAGGCATCGAATGTGGCTTCCCAAGAATGACCCGTGGAGGAAGTGTGGAGACCTGTTCAATGGGAAGGATGAGGTCGAGGGACCTCCACCTAGGCGAAGCGGCGAAGAGATAGATACTCTGTTGAAAAACTGGATAGACTGCCCTCCGGCGGGTAAGATAAAGATCCTGAAGCGGAAGAAAGGAGATAAGAGAAAGAAAAAGGAACCCGGGCCGCTCTTGGGGGTATGGAAAAGGAGGTCCGTGTTTTGGGACTTGCCGTACTGGAAGATCCTCGGTACGCCTCATAGCCTTGATGTCATGCATATCACGAAGAACGTGTGCGAGAGCTTGCTTGGCACTGTGCTCAACATGCCGGAGAGGACCAAAGACGGGTCGAAAGCAAGACACGACCTGATGGCCCTTGATATCAGAAAAGAGCTTCATTTCGCGCCGGTTGACCAGGAAACTGAGGAGGAGGAGACGGATGGTCGCAAACACAAAAGGGTGGCCAAGCAGCGCGAAACTCCCAGCCCCTCCTGCTTCACTCTATATCCCGACGAGCTCGAACAATTCTTCAAGTGCCTCCTAGAAGTCAAATTTCCCCTAGGCTACGCGGGGCTGATACGCAGATGGCTAGACCCGACGAAAAAAATCTTCAGCGGGATGAAGTCTCATGACTGTCATGTCATGATGACGCAGATACTTCCGGTTGCAATCCGAGGGATAATGGAACCGCACGTCAGTGCGACGCTGACTGACCTGTGTAACATCTTCAACGTCATCACTCGAAAGTCGATAACCGTCAAAAAAGTCGGGAGGCTGCAGGAAGAGATCGTCACCATCCTATGCGAGATGGAGATGTACTTCCCGCCCGCATTCTTTGACATCATGGTCCATCTGCTGGTGCATATAGTAGACGATATCGAGGATCTCGGGCCTCCGTTCCTTCACAACATGATGGCGTTAGAAAGAATGAACGGGTTCATCAAAGGATACGTTCGTAACAGGGCACATCCGGATGGAAGCATCGTCCAGGGCTTTCTCACCGAGGAGTGCATCTCTTTCTGCAAGAATTATCTAAACGAGGATGACCCACGCCCGGTTGGATTGCCCGCCAACAAGCACCTCGGCAGATTCGAGGGAGTAGGCCACAACGCTGGCAGGAGGGAACTCGACGCGGATCAAGATGATAGGAGAACAGACTTTAATAGGGCCCACTTAGTAGCACTACATCACATGAACGAGGTCGAGCCTTGGGTGGATCAGCACATAAACATGATCAAGAGCAGGGCTGACAAGCCGATGACGGAAGAAGAGGTATTTAGAGCGCACAACTCCTCTTTCGCGCGCTGGTTCAAAGACCAGATTGATGCCAATCCCCCACCAATGGCAAGCGACGTAGACAAAATGATATTGGCCTTGTCTTATGGGCCCGCCCCCAACCTCATGACTTATTAGAAATACGACATCAACGGTTACACATTCTCCACGGAGGAGAGAGACAAAAGAAGCGACTATCAGAACTCGGGTGTGACGATGGAATCGTACACAGGTGAAGAGAAGAAAAGGTACTACGGAAGGATCGAAGAAATCTGGGAGCTCGAATACGTCGGGGAGAAGCTACCGATGTTTCGTGTCAGATGGGCTACGGACGTCACAAAAGAAGATGCGTATGTCACCACCATGCGACTGCCCCCCAAATCCAAGACCAAGAACCCTACCGCGCAAAATGAGCCTTGGGTATTGGCTAAGCACGTCGAGCAATGCTTCTTCATAACTGACCCATCAAGGCCCAACCGTGTTGTCGTAAGGAGAGGAAAAAGGGCCCTCGTCGGAATGGATGGAGTTGCCGACGAGAAAGACTTCGACGGCCTCGTCGGAGACCCAATGATGGAAGAACCCGATGAAGACGATAGAACCTACACACTAAGAAGAAGAAGGACGACGCTACATAGGTCAAGTCTTCCTCCGTACACAAGGAGTCGCGACGATACCGGTGGGGTCACAAGGACCAAGCGGAAGGAACTTTGAAGTCATTTGTGTATTTCTAATAATTATCTCTCGAACAACCATTTGTCCTTCATGTTTATCCTAAATTTATGTCTTGGTTTTTTATCGGATATCGCCGAAAGGACTTTGAAGTCATTCAAGAATTAAAATCATCAATTTATGTCTTGCAATTTATCCTTCATTGATTTTTTATCGGATGTCTTAGCTAGGAAAGGGAAAGAAAAAAAGGGGGGCTTTTTTGCACTCACAGGGATTCGAACCCTGGTGCTTCGGCTGTGCACAACAGAGTGGCACCACTGTGTTAACGGATCGGTTTTGATTAATCTATAGGTTTACAGAACTAAAGGTGTCTCGCCAGCTGGGAAGGAAAAAAAATGTTACCCCCGACGAATTAGACGCTTTCGCCGGTGATAACTGCACTTGGGCCCACCTGTAAGCGACAGAAACGTTACCGCCGGCGTTTTCACGAATTCGCCGGGGGTAAGTCGACTAGGACTTAGCCAAAAAATCCCCCCCGTCCCCGTCGTCCCCAAATCCCACCGCGCCTTCTTCTCCCACCCCGTCTGCCGCCGTCATCGATCCGCCGCTGTCGCTGCCTCCCCCAAATCCCCCACCGCACGCATCTCCTGCCGCCGTCATCAATCCGCCATCGCCGCCTCCCCCAAATCCCCCACCGCACGCATCTCCTGCCGCCGTCGTCGATCCGCCATCGCCACCTCCCCCAGACCGCCGCCGTCGACATCAACCTCAAGCTCGTCTGCTGCTGCCTCCCCCAGACCGCCGCCGTCGTCAGCAACCTCGACGTCGCTGCTGTCTCCACAGGTGCGCCCCCTCTCCTCTGCCCCCTCTCCTCTCCCCCGAACCCCTCCCCTATCGTTGCTGTTGCAGCCCCTCCGCCTCCCCCGATTACCTTTGAAGGATGAGCCAACACAAGTTTTGATACTGCTACAGAATCCATCCTGCATATGAATTAAGCTTGCCAACATGATTAAATCATCTTTCAATCTTCACAGAATAGAAAGGAAAATGAGAAAACAATGAGGAACATCCAGCTTTAATAGGGAATACAGTACAACCCAAACCTTACTTGAATAACCCAATGCATGTGTGCAAGCAGATCAAGCTATAAGCAGGCAACATAAGTAAATAGGCTGTGGTTGTTTGTTGCTTTACTGGTGCACTGTTTTACTGGTCCTCAACTCTGCTGCACTGTTTTACTGGTCCTGCATTTGTATACTAATGACTGGACCTGTACATATACTCGTAAATCAAAGTTGGCAGGCAAGCATTTGGGGTCTTCTTTTTGGCTGTGATTGTTTGTCCTAAAGTATGACAGTGAAACAGGATGAATTTTTATTTTAATACTCTTTCCCTGTGAGCTTATATGGTGAAGAATAGTTAAGATATAAAACACATATATTCATATAAGAGCACAAGTTTGTAAAAACAGGGGTCCATCCTTAACAATTCACATAGCACATAATTTCTTCAGTCAGTTGAACAGAGTATCCTTTAGTACAAGCCTAACAGTATATGATGTTTCAGGGAATGGCATAGCTGCTGCTCAAATTTCCCCTATCCTTTAATTTTTCTCTAGATGGCAATTATCATTTTCTGCCAGAAACTGGAGTTCTTACCCCTGCCCTAGCAGTCATGAAGATGTTAAGCCCTTTACTGGCTGCAACATTTAAGATGTTTATTTGGAATCAATATTCATATGTCTCATTTTTATATGTGGAGACTAAGTGTTGAATTTTCTGAATTGCAGGAACCGCCGCAGGAACAAGCTGCCCGCCTCTCCGACCTCGTCTTCACCGCTCACTCCTCCAGAAGCTCGAGGTAATTAGAATGAGGATGAATGTGAAATGGCATAGCTGTGAAATGGCTAGACCTGAGCATATGCTGGACCTGATGTGGTGGTGCTAGACCTGAGCATATGCTGGAGGCTCAGGTCATTGCTATATTGATGTGTCTGGAAGGAAAAGTTGTGTGAAATGTGTCTGCAGGTACATTGAGTGCCAATGTTTCGCCGGAATGTCGATTAACTTCCGTTCCGGCGAATTTCTGGCACTCCGGCATGACCATTTTTTAGCAAAGGTCATGCCGAATTTTCGCCGTAGGCAGAGAGATTGCAATTAAATGAAAAGCATAAGCTTAACAGAGCTAGGGGTAGTACCTAGTAGTGGATTTCCACCCTGTTAATAAAGCATGCTATGCTATGCTGATATAGCTTGTGAACTACGACAGTCCAGGAAAAATAAAGCATGCTATGCTGATAAGCATATGTAGTTCCGTTCTCAGATAATAGGAGAGATTTTTGCATACATAGATGTACGGTTTCATTATGACCTCTTTTATAAATCTTTCTTTTTTATTATGTATTTATATGCATCCTCTCTGTGATGGATAGTGTAGGCGCCCATATCCAAATCTTGTGCACCTATATGATCTGAAACCTGAATTGATGACTGAAACATATGTGGAGTAGTTTATGTCTGAAACCTGAATTGATGAATGTGCTACTGTACTACTGTAATTGAGCTTACAATCATAATTAAAGATCATACTCCATCCCACTGTGCTACTGTAAATAGCCAACAAGTATGCTGTCTGATCATAATCAAAGTACAATAAGCAGTAGATTTAAATTCATAAATCTCTTCAGGACATGGGTTACAGTATATGAATTTCTGAATTTGTTAAGTGATAGTTACAGTATATGAATTTCTGAATTTGTCAAGTGATAGTTACAGTATATGAATTTCTGAGTATATTTTTAAAATGAACACTTACAGTAGCTTTTGCACTTACAATAGCTTGTGCACTTACAGTAGCTTGTGCACTTACAGTAGGTATAGCTAGCGATGTCGTCTTCTGCAGACCCCAACGAAGACGTTGACGGGTCTTCTCAGCGGAAGTTGGATGAGCACTACAGGCTCATGGTCTCGGATCAGCTGGAGGAACTTCCAAGGGGCAGCGATGACGAGTCCTCGGAGGAGGGGGATGATGAGATGGACAACATGATGCCCATGATGGTGAGGATGAGAGGGCCGCTGCCGACGAGACCACCGACAGTAGCGTTGCCGGGGGTAGCTCGGATACTACTA
This sequence comes from Lolium perenne, assembly GCF_019359855.2. Lineage (NCBI taxonomy): Eukaryota > Viridiplantae > Streptophyta > Magnoliopsida > Poales > Poaceae > Lolium > Lolium perenne. Next base: position 25,339,047 of record NC_067246.2, on the reverse strand, counting down.
ACGAGGCCAAGAGGAAACGGAAGCAGCGGCGCCCAAACAGGGTCGGCACCACTCGCGAAATAATCACCGCGGTGGACGCCAAGACCGGTCTTCCTACTGAGCCCAAGCACCTGGCGAAGGGGTACGGCCTCCAACTGGGAGCAATCCTTCGGGACGTCGTCGACGTCAACGAGATGAAACTCCGAACCAAGAAGAAGCAGCATCTGCAGGCCCAACTCCTTGCGCGGCTGCACGTGCGGTATGAATTCCCTGTGAAATTCAGGAACGAGGATCCCAAGGATAACCTCGTGAACAGACGAGCCCTCTCTAAGTTCACCAAGAACCTCAGCGGTTATAAAACCATGCTGAGGGGGATGCTTGGTGACAATGAGACTTGGACAGAGATCCAGCGCCACTTCCCGCGGATGACGCTGGAGCAGTATAATAAATTCTTGGAAAACGAGCAGCTCGAGTACACCAAACAACAATCGGCCTGGGGGAAGGAGCTGGCGGATAAGAACATCGGTCACCACAATCTCGGTTGCCGTGGCTTCGAAGGCAAGCAGCCGGTATGGGACAAGGAGGACCAGGCCTACATAAACGCTGGCCTCGAGCCCCCTTTTGCCAAGTACAAAGACCCACTCTTCAGGGCATATCTCAGGTCCCGATACCATAGAGAAATGGGTGGGAAACGTGTCACGAAACCTGATGTGGTGGTGGGAGTTGAGTTGGTCGCCGACGCGAAGATGATCGCACTTGAGAAAGCAGTGGTAAGCAATTTACCAGCTTATTAATTTGATACTGCTCACCAAGTCCATTACATTCTAAAATTGTTCATGTTACTTCTGGCAGTTGAACGAACAAGCAGCCGCCGAATCAGCTGGCTCCTCGTCCCAGATGTCGACGGGCAAAGTCCCGTGGGACACGCCTTTTATCAAGGGTCTGAACATCGTGAAGGAGCGGCCACCGTTGGACAAGCCCCACCGTGTCCCCGGCGCCGGAGGAGGTCGCAAGCTTGTCGACTATGGCTTGGACGTGCCCGCAAGCACTAAGGAGTCGCGGCAGGCGCAGAAGGACCGGGAGCACGAGGCTCTTCTGAAAAAGGTGGCCGACTTGGAAACAACCATGGAGCAACGCGTCAATGACGCGGTTGCTAGCAAGGTCGATGACGCGGTGGCAAGCAGGGTCAATGAAATCATCCCTGATCTTGTGCTGTCGATGAAGAATTACTTCGCCGGCGGCCAAAAGGGACCGATGCCGGTGATCAGCCTAGGCGCCAGCAACTCGGACAACCGGCCTCCAACTATACACGCTCAATGCACACCCAACTTGGTATGCGCTAGAGAGGATTCGCCGGCCATGGGGGGCGCCAGTAGCCCCTCAGTCACGTGCACGCCTAGCCTCGGTCCTTCGACGCGAGCCGAGCTCGACGCCCTCACGGTAATTAATTTAGCCTCTCAAGCCTCTACAAATTAGTTACTTTGTCATCGCCCCTCTCTGACCTACACATGTTTTCACAGGAGGACGTGACTCCTTGCACCTTCCTACAGAATGTGGATAACAAGTTGAAGGATGTAGCGAGCGGCAGTGTCCTCCTGCCAAAAAATCGGACATTCCACTGCGCCAGGATGGATGATAGCATGAGCCGGGTTCACGTGAATCGGGCGTTACCGGGATGCCAACACCTCCATCCTCCTTATCAACCCCCGGAAACGGAAACCCCGCTCACTCTCGGGGACCTCAAGAATCACATCCTTCTATGGCCGAAAGCCCTAATTCGGCTGAACACCGCCTCAGTTTCGGAGGCAAGCTATGGCATGGTCACTCCTAAGGATGCGACGGCTGCCCCGAGCCAAGCCAGGGTCAGTCCTCCACCGGCTGGTGGTCCTTTTGAGCCCGATAGTTAGCCCGACAGTCAGCACGACAACACGTTGGACATCGATCAAGCTCCCATCGATACGTTCATCGCTGAGATGGAGGGCGACGGGGTTTCTCCTTACAAGCCACCCGCCGGTCATATCCTAAAGAAGAAGTTGCTCCTTTCACAAGAAACGCCCGAGCAGGAAGACACTACCGCCTTCACCGCTCCACCCCGAGTTGGGCTTACCCCGAGGACACTCCTTGGTGCGACCACGGATGGTATGAAACAAAACGCCACTCCCAGTTGCAATAAGAAGAAGGGCAGGAAGCGGAAGAAGTCGGGAGATGTTGCCGCAAGCAAGATAGTGGTTAGTGACAAGTTGCCGACCCCGTGGAGGAAGATGCATCACCTAGGCCAGCCTATGCTGCCGGCACACGTTGTCAAGCAGGTGACGCCGGATATGAGGAGCGTGCATGATGCTGTTCTAATGAAGGAGCAGCTACTTCTTCAAGATAGAAATCCCTCGTACCCGGTTTTGACGGCCAAGGTGCCCACTGGCTTTGGCTTTGTCACCACATACCCTGCGGACTTGATGTTCATTCGATATGAAGACATCTTCAGGCTCTTGAACATGCAACAGCTAGAACGAAACTTGGTCCGCCTCGTATCGCTCAGCATGGCGCACGATATCGTCATGGAGAACACAGCGCACATCGCTATCATGGACCCCTTCTACATGACTCCAGCTGTCGCCCAGAACGAACAAGCGTTTCTAGCGAAGTACATCAAGGATTTCTTGGTGTTAAACAAGGATAAGAAATGCTTTTCCATACCATATTTCCACGAGTAAGTATTTGGTTACTAAAGTACCCTCTATTACATTCTTTCATGAATTTCCTTAATAGCTGAGTATGATGGTTTATTTCCATTTTGCGCAGATTCAAGTACTGCACCCTCCTCCTCTTTCACCCGTATCATTCCCATGTCACTTATCTCGACTCCGGGCTTGATCCGGAGAAAGATTACACCGACCTTAAGTCTACACTTGATAAAGCCCTCAGCGGCTTCATAGCCGAGGTTGGCATCGACAAACTCAGGCATGAGAAGAAAGTTAAAGGTTGCTATGTGTGCAACCACATAACCAAGTTCCCCTGCCTCAAGCAATCGGCGGATGACAATGGGATGGAGGCCTGGTTTGCCATCCTACAGATGAGGGCGATTGTAAGGTCTCAGAACGATCTCTTGTTGCCATCCGGTCTTCAGGGGAAGTTCGTGAACATGTCGGACACCAACGATGAAAACGTGAGAGCCGAGTTCCATGCCATCCAGCGGACCATTTGCACAATACTCTGGAGGGATGTCTGCAGTAATGGTGGCTTGTTCCACTATGGTCCCACACTTTCTAATTCCGAGATAGAAGGCCGATTAGAAGATGGATGTGACGACAGAACATTCAACATGCTCGAGGGCATCCGTCCCTTCCCGCCGAAGCCGACTTGACTCAAAAACTTTTGTCCCCTGCAAATGTTAGTCATAAAATTACTTAAGTATTTTTCATGCTTTTTCTTTGCACTCCTATATGTTATATCTCTCTCTATTAATGTACTAACAACTTACATTTCTTTTTTGTGTGTTTGCATAGAAGACGTACTATGTCGTCTACCACGGCAGGGTTCCTGGAGTCTACGAGGACTGGGAAGACTGTAGGAGGCAGGTCCACCGTTTCAGCAGCAACAACTACAAGGGGTACACCACTTTGGAGGAGGCGGAAGCTCGATACGCCAACTTTCGAGTGGGACAGAGGAGGGAGATCTGGGGGACCCCTTTCATCGTGATGATGCTTGCCGCCACCGCCTCTCTAGTTTACTATGTCATTGTTGTTTAGCTAGGTCGTCGACTGGACTTATATGTATTTGTGTAATATGTGCTACTTCGAGTCGTGATATGTTTGAACCATATGGTCGACACTTGTGTTATTGATGCATGCATGCATGTTATGGACATTTCGGGACTTTCTAATGATGTGTATCATTGCCAATGATGTGTATCTTGCTAATGATGTCTATCTTGCTGTCATTCTGGTATTTGCCTATATATTCTGTGTATATGCTATGAATTCTGGTGTATATGCTGTGTAATTCGATTTTTTTATTTTTTCTCCTGTTAATATTACCGCTGGCAAAATTCTACATGTATCCTTGGCGATTTGGGAAGGCGCCGGTGGTAACGACCTGATGCCCCTGGCGAGATGGGAAGGCGCTGGCGGTAACGACCTGATGCCCCTGGCGAGATGGGAAGGCGCCGGCGGTAACACTTACCACCGGCGAATTGGAAGGCGCCGGCGATGAGGCATTACCACCGGCGAGGTGATCGCCAGTGAATGCGAAGGCGCCGGCGGTAAGCCATTTCAGGTCGCCGGCGGTAAGCCATTTCCTAGTAGTGAAAAAATAGTTATATGCAACCATCACAAAGTATCTCACAATTGCCAAGAACAAGTCACTACTCAAACAAAGACATAGAGGTACAATACAACATGGGAAAACGATAGATTGCCGCACACATCATGTTTGCCAAGAGATTACAAGGGGTAAATGAAGATGGTGCTGCTGTAGATGGTGATGAAGATGCTGATGATGCCCACACTGAAGGGGGGTGGAGTCCACCGGAGGAGATTCCAGCAGTGTCCCCCCCGATCTCCATCGACGGTGACCTATTGACTCTCTGTTTATGTGTTTTTGATCTCTGGCGCCGTAGCCTCGATGAAACCCCCGGGAGTCATATATATAGTAGATTTTAGGTCAAAAAAGTCGGTTGGCGAAAAGATCATGTGAAACAGACGCTCGAGATGGGAAAGAGCAAACGTGGCGCGCCCGAAGGGGGAGGGCGCACCACCAGGCTTCTTTCCCAGCCTATTGATCTCCTGGTGTCCTGCTTCAGCCTATCTTGTTCGTCTCGAAAATTCTGAAGCGTGGCCCATAACCTTGCCTTTTTTCGAGTCCCGTAGCTGCTGTAAAGTCAAAACCACTAAAAAGAGGCATTTTCTGTCAAATAGAATTAAAACCGGAGGAGAGGAGATTGTTTATAAAATCCCCTAAAACATCATAAAACATGGGAATAACATTATATAAGATGCAAATATGTGTTAATATGTTGCAATAGAGAGCAAAGTTCATGTATGCATTTTACATGCATCAACATCCCCAAGCTTAACCTATGCTCGTCCTCGAGCATAAAGGTGATAAAGCTAACATGGACTTTGGAGTTTATTGCATTGCTTCTAAAATACTTTGACAAGAACTTTGCTCTATGCATGCATAACAATTTAACATGGAAAATATCTGAAACATAGCTTAATTAATGAAATAGCAATGTGCTAATAAAAATCCACTATGTTGGTGTGCTTCTATCTATATATGGTGTAAAAGAGATAATATATGGCAACACTATTTGGACATGATTAATTGATAGTAGCAACAAATAGAGTTCTAACATTGCATTTCATGGAATCATAAGCAGGGTTTTTGAGACTTTGATTCCTTCAATTGTTGACTAGTAATTCATCATGCTTGTATTGCAAACCAAATAATGGGAGGATGCTATATCCCTCCAGTCTTTTAACATTCAAACTCTCATAGAAGAATCATACATGAGGAATTAGCTAGTATTTTTATTTGACCATAACGTGGAATGGAAATGGGTCAGGTGTTCTCTTCTTAGATTTTCACCTTATGAGTGGCAGGGGTTCTTCCCCTTGATATAAAAATAGCCGACTCATTGGATTCTAACTCTTCTTCGCGTTTTCCTCTTTTTTTTTCCTTTTCTTTCTTTTCCTTCTCTTCTCTTTTTCTTCATCTTTTTTTCTCTTGTTTTTCTTTTTCTTTTCTTTCTAAGTGGTGGCTCATTGGTTCAAAGGCTAGCAATAGGTTGGTTGGTCAACCAAAGATACTATCAATTGACTTACATATGCTTCAAGGATGAGGTTCACCATTTAAAAGATTGGACTAACACACAGACATCAACCTTCATATTTTAAAGACAAATAGGAATATGTTTATTCCTTGGGAACTTCTTAGTTTTAGCCCATTATATGTAATTATTTATCATTGAACATGTTCCAAGTCCGCAATAACAAGCATAATGGGATGCATAGACTTTTATTCGAAGCTACTATCTCTCAATCAAGTATAAGTAACGTTCCTTAATAGTATCTTATTTGCATCAAATATAGCGAGGAGAACACAAATATAGAAAACATCTAATATCACTTTCCCAAATATTGATAAAACTATGCGCAAGTATTTGCTATGGTTAAAGTGCACACATAAATATAGCAAAGGTGTCATACTTTCTTTTATCAATTCCCACATAAGCATGCAAATTAGTTTCATTAAGATCTTTAAGAATAGGATAATTTACTTCATTATCTCCTTCATAATATTTCAAAGCATTTTTCATGATGGTAATATTTATTTTAAAGCAAAAGTAGACACAAAACTAATAAAAGACGATCCAAGTTTTAGCGAGAATTCTATGTTGTTGAAAAAAAAAGTTTAGAAGTGTGCAAATCAAGAGTTTTAATATGAGTCCAGTGGGGTGCCTTGGGAATCACCAAGCTTATGATTTTCACCATTCTTGGATTGCTCTTTGTTTGGTGTTCTTCCATTCCCTGTGACAAAACTTCAACACAAAACTTTCTTCCCATTCTTTTCTACAGGGTGACATTAGTGGTAAAATGATATCATGCTTGCTACTATTTTCTTCATAAATAAAATTCTATATTTATGAACCAGAGAGCACATAATGTTCTACTCATTCTAATATATCAAAAGTTTCAAGCAAAAATCATTATGATACTGAAAAGAATGGATGTAACATTGAAAGGCAGAATCTCTCCAGAATTTTTGCTACAGAAAAACTGAACTTTTAATACCACTTACACACATAAGGAATTTTAGCTAATTTTGTGCATATATAGGAAGGAAAATTACAGCTACTGTGAATTTAGAAAGATTTTAGGAGTTACCAAAAAAATCATGCACTAAAAAGTGCAGCGCGGGGATCAGCAACTCCAAATTTTGTTTGCTACTTTTATCATCAAAATGGGTAAAAACTTGGTACTTTATTTAGAAACTAGAGAGTAAACTAAAACAAAAATAACATGCTACAACAAGGATGCGTAGAAAAAAAAACTAAAAACAATCAAAGATAACTAAAAACATGGTCCCCGTAAACATTCAAAAGGATCATGAAGATAAAACTAGAACATGAGTTTGAAATGATTTACTTGAGATATTTGAAAGAAGAGGGGGGTGCATGGGAGTCCCCAAGCTCATGATCTTGCTACTTCTGGTCATCTACTTTTCTCATCATATCATGTTACACATCACAAACAAAGAAATATTTTCATCCCCATGATACTCCAATGCCTACAAAATGGTTAGTTCTCCAAACAAATGATATGATAATTTCTACCAAGATGGGAACTATAGGAATAATTGGGAAACCATTTGATTCAAGAAGCTAACATATATAAAGAAAGGAAACACTCTTTTTTTTTTACTTTAGGAAGAGTTTTAGTGATATATATATACTTTGCAATGGTTCCACTGGCATGAACAACACATGCTCAAGGTTGACCCCAATTTGTTCATTGCTCATCCTTCTCATTTACTCTTCAATACTTTTTTATGTTATTAAAACTTATAAACTCGTTAATATGTAATAAAAAGTAAAGCTTTTTAACAAGGACATAAAGGTGTGCTGAAATTAAAAGTTACTTGAAAACATATGGAGCACACCACAAGATTTGAAACCAATACCTTTTAAATCTCACTCTCTTCCTATGCATTAGCATTTTACATATGAATAAATAACAACAAATAAATGGTAGCCAATGCATATGATGACCAGTAACTTGCATTTTAAATAACATGAATACATAAAGAGGGCTCTTATCTCTTTCTCTTTCATAATACTTGCAAGCATCAAGAGCAAACTCAATAACATAGTTGAGAACAGAATCACCACATAAAGACAAATCATCTAATAGCTTATGGCATTATCTATTTCTTTTAAATCATCATGATCCTCCCATAAATTAGACAAACTTATATCACATATAGGATCATCACCAATATTATAAGAAGGGTGTTTTGTGTATTACCATTGTTGGAAGTTAGAGATGGGTAGCTACTCCATTCTTCCTCCTCTTGTTCTTCTTCATGCTCTTGTTGGGGTTGCATGGGCATCCCCAAGATTATGCTTTTATCATCCTCTTCCTCCTTCTTTTGTTCCTCTTTGTCTTCCTCTTGGGGCTACATGGACATCCCCAAGCTTATGCTTTCATCACCTTCTCCCTGCAAAATATTAGTGCTCTCTTGTATAGCTTTGGCCCTCTTATTATAGTCAACAACATAGATATTATCTATGTGTTTTTTCATACAATGATAAAACATACAAAAGATTAAATTTTCAGATTCATAAGCTACAGGGTATGTTTTACGTTTGCAAACGAGGTGTATAATTCAGAGGTTGCCATAGAAACAACAAATTGCTTGACTTGTTCCATCCCTAAATGAGAATAATCACCCCTATGATAGGATGCAATAACATATTCTTCATGGGATCTACATTGAAATTCAAAGTGTCTAGAATTTTGTCTATACAACGTAACAGTTTTCATAATAATGGTAGTCAAGCAAATCCTTAGCAATAGAATTTAGAAGTCTCAAGCAATATTCTAATCTTTTCCCTTCTTCTGATTCTCCATGTTTCTTAGCAATCTCAGCAACATTCAAGTACATAAACAAAGTGTCATTGATATTCATACTTGTGCTCATAACAGGAGTATTTTTGGTATTTTTTATTTTCTAAAATAAAGGTATTACAAGTAAACTAGTGCTATGTTCCCCGGCAAACGGTGCCAGAAAAGTATCCTGATAATTAACCCCCAAGTGCAGGGATCACCGTAGTACAATTTGATAAGTATTTGAGTGTCGAACCCACGAGTAGCTGAATGTAAACAATCTATTCTCTAAAGCCCTATAACCCACATATATGGCCTTCTATGCAAAGCTAGGAGATATTGTGTGTGTGTGAGGAGGTTTTTACTATGAAAATACAAGTGCTGAAATTAAAATGCACGAAGTAAATATAACGCAAGAAAAGTAAAGTGCAATCAAGTAATATGAGATGAAGTGGAGTAACTCGAGGGAGTAATTATTTTAGCAAATTGCTACTTCATTTGTGTGGTTGTCGTAATTAGTGAAGGATAAAGATAGTCTTTTTTATAGTTTCTTCTAGAGAGGAGCCATAGATAGGTGAAGCCATAGACATGTGCAAATACACCACTAATGATTGATCCTAAGGCCATATGTATCAGCAAACAACGAAATTATTAAGACATAAAGTCCAACCACCGCTCTAAGTTAAGGTCCCCATAGTTATACCCTCTTTTATTAACCATGAATTAATACAACATGCATCTAACAATTGGGTCATCATTTCTTTCAGGCTCCAGCTGTCCCTCATCCTATCAACATGCAACGGTGACAACCTTATGCATCCTGGCCCCCAACATATGTGTGCACACATATATCAGTACAAAAGATCATCATGGAAGATAACAAATACTTATATGAAGATATCACAAAGTATCTCACAATTACCAAGAACAAGTTAATGCTCAACCTGATAAATTTAGCAATCTATAGCGGGTTCTCCACAAGCTCTCGTCGGGTCACAGTCTTTCTGCGGCAGACGATATTCTTGAAGCTTGAGCGTTAGCTGTCGACGAACATTGAAAGGCCAACGATGGGTGAACCCGTCCAGCTGCTTGTTAGAGGACTTCGCCATGAAGCCGGACTAGATGTCTAGAACCCAATTTACCATGGCCATAAATAACTCGATCGGGATGCTAGTGAGAAAAACTCTGGTACATGCCCTAAAAAGAGACATCACATAAAGGCTCTTCGAATTTAGAAGCGGGGGTCTTAAAAAGGTCACAAGCGAATGTACTACCCGACCTCTAAACCAAATAGTTTGGGAGGCTTTGAAAATATCCATTCCAGTTGCAAATCAATGGCTCGAGAGGATGTTTTTACAGGACAAAAATCATCTTTCCCGCCGGTCCACCGCCAGAATAGAGTTCATGTTGTCCGAACCGAGATATGCGCCATGGCCGAATAAAGGATGGGGACGGTGAATATGTAAGCAAATTATCATACTACCTCCGATTACAGGAATAAGGCGCCCTCGCTTTACGTGCTTTTCGTTTGACCAAGAATTACTTCAAATATATAAAGATTATTTGTATGGAATTAACATCATTAGAAAGTTCTTTTTAATACGAATCCAACGATACTAATTACATATAATATAATCAAGATTTTGTTGTTCAATTTTTATGATCAAAGTTTGTGTTGAAATACGCGTGCGCCTTATTCCTTGGGACGGAGGTAGTATGATTTAACCCAAGTGACAGTAAATAAATCATGATGCTAAGTATAGGAAATCTGGAATTGAACTCGACATGCGAACTAGCAAAGTAGATGAACATATCGCATTTAAACATGATAAAGTGATCATATCTAATTCGATTTCTAGAACAAGAAACTTTAACAAAATCTTAAAGAAAGAGAACAATATCACATACAATGCAGCATGATCATTCACATTGGCATTGTCAGCCCATGTCGCTGAAGAGGTAGTCATCAACCTAGAAGATGTCGTCGTCGGGTAGGGAGTTCTCAGATGACTTGATATTGCTACTTGTCGTGCGAGAGTGCTCCCTAAAAACCTTACCACCTGTCACTTGTATAAGTATAAGTATATAAGACTTCGCTCGGGTCGTCCCCTCCAGGGCGACTCGGGGCGGAACCCTATTCCTCCCCGCCACCGCCTTCCCCACCCCCCTCCTCCCTCCTCGCCGTCCCCTGAGGCTGCCGCCGGCGAAGCCTGGCGCGGCCGGTGATGGGGGCGGCGGGGATCCATGCGTGGTCCCCTGGTGCGGCGGTAGGAGGCACGCCTCCGTGCCGGGGGGATGGTCCCGGTACCTGCCGGTCGATGGCGGCGCGGTATCTCATCCTGTCTTGGCCACGGCCTCGCCGGGCGGGCGGTGATGGGGGTGGCGGCGCGGCCCTGGAGCCATGGCGGCGCGGCCCTCTCCTCCGTTCCTCGCCGCGGCCTCGCCAGGCGGGCGGTGATGGGGGCGGCGTCGCAGCCCCGGATCATGGCGGTGCGGTCCTCACCTCCTTCCTCGTCTCGGCATCGCCGGGCGGGTGGGGATGGGGGCGGATCTCGTGCTGCTCCTCCTCAAGGTCTGGGACCACGGCACCAAGGGCGGCGGCCCTGGATGGCGATGGCGGTGACGGCGTCGACCTGGTGGCAGGTGGCGGGCGTTAGGTGCCGCTGACCGTGGCACCGCGGTGGTGGTCTTCTCTCTCGCCAGAGGAGATCGGATAGCTGTGTGGCTAGCCGTGGCGGATCTTGCGATCCGTTGCCTAGCTCCCGATGGCGAGGCGCAGCTACCGGTGAAAGCCGGCCCGGACTTCGGTCATGGCGGATGATGGCGGCGCGTTTCGTCGTTACCTTGTTGAAGGCATTGTCTCTACAGTCTGCGTTCTTCGCCTGGGCTGCTCCAGGGGAAACCCTAGACCCGGGTCTCCCGGATCGGACGATGGCGGCACCCAACGCCGTTCTCCCTGTTGGGGGTATCGTTTTTGGAGCAGACAACGGATGGCGGTGGTGCTGAGGTGGAGCGGTGTGCTTTTGCTGTGTCGGCGTCGTCGAGCCGCCGCGGCATGGTGCAGTGGTGTCTCGGGACGGATGCAGTGTGATGGACACGCGCAGGATGGTGGAGTCGTTTGGCGCCGTGGCGGCATCGATGGCAGGCCTGGCATGGTCAATGCGATGATCTCTCTTGAAGATGGAGTCGAGGAAGACGGTGGTAACAACTTCTATGGCGTGTGCGTTGGCGTATGCTCAGAGTCTGCTTGACTGGATGTGCTTCTCATCTGCTATTGGACGGCCTGGGAAGGCATTTAGTTTTTGGATGATATGAGTTGGTGAATTGTCACCCCCTTCATCCCTCTCTAGGTTTAGCGAGGTGGCTTCGAGTTTGATCTTTTGTATTGCTCTTATAAGGTGTTGTGAATAATCTAATAAAAAAAAGCCGTGTGCATCCTTTAGATGCAGAAGCTGGGGCGATATTTCCTCCATTTCGAAAAAAAAAACTTGTATAAGTATACAAGAGACACGGTTGCAGAGGCCTACTATCCCGTCCTTTGATGTACGACAGAAGATGCGATGAGAAAGACGTGGGTGGTGACACAAGGTTCTGGAAACATGTATTCGCATGTGTTGTGTGTCCTCTATGGTTCATGCATGTCTTGTTATATAGTGCATATCGGATAAGACATGGGGCGCAACCCACGTCCGAGTCAACACAACCCACGATTTCGAAAATATAGAAACGGCTGAATGATATGTGAATGACTTAAAAATTAATACACTAAGTTTCCAAGTAGCTAAAAAAACAAACAACATGTACAGGTATGAGCTCGGCTTGGCTCTCCCGATGCACGCGCGTAGTGACGGGCCAAGATGAAGCGGGCGGCGAAGGAAGTGTGCGGCTTAAGTCACTCCTCTTATTAATTACACCATAGTGAGTAGAGGAGCACTATCCTATATAAGTACTAGAAAGCTTTGGCGCGGTGACACGCCGCGCCCGTGATGTAAATTCTTATAGAATCTGTTGTTCGGAATGCATCCATATGTGAAGTAGAGAATAGTAGATCTCATTACATAATTTTTGGGGTTGTCTCAAGTAGGATAAAACAAATACAGGTTATAAACAGTTATTATTATGTCTCTCTGACCATTTGAGCCACAAAATATTCACCCAAGTAGTCAAATATGACTCAGAGAAAGTAAGCTGAATACATCTGCAAGATTCTTCTCCTGATTCCCACACCAAAAATGTGCTAATAAAATGGAAGTTCAAAGAAGCAGGTCAAGCATGTCTCCATTTGAGCTTTATCTGTTTCTTCTCAGCAGAATCATCTTCTTGCCAAGCTCTGTGTCAACATCAGGTTGGCATGCCTTTTTACTTTCAGAGTTTCCCATTTTCTTGCAACGGTTCTAATATTTGTTGTTGGAGACCTGCAACTGGCGGCAGGCTTATTTCAAAGCAAAGAGGCAAACCAGACTTAGGAATGCGTTTTTTGGAAAACTACTTCCTCCATCCAATAATATAAGACGTTGCTACAGCAAATATATGAGCTAATTGGTTGTAATAATGTCTTATGTTATGGGACAGGTGGAGTACTTTAGAAGGTCACAAATCTGCATATATTTATATATCGAAAGAATAGAGAACTTACAAATATTGAGTTGCTAGAAATCAATAAAAAACGTTCATATATCATCCAATAGAGATCAAATCAATGAAGAAGGTAGGTAAGCTAATGGAGCAAATAAGATAGAATGCACATGAATAATATTTCCCAGTTGGTACATACTTAATTTGGTCGCTATGAAGTTATAGTGTATAAATGAAACATGAACATTTTATAACTCTGGTTACATTTGGCTGACACGGCATATGCCTCAAATAAGACTGTAGGACTGTAGATGAACAAATTAGATAATTTATTTTCAATAAAATCTAGTTAGAACAGAGGATTTAGGACTTCACATGGGGACACTTTTGATGTCAAAGATCAAGGAGTAGTACCTAGAATGCGCGCATGATGCTAACGCTTTCTGTTTTCTCCTCACCAAAAGTATCTCATAATGTGCTTGACCTTTAGAATGCCACTCTCTTTGTCAGTCAGTTGGTTGAGAATGCAGATGAGTGCATGCTTCTTGACACTGAGGCCATGTCTGACATTTGTTTCAAGGTGCTCAAGCTTAACACGCCAGCTGGAGGTAAAATTTGCCCCTTCTTTTATTTTTACTTTCTATGGATGAATATGGCATGATATCAAGTGCATCTTCCTACTTTTTATTATTTTACTGCATGTTATAAAATGTCTTGGCACAATATGTAATGCAAAAAAAAAATCACAACTTTCTCCTTATACCCAAGTGGAAATTTCCAAGGGAGAGATCCTTCACTGATTTGTTCACTAACTTCTCCTTTTGCAAATTATATTTATAGGGAAGTTTTGAACATCTTAGAAATATCTGAAACTCGAGATAGGCACCTCTGTAGCATTTCACTGCTCCTAATTCTACATTGTTATGACTTACATACGTCCTAGTCTGGATTTTACTTAAGCTAGATCTCTGCATATGAGTATTGGAGGTCTTGCTAATCCAACAAACAATTCACCATCGTCTGAACCAATACACAGACAAAAACGATGTTGAGAGACAGAATATGCAGACTATCTGCAGACACCCAAAATACATATGCATATTACTAATATCTAATATCTATAGAGTAGAGTAGAAAATACCTTAAGGGAGGTGCTTTATTTACCTTGGTTTTGAAGATTGAGTCAGCATCCATAGCTGAATTGATTAAACTCTCAGAGAAGATGTAATGGACAGATCATACATATTAATCTTGTTTAATTTCGAAGTGTACACAAATCATGAAGATAACCTTCTTAATGCATGAAAACCTATATGTTGTGTTGTTGAATAATAAAGGAAGTAATTGATGAACAAAACATCCCTGGTTACTCACAGTACATGAGTACTAAACATAGTTTGACAGGTTAATAAGGTACTTGTTTCAGAAAGCTAAAAACAGAGCAAACATTGCCAGTGAAGTAGATATGATTGCAACAGAAAAATCATTGACCAACCAAGCCAGAGAAATGCAGTAGATGATGAATGTGAAACTGGTTTCATCCTAAATATATATCAGAAGCCAACACATCATATTGGTCCACACTATTGAGCAGACTGAAAGTATCCACAACTGGAGTTAATGATTCATCAACTGCAGCGACTGTTACTGATGGTCCCATATTAGAAGCTAGATGAGAAAATGACACAAATGAGGTGCATCAATTCTAAATTGGAGATTTTCTTCATTGCGCCCACTTTTACAACATTTCGTGGCCGATAAACAGCAACAGATTGCCCCTTCAAATGCTACTATACCCGCTAAAAGACGGATTCCATGTAATGGTTCTGTTTCATGAAGTATACCTAAATAAACAGTTGGATGGTTAGTTTAGGCCAGGAATTGAATCACTCATGGCACTACAATTGTCTTATTTATCATGAGTGATGTGTTTTAAACTATTAATCAGATAGACACTTCTCTCATGACACGAACCTGCATATAAACTATCTATACTTGGTCATCGTGGAGGGCTACCCTTTCATCTATTGTCGAGGAGGGACTATGTCTGAACCACTATATCTTACAAACTTTTGCTTGATAGAAAGATAATACCAAGTCAAGAACTCAAACCATGGTCAAGAATAAGTCGGTGGTGTACTAACACGGCATGACATTAACTTCAGTGTACATAGCCCGCGTATGATTTATTTGAGTGCAAGATCTGACCTGCAATACATGCGGTAGGGGCTCAATAGAGGCAGCCTGACGCTGGCTTGCTGCTCGAGGAAGGACAGCAGCGACGTACATGACTGTTTTCTGCAACTTGTACCCAATAATGGATTGAACGGTACAGCACCCCTCTAGGTGCCCAAGAATCAATTCGTCAAACAACGATTCAAACTATGATGGGGTGCTGTCGAGAGGCACGGGTCAGGAGAGAGTACTCATGCACGCCGGAATTTGGCCGAAGATAAGAGGAAATAAAGGAGGAGATAAATAGATAGCACTGACCCGCTAACCTGCGTCGGTCCCTCCAAGCCGTCCTGAAATCGTCATCCTCAAGGCGCTAGAGCGCACGCGTCATCAAGATCATGCTCTGCTCGAATCCTCGAACCAACCAGCCACCGCCTTCCCTCCGGCATCACCACGCCAGCGAATAGGACTAACAATATTACCCAATTCATCAGGAACCAAATATAATCGCGAAATCGCCGCCAAACCTTGCGAATCCTGCCGCCAATGCGACACCATCGACTCGGGATCCGCCCCCATGTGCGGCGCCACCACCAGTGCCTCCAACCCGCACTACCCTGCGGCCAGCGGAGCCCTCCTGCCACGGGCTTCAGCACGATTTCGTCGGTGGTATTCGTGGAGGGGCTGGGGGCGCAAAGGACCGGCTGTCCAACTGCCATCGGGAAGAGATAGGAAAGGTGGATGGCTAAGCAGATAGCGAGGAAGGGTCTAGATAGCACGTGTCGGGGAGACATCGCTTCATGCCAAGATCCAATCAAAAACTGCTCCATTGTTCTACCACGCCACCGCTTTGACCGAATGACCCAATGACCGGCAAAACAGCCGGTAACCCGTTGCCTATTGACACAAAAGAAAATAAAATGGAAAGCAATTACTCTACAACAACAACCAGTCTATACAAAAAGGGAAAACGTGTCATGTAACTATTCAGCGAGATCATGCCGCGCCTATACGCCTGCATCCCCAAGCGCCGGAGGCGCGCCACTACCGTCGCTCAGGGCCTGCAAAACCGCCAATGGGTTACTTTTTTTTTAATGTACAACTTGTCTTAGATGGCTCCGCTCCGCTCCCCTCTGCTCCCCTCTCCCCGCGCCTAACCTAGCCTCGCCGCGCCCCCTCCTCCTCCGTTGAGCCCCGCCGGCGTCCCCCGCCCCGCCATGACGACCTCCGACGTGCCCTCCGGCTCCGGCGCTAGCCGCTGGCTGGACTCCGGCAGCGACTCCGGCTCCTCGACGCGCTCCTACTGCGACGTCGCGAGCAGCGCGTCCCCACACCCGCGCCACGCTTCGTCCGGCCCCTAAGCGCCGCCGCCGCCCCGCCGCCGGCCGCTGGACCTGCGGCTCGCGTCTCTGCGCGAGGCCCGGCTCGGCCCGCGCTCGGAGGTCCACCGCGTGCGCGACGGGCGCCAGTGTCGACGCCGACGGGTTCCAACACCCCGGCGACGCCACCGGCAGCGCCGCCCCGCCGCGACCCCGCGCCTCGCCGCGTCTCGCCCGCGCAGCCCCACCCCCGAGGAAGAAGGAGGCCTCGCTTCCGGCCGTTCGTCACCTCACCACCGCGTCCGCGATCGCACCGGCGACGTGCGCTGCGGGCTCGCTGCCGTCTCGGCCATGTGTCACGTCAATGCGGCTGCGACACGGCAACGCCGGGAACAGCAGCGCGTTCGCACGCGCTGACCACCATGGTCCCGCTCGCGGCCGCCGCGCCCAGGCCCTCCCCGCCTGCTCCTACGCCGACCCGGACAAGACCCGCCGTCGATCCCCAGGGTCCGGCGCGCGTCATCGTCTCGCGGTCTGTCGAGGTTGAGCAGGCTGAGGACGTCCTCCGTCGCGCCGTCGTCGCCACCATCGCGGGCACGCGCCCCATGGTCACCGCGGAGGAGGTTGCCACTGCGATCTATGAGCAGTTCGAGCTCCGGCCCGGCGACTTCTCCGTCCACCTCCACCACCCAGAGGATTTCCTGCTCATCTTCCGGTCCATGGAGCTGAAGGACCGTCTTTCCGGCGACCACTTCCTTGGCGGCGCTGGTTACGGCTTCACGCTCTCCTTGAGGCCGTGGTGCAAGCTCGCCCATGCTGACCTGGGTTCGTTCGACTACAAGGTGGAGCTGGAGCTCCGCGGGATCCCGCCCCAAGCCTGGAACTTGTCCACGGCCGAGCACCTCCTCAACCCCAGCTGCTGGATCGAGCGCTTGCATCCCAACACTCGCACCAGGGCCGACATGGCGGTCTTCCGGCTCGACGCCCGCACCTGCGACCCCGCCTCCATCCGCCGCCATGCCATCTTGGAAGTGGTGGAGGTCACCCCCGCTCGCCATGCCTCCCAAGCTCCCTCCATCAAGCGGCTCCTCTATCCCATCTCCATCGACATCGTCCGCTACGAAGCCGACAGTGCGCCACCAGCCGATGCTCGTGATGGCGGCCACCGTCGTGGGCAGGGTGACCAGACCAACCAGGATCGTGGCGGCCAACCTCCCGCTGCCCAAGAACGCCGCCCGCCTCGTCGGCGTACCAGGAAGCGCCGCCGCCCCAACTCTCCCGCCGCCGGCGGACGCGCGGATGGCCTCGCCATGGACGCACTCTCCTGGCCCGCCCCTGGCCATCACCAACGCGCAGACGGGCTGGCTCTCGACGCCGCTTGGGGCGCCGCCGCCGGCCACCGCCGTGGCGCGCCGCCTGGGCAGCTCCCTGCCTGCACGGACCGATCCATGGCGCCTTGGCCTGGGCACCGTGGAGCCCACCGCCGCCGTCGTCGCCACGCCAAAAAGAGAAAGGGAAAGCTTGTCCGGCGTCAGAAAGCTGTTCAAAGTGGAGACGCGGGCCCCACCTCTGCAGACACAACGTCTCCAGACGCTCCGCGCCAATCGCCACAGGCCACGCCTGTCCAAACTGCAGCTGGCTCTTGCTCTGTTTCGGCCCCGACCGGCGCTGTGTCTGCTCCTGCAAACGGGGCCCTAGCCTTGGTCCTCTTTGGCAGCTTCTCTGGTCAAGAGGCCAACGTGGACCACGACCCCGCGTCGTCACCCCCGGAGCCAATGGCTGCTGATCCCGAGCCTGGCTCCCCAGAAGCATCCAAGGAGCAAAGCATGCAAAGCGGTTTTGAGGGCAGCGAGGTCCCTGATTCGCAGCCAGCTACCCCACGCGCTGCGCCCGAGGCAGATCTCCTGTCGGGGCAAACCTCGTCTGCACCACCCTGTGCTGCTGCTACCCCGGGACCCGCTCACTAGGACGTCGCCGAAGAGGACGAGGCCAACCACATGCGCAGCTTGGCGCCAACTCCTCCTCCTTCCCATCCCACCTGGGCCGATCCTGAAGCCCAGCCCGCCACGCCTGAGCCCACCTCGGCAGATAAGGCCCAGCCCACCACGCCTGAGCTCAACTCGGCGGTCGCGGCCCAGGAACAGCTCCCGCATACCACCATCCGCTCCGCCAGCCGCTTCGCGTCACCGCCGATCACCATCCGTCGCAGGAAGAAGCAGACGACGTCCCCTGCCCCGCAGGCCTGGACCCTTGGGGATTTCCTCAAAGCCGCCACCAAGGACATCTCCGCAGCTCTGCCCTGTCCTGGACGGCGCCCTCGCCGCCACGCTCTGTCCTTCTCTCCGCGACGTGGTCGCTCCGCCAAGTGTGCCGCAAAGGCAACTGCAACCGTCGCACCACCTACCGCCGAGCGACGCGCCCAGGTCCAGGTCCTTCGCACCATCGGCATCATCGGCGTCGACCAGGTGATCACCGCCGCGGAGATGCGCGCCTATGACAGCATCTTTGCCGCACCTCTCCCTCGCCACGTGATCGCCGCCATTGCTGCCTTGGTGAACAGAGAGCTCCCCGCCGATCTTCAGGACCAGCACACCGTCGATCTCGTGCCTAATGCATAGGAATCTCAAGATCGCCATCTGGAACGTGCGCGGCCTCAACGCCCGGGCACGCCGCACCGCTATCCGTTCCCTCATTCTCTCCTCGGGCGCGTCCATTGTATGTCTCCAAGAAACGAAAATGGAAATCATTCACTCGTACATTGTGCTCGAGACGCTTGGATCCTAGTTTGACGACTATACTTATCTCCCGGCTGAGGGCACACGTGGAGGGATCCTGCTGGCTTGGAAGAGCAGGGACGTGCGTGTCACGGACCCATTGTTCACCACCAACGCTCTCACGGCCAAGGTCACGATGGCCGAGTCCGCACCCTGGTGGATCACCGTTGTCTACGGCCCCCAAGATGATGCGGACAAGGTTGAATTCCTTAGCGAGTTGCGGCATATCCGCACCACCTGCATCGGACCCTGGCTTCTTTGCGGCGATTTCAATCTTATCTACAGGGACGAGGACAAGAATAACAACAATCTTAATCGGCGGCTCATGGGAAAGTTTCGCCGATGCATCAACGACTTAGCCCTGAAGGAGATCTATCTCAACGGCCGCCGATACACCTGGACCAACGGCCAAGACCCACCAACCCTGGTGCTTCTTGACAGAGCCCTCTGCACCTCGGACTGGGAGGACATGATTGGCGAATGTCACCTACGTTGTCTTGCCTCTGTCCTCTCCGACCATAGTCCATTGGTGCTCGACTGCTCTCCCTCGCCGGCCGCTCACCGACGCTTCCGCTTCGAGGAATTTTGGCTCCGCCAAGATGGATTCCATGACGTGGTCACCACGGCTTGGCACTCCGTCAATGCCACGGACCCCTTCCACCGCCTTTGGTTGAGGCTTCAAGCCACTGCGAGGGCGCTGACAAGCTGGAGCGCACGCACGGTGGGAAGCGTGCGGCACAACATGGCCATTTGCCGTGAGGTGATTGCGAAACTTGACAAAGCCAGGGAAGATCGGCCTCTATCGCCCTTGGAGAGATGGCTGCACCAAAACCTCCGGGTCTCCTACCTTGGCCTCGCCTCCCTCGACCGCACCATCGCCAGGCAACGTTCCCGCCTTGCCACGCTCAAAGATGGAGACGCCAACTCTGCCTTCTTTCATCAGCATTGCTCCTATCGCCGGCAGAAGAACAAGATCTACAGCGTCCTCGCTGATGGCCACGTCCTCACAGATCATAACGACATGGCCGAAGCCGCGTTCGCGCATTTTGACACCATGCTCGGTACTGAGAGTGCGCGGGATGTCGCCCTCGAGTTGCAGCAGCTCATCGATCCCTCCGCGGATCTGCAGGACCTGGACGCTCCCTTCACGGAGGAGGAAATCTGGGGCGCCATCAAGCGCCTACCGGCACGGAAAGCCCCAGGGCCAGACGGTTTCACGGCAGAATTCCTGCGCGCTTGTTGGGGTATCGTCAAGACCGACATCGTCCAGGCGTTTGACCAGCTCTATGCCCTCCGTGGCCGCGGCTTTCACAAGCTCAACCAGGCGCTTCTAACTCTGCTGCCCAAGAAACCAGATGCCGCGACGATGAGCGAGTACAGGCCGATCAGTTTGATTCACCTTGTGGCAAAACTCTTCGCCAAAACGCTCTCGCTCCGCCTCGCCCCCAAGCTCGACACTCTGGTCAGCAAGAATCAGAACGCCTTCATCTCCGGCCGCAGCTTACACGACAACTTCGTCCTCGTCAGGCAATCTGCTCGCCTCCTTCACCAGCTGCGCGAGCCCCGTGTGCTGCTAAAGCTGGACCTCGCCCGCGCCTTCGACTCCGTCTCATGGCCCTTCCTCTTCGAGGTGCTGCGCCGGTACGGCTTCCCCGACAGATTCCTGGACTGGCTCGCCCTCCTCCTCAGCTCGGCAAGCACCAGGGTGCTCATCAATGGCGAACCTGGCCCTCCCATATGGCACCGTCGTGGCTTGAGACAGGGAGACCCCCTCTCCCCGCAGCTGTTCGTGTTGGCCGTCGACGTGCTGAGCCGGCTCTTTAGGCGCGCCACCGAAGTGGGCATCCTCAAGGACTTGCACCCCCGCCGCCGCATCCCCGGGATTTCTCTCTACGCCGACGACGTCGTCCTCTTCTGCCACCCTTCGTGCGATGGCATAGCCGCCGTCAAGGAGATCCTGCTGCTGTTTGGACGCGCCTCCGGCCTCCTGGTCAACTATGGCAAGAGCTCCGCTGCCCTTATCAACGGCACAGACGAGGACACCGCCGTGGTCACCACCGGCCTGGGCTGCCCCTTGACAACTATGCCCATGTCTTACCTGGGCATCCCCTTGACGATTAGGAGACCGACATGCGCGCAGCTTCAACCCCTCGTGGACCGCATCGCCGCACGTCTCCCAACTTGGAAGGCGCACCTCATGGACAAGGCTGGTAGGCTGAAGCTGGTCAGGGCGGTGCTATGCGCCATCCCCATTCACCAGCTCCTTGTTTACGCACCACCAAAGAAGATCATCAAGCAAATTGAGAAGATCCAGAGGGGCTTCCTATGGGCTGGACGCAAAGAAGCTAACGGTGGCAGCTGCCATGTCAATTGGAACAGGGTTTGCCGGCCCATCCAATTTGGCGGTCTCGGCGTCCAGAACATGGCCAAAGCCGGCCTCGCGTTGCGCCTGAGGTGGTTCTGGTTCAGCCGCACCGACACGTCGAAAGCATGGCATGGGCTTGACCTGCAGTTCTCCGCCGAGGAGCGTGCCCTCTTCTTCGCCTCGACAACCATATCCCTCGGCGATGGACACTCGACGCGGTTTTGGGAGGACCGCTGGATCGACGGCAGGTCTGTCAGCGAGATCATGCCGCGCCTATACGCCTGCATCCCCAAGCGCCGGAGGCGCGCCACTACCGTCGCTCAGGGCCTGCAAAACCGCCAATGGGTCCGGGACATACACGGCACCCTGGGTATCGAGGAAATCGGCGACTATCTGTTGCTCTGGAGGAGACTCGAGCACGTCCAGCTTTCTGACCAGGCCGACACCATGGTGTGGAAGTGGACCAGCAACGGATCCTACTCGGCAAGTTCCTGTTACAGAGCCACCTTTCATGGATCCCTGCTCTGTGATGCCTGGCAGCTTACCTGGAAGACTTGGGCACCTCACAGTGTCAAATTCTTCCATTGGTTGGCACACCTGGATAGATGCTGGACGGCCGAGCGTTTGCAACGACGAGGTCTCCCGCACCATGCTAAGTGCTTGCTCTGTGACCAGGAGATGGAAACTATACAGCACCTCTTCATCGGCTGCAGCTTCGCTCCTCAGGTGTGGGTTGACATCCTCTCCTGGCTTCGCGCCACCTGTAGACCACCTGCCCAGGATGACTCCTTGCTCTCCTGGTGGCTCCAAGCTAGGCAAACCACACCCAAAACCCTGCGCAAAGGTCTCGCCTCAATGACGCTGCTCATTCCGTGGATGATCTGGAAGGAACGCAATGGCTGCGTCTTCGACGGCGCAACCCCCTCCGTCCCTGGCGTGGTCACCAAGATCCGTGATGAAGCAAGCACCTGGGCAAGAGCTGGAGCACGAGGCCTGCGCGTCGTCTTGCCGAGCACATGGGATGTACATTGATTTTTTTTTTGCTTGTTTTTGCTTGTCCCCTGTTCTGCCCCTTCCGCGGGTTGTAACTGTTGAACTTATGCTCTCCTTCTTTTCAATGCAATGAAACGCAAAGGCTTTTTGCGTTTTCTCGAAAAAAAAAAACTATTGAAGGAGCAAGAGATAAATGTGTCCATCTACAGTAGCTGATGGCATCAGATGGCGAGAAGTTAACCAACTTTTATATAGGGTATAATATAAGGAGGCCAGAGTTGGAAAACTTAAAACAGAGACCGAGCTACACGTAGCCTTTTATTTGTAAACACTTAGAATTTATATTTCAAAGTTTTTTAAAAATTGAAATAAAATTTTAGAGATAGCCAATGATGTATACTATAATCATGTTAAACAAACTATATTCTAGGCTACATAAAACTGACAAATTCCGATAAATTTATAGTGAATCGTGCATATTTCAAAACTATAAAATTTGTAATATTTTGCCAATTTCGTGTAGCCTAGAATACAAATTAGTTTGCATTAAGATTTTTCACCATTGTCATATTTCAAGACTGATTTGTACCATGATATTCTAATTTAGAATCAATTCTCTCTGATGGCAAATCTGAAAATGCAAAAACAAAAGTGTGGCATCATGGTGCAATAATATTCGGTAGTTGAGCTTTTAAGATACCAGTAGTTCTTTTTTTTTTTTTTGGCGAAAAAGATAGCAGTAGTTCAATAGTCGAGTGTGTAACATACTAGTAGTTCTATCCTAGATTACGCTATATCCATGCACTTTACTTCTACCAGTTTTCATGCAACTCGATTTTCATGATTGTACACATGAAATAATTCTATGGATTAAACCAAATAATTTCATTCTCAAAAAAATTCTGAAGGCGCAACGCTGCTGCAAGATAATTTCATTCTTGCAGAAAATTCTGAAGGCGCATCGCTGCTGCAAGCCATTGGGTGGCGCTTGTTAGGATGATCTCCACCACGTACGAGCCCAACGGCTCGACGTGCTCTTTGACCGCGTCCTGATCGGGGGCGCCCAACCGTTCACTGGTTGGTGGGTTCCTGTCGCTTGTGCAATAAAAAGAGGTGGGGGCGGGTGGCACTCAGTAAGAGGTTGCCTGGAGCTGCCACTGGCCCCACCGACACACCCACCGATTAGGGTTTGCGCAGTGCCGACGGGAAGCTCCGCCGCCACCACTCCCTCACCTACGCGCCGCCGTCGCCACCATGTCCAGGTCGGTGAGCTCCACCTCCAAGGGAGAAGGTCAATGCTCACAGTACTCTCTCCTACCCGACAATGATCTAACCTAGTCGATCTAGCGATCTTTACAGCGCTCACCACAACTGCAAAGCCAGCCCACCCTGTTGTGATCCCGAAATAATAATGTTGCGAAGCTAGGTCATTGATGCTACAAGTCCATCAGCGAAGCTTCAAAGGCGGCAACTGTTATCGCTTGCGGCTGCCAAGGTGGCTCACCGTTGCTACGAAGGCCAGCCAGTGCAGCTGCAAAGGTAAATCGGCATTGCTGCGAAGCTTGCAGCTGATGCTGCAAACAAGCTGCTTCGCCGACGGTTGTCACAGCTCACGTACGGTGATCGATGGGCGGCGCTTCTCGCGGCCATGGGTGAAGGTTGTTGCGGCTCAGGTCGACATGCCGCGCAAAGGGCCCGTGCCACTGCGAGGAGGGATAGCGAATTAGAGAATAGCATGTGCAGCGCCGTGTGTACAAGCTAGCTAGTATTTGCTCGTTATTACAAAGAGGAAGTCGCAGTGTGTACAAGCTAGCTAGTATTTGGTCGTTATGTCCGTGTATGCCCGGTGGATGTTCGCGGACGGCCGAATTACTTTATACGGAAGCCCACACAACTGAATTACTTTACGCGGCTAATGCGATTGGTGTGACGGTCATCAGAGCATCTCCACCGCCGGTCCCCTAATAGTCGCCGGCAGGGGCGTCGGCACTGCTGTATTGGGGCGCCGACAGTGCATCCTCCATTTGGGGACGCTGTTCCCACACCGGCGCCTCCCAAACGACGGTCCCCAAATTTTTTTTTTACAATATTTTGAAACAACATATCAATCACATTTTATTCATACAATCACACAAATAGAATTAAATTATTCATACAATCAATCAAACAAATAGTACTTAAATTATTCATACAATCATTCATACAATCAAACAAATAGTACTTAAATTATTTATACAACCCAACAAACAAATAGTACTTAAATTATTCATACATGCAAACAAATAGAAATAAAATCATGCATTGTTGACGGCTCCTCTCCTCGCCCACAAATGCACAGCTAGATCCGCCTTCAGCTGGGCATGGACACCTGCATCTCGAATTTCATTATGCATATGAAGAAAAGCAGCAAATTCTTGGGGTACATGCTCTACCTCAGCTAGTGGCCCTTGATAATCAAATGGATGATCATCCTGTACAGGTGCGTCGCGCTCGCTTTCAATGATCATGTTGTGGATGATCACACAGGCGTTCATCACCTCCCACATCTGAGCCTCAAACCAAGTGAGAGCAGGGTACCTGACAATGGCGAAACGCTGCTGAAGCACCCCAAAAGCACGCTCAACATCCTTGCGTGCTGCTTCCTGGCATGTTGCAAAATAGGCTTCCATCTCGTTTGATGGAGAGGCAATTGTCTTCACAAATGTAGCATACTTCGGGTAGATACCATCAGCTAGATAGTACCTCTTGTTATATGCGTGGCCGTTTACCTCAAAGTTCACATCAGGAGCTTGTCCCTTAGCTAGCCTGGCAAACACCGGAGAGCGCTGCAGCATGTTGATATCATTGTTTGTTCCTGCCATGGCAAAAAATGCATGCCAAATCCAAAGGTTATGGTCTGCCACCTCCTCAAGAATGACATTGCACTCACCAGTATGCCCCTTGTAGATCCCCTGCCAAGCAAAAGGGTAATTCTTCCAGCCCCAATGCATACAGTCAATGCTTCCGAGCATCCCAGGAAATCCTCTTGCTGCATTGTTTTGCAGGATCCGAGTTGTATCATCTTGTCTTGGTGCTCTCAAATAGTCTTTAGCAAACACCGCTATGACAGCTTGGCAGAACCTATATAGAGTCTCTGTACATGTCAACTCTGCCATCCGTAGGTAGTCATTGGCTGTATCTGGAGGAGCTCCGTATGCAAGACAGCGCATTGCAGCAGTGCACTTCTGAATTGAGGTAAAGCCCCACAAACCTGTGCAATCTTTTTTGGCCATGAAGTACTTGTCGTACTCCCTGACGCCGTGGACAATCTTCAAGAACAGCTCCTTATTCATCCTAAACCAGCGCCGAAATTCCTTTGGCGAATGAGTCGCGTCGTCGTTGAAGTAGTCGGCGTCAACCAGCATTGCGCCGGCTTCACGATGCCGGTTGATGTTCCTCCTCTTCCCTGGCTTTGAGCCGCCGCGCCGAGGCACGACGAAGAAAGGCTGGCGAACGCGCAGCATATTCATCAGAATTAGCTGCTGCTGTTGCCGCCAAAACAGCCTGAGCGTTCTGCTCCTCCGTGAACAGCTGCACCATTATCTCGTCGTCGCTATCCATCGCGGCAATCGGACGAACACCTTGCGGGCGGGGCGATACTATCGCGGTGGCGGCGAGCTCTGTTCCGGGCGAAACAGCGGCCGCCGGTGGAGGGGGTGGCGGCCGTGTCGATGGACGGCGGTTCCTAGACAGTCGGCGGTGTCTATTGCAAGCAGGGGGCGCGGCAGCGGCGGCGACAGTGGCGATCTAGAGGGGTGGAAGTCGGCTCGGGTGTGTGTAGGAGGTGGGAAATCGGCGTGTTTGGCTGCCAGGCGGAGCCCACGCTCGTTTTCAGACGTGCCGCGAGGTGCCGGCGCGCCCGATTCGCGCCCTTGGCGAAGGGGCCGGCATGGGGTTGCCAGCGATTCTATTGGGCTCGAAAATTGGCCGGCGCCGTTTGGGACGCACCGGTGCGAGCCCATTTTCGCTGCCGGCCCCCAAAAAGCTATCGGGACCGCTATCCGGGGCGCCGGTGGAGATGCTCTCACAGACGCGTCCGTCTACATCCTGATATGAGCAGTCACCCTGCATGGCGATGAAAGTGGAAACACCGCTTAACATCGGCAGTTCAAGAATTATCGGCAGCATGCCTTCAAGCAAAGGAAAGCCCGGGGAGCGTCACTGAGACTATCCACAATAGACTTATCATAGGCAATGTTTTTTTTTACGGTAACTTTTCTTTACTGGAGGACACCGGAAAATTCGGTTACCGCGAAATCTCGAGAATTTTTCGTACGAATTTATTCAAATGAAATTTGAATTCAAAAAAATTCTATGATGAAACAAAAAGAATAACGAATTTTAGCACAACTGCATGTTCAACTCGGTGGTAAGACAATCCGTCAAACACCAGTAGGTTGTTTCCTCAAATCTTACTTCCGCCACCTTTCTTTCTTGGGAAAATCTAGTAGGAGGCGCCGCACAATCCTTCTCTCCCTGCGGCGTTAAAATTTTGGTGCTTTTCCCCTATAGGAGAGATATCATGCATGCATGCAGGACTATTGAACATCATGGCTTACATCATCGTATTAATTGCTAAATTCAAAATTTTAAAATGATTTATCTTCTAAACCATTATTCCGATTAGTGATTCGTTTGTACCGTTAATTTCGTCTCGATGAGGGCTTCAAAACAAGATCTCTTGTTGCTATGTTTCGAAGACTTTTTTTTTCGCTGCACCAGTTGCCAGATTAATATCGAATAATTACCTTAATAGTTGTACATGGCTACCAAAATAACTTTTGACATTTTTTGTAGACATTGCATTATTAATCACATCTACAGTGTGGGTGTGACGATGTTCTTTTTGTCACAACAATTATCATGTTATAGTAAATGGTTGCTAGATTAATAATGAACAATTACAACGGTAGTTGTACATGGTTATTCGATAAATTTTTAGTCATTTCTAAATATTGCAATGATATGCATAACTAAATGAACGGTGTTTAAGTGTCTTTAAGAGCTAAGCAATGATATCATTCCACACAAATTAGCTATCATGAAGCTTTACATTGATGGAAAATAACATACATGAATCTACCAATCAACTTATTACAATCTGGAAATTAAGTAGCGAATAATCTGGCAAGTTAGTGAAAAGAATCTGGCAATTATTGATAAAAAAAAAGTTTACAAAATATACCAACATGGGATCTAGTTTTGAAGATCTCGTCGCGACTAAGCTCACCGTGAAAACGGATTTTGAAACAAGTTACCGGTTTGAGAGATAAAGGTTTTTTAATTTAGATCTTGAAGGGAATCTAGATGATGTCATCATCCGTGTCACTGCATGCATGCATGCACATTAGTGAAGGAAATCCGCCGCACGAACCCGCTCTTGGTGCGGCGCCGCCGTGTAGTGTTGTCCTTCTTTCTTTTTAAGCTAACAAAAAAGCAGAATAAAGTGAATAAAATGATACTTTGTAGGATAGGGTACTCGAACTTAAGATCACACGAGAGACTGCGTTGGACCTAACAACCGTTACCTAGTGAACTGTTTGATATATAAAGCATTCGATCTTTTCGCTCAACAGAAAATAATTTGATCTTTATTTTATCATAGACTGTATTTTATATTCAAATTGAGCCAAATAAATTTAACCGGTATCAGTGTTTCTCGAGGGTAACAGAATTTTCGGTTTTCCGCGAGATTTCAGATATTCGGCCATAGGTGGTATCATGCATTGCTTGCATGCAAAAATCTGATTGAGCGGTGCAATTAAAGATGAGAGAGGGAATACTAGTATCATAGATAGTACAGTATCATATCACGTTCTACTCAAAATTTTAATGTCAAATAGATCTTTTACACATATTTATATTGAGATTCTACAAATTAATAAATATTATCAAAACATAATACTACTATATATAAACATAAGGCCATTGGCCCGGCTTTATAATACTATTATATGATATCATACATTGTGGAGATAATATCGTCATACACTATGATATATACTAGCGTGTGAATGCAATCTATTGTGAGTAGCCTGTTGTTTCATGTAGTCACCCAAAAGTTCTTCTATGTTTACCGAAAAGTTCAAACCATAATGGCCCAAGACTGTCCCGACACGCAAGTCGGGCCGGCCGGGCTGCCCATGCCTATGTATGGAAGTCAACAGTTAAAGCCATGTGATAAAAATCTAATCACCCCTTCCTATGTATAGGAACTAGAAG
Source organism: Lolium perenne (assembly GCF_019359855.2). Lineage (NCBI taxonomy): Eukaryota > Viridiplantae > Streptophyta > Magnoliopsida > Poales > Poaceae > Lolium > Lolium perenne. The sequence goes on along the minus strand of NC_067246.2, from coordinate 25,310,000 downwards.
GATACCCCGCGCGTTGCAGCGGGAATTTCTCTGATAACTCTATTTTGTAAAAACGAAAGGATATAAGTTGATTGGAATAGGATGTTATTTGTAGGAACATGCATAATTCAATTGACGTAAATAGTCAAGATGCTAACTTAAAAATACTGACTTGAAATGGTTATGTAGCTTCGTGGCAATCGAACAACGTCGATATCGTGCGATAGATTTTGTAGGGTTTGTGTGCGAATCACGCGGAGGGGAGGGGCTATATATAGGTGGGTTTTGGTGGGCGAGAAGGCAATACATTAAACGGAAAAATCTGTGCGTATTCGATCGGGACTGAGCTGCCGGGTTGACGTAGGAAGCCAGGGTTTCCTTGTTGGGCTCGACCCGTTTGTGGTATCGCTAAAGCTAGTGTGCAAATGTACAGGACTGCAGGTTGATTACCACTTTTTGAGGGGCTAAAACGCAAAACAACCGACGGACGACGGAACCCCTTTGTGTTTTATTATTATTATAGGTATAGATATAGATATAGATCTCAATACTCATATCTAACGGATTAGACTTGACTCGGACATATTATTTCTGAGTTGCCTATAAATTAGCAAATCCGATATTTCAATCGTAGCTGGGAAATCTGTGGGTAGCTTTCTGACCGAAATTAAGTCGGCACGTGTACGTGCATACAGAGGCTGCTAAGGCACCACGCAATGCAAGCCACAACTAACAAAAAGGGGAGCATGCATGCAGTGTATGGGTGCGCATGCACGCGCGTGCTTCGTTCAGTACAGCTGCCGAAACAACCCGACCGGCCGGTCTTGCTGTTACTTCCAGTCAACAAGAAACCAGACGATCAAAGCTCATCTCATACTGTCATGCATGCATATATGCCATATTGCCTAACTAGCAAAGAAGATCTAATCCATTGGAAGCACGTACAGGACAACCTAAGTTACCTAGCTAGCTAACAATGAGGGAGGCACGGCCACGACGCAAGCAGCCGATGGCGATGACCAGAGACGGCCGGAAACGGCGCCGACGGCCGAACAGCAGCACGGGAGACGCGAAGCTTGTCTGCTCCGAGCATCTGACCGCTACCAGCAGTAGTGATGAGTTGTCGTCGGTACAGCCTCCTAGTGCTATGTCTGCAAGTTTTGTTGCTGAGACGGCGAGCTTCTCCGAGGACGAGGAGGACCTCCTCATCAAGCTGCACGCTTTGCTCGGTAACCGGTACGGCGTCGACGTTCTTTCTTCTCTAGTAAACTATCTTCTCTGGTAAATTACCTACTCCCTCCGGCCCTAAATACTTGTCGCAGCGTCAATGAACTTAGATGGATTTTGGTAAATGTTTTGCCCTAACTGGCAACAAATATTTAGTGTCGAAGGTATTGCAATCTGAAACCAACACTCTTTCTTCTATAACTAGACATGCATCTGATATGTACATCTATGCTCAATTGCTGGGTCGTTTTAAAAGCACTGCTGGGTTGCTATAGAAGTGGTTAAGTAATTATCCATGTAATTCCAGGAACACGCCGGTCAGCTATGAGTAATTTCTTCTTTTTTGCGAAAATTTCACCGACCTGTTAATAATCATCAATACCAGTAGAAAGAGATCCAGAAGTAATAAAAACTACAAATAGATTATTGGACTAATTTCAATGTTAACCTGCTGCATACGGCTAAATCCTACTAGAGTTATGCTGGCATGTAACATTCATATGTTTTGCCACTTGGAAGAAGCAACGGAGAGAAAATTGTATGAATTGTATGCACATACTCTCGGTTTACTAAAATCTACACTTTGTACTAAAAAATATTGTGTTGACCCGTAAAGTTTCTCATTAATAGTTGTTTGGGAGAGAGAAAAAATAAGGTTCCATAAATAACTCTACTTTTTATTTCCCGATCTATTGATATTTTTCAGCTGGTCCATCATCGCCGGGAGGCTTCCTGGAAGGACGGTCGAAGAGGTCAAGGCACACTGGTACTCACCGATGATGACCGTGAAGCTGAAGCGCCTCGATTACGACAACCAATGTATGATACTAGAAGCTCTGATACCGTCACCTGATGAGCATAGCGAACACCGGGAAAGTGCAGTACAAAACAAACAAGAGGAGCACCCTGGACATCCTTCCTTCCCCAAGGATGCCAGTGATGCCGCCAGCGATGATGGTGCAATGTCGGACGCCGGCAGCTGCAATATGTAGCCACTGATGGATCTCCTGTGAGGGAGCGTTGATGCCTCACTGAATTGATCCTAGAGCTTACACTCTCTAGTCTCTACGTGGCGTAATGGAGGATGTAGAAGTGGGAAAGGTGGGACACTGGCCTTGACTTTCATTTTTGACTGTAGACTCACTTTTTCTTTCTTAATAAACTAGCAGTGTGGCCCTTGCGAGGGCATCATCTTTAATTTTTTGAAAGTGGCACTTTCCATTGAAGGAAATAATATAGTTCCATAGTCCGCAAAAATAGTTAGACCGATGTGAGAAATTCAGGATTGTAGTTTGTGTTGTAATCCACCGATATTTTCTATAATAGATTTCAATTGTTTATTTTCATTTCAATGTGAATATGTCGGGGTTTCCCTATCCCTGAGTAAGTTTGCATCTTAGAACAGAATTAATGTTTTATAAACATTTGTATCTCTTTATATGTGATACAAATGAAATTATAAAACCACGATCTAGCTAGGTTTGTGTATGAAGTTTTTATTGTACGGCGAGATTGTAATAGTGTGTATTTTACCTAAGTTCCATCCATTTAATGGGAGATCCAATCTGGTAGATGTACATGTAGGTTGGCATGGATTTGAACCCTGACGCTGAATAATATATTTGGAATTTGCGTAGCTTCCCTTGGGAGGAAAAAAATTCTATTTATAGTCAAGTTTTTTTTCTTGGTTGCCTAAAATTACCATAGGAAACTGAATTACATGCCGATATTTTTCCCGAGATATTCAAAACAAATTCATAAATCCTTCCAAATTACCTAAAATTATTTATATTTGAAAAAATTATGTTAATACCGGTACCGCTGAGAAAAATATTGATGTGAGATCCAATCGGTAGATGTATATGTAGATCGACATGTATCATACCATGTATTATGAATAACATATTTTCAATTCGCAGTAGCTTTTCTCCGGCTGAAAAAGAGTCAATGGACAATCAAGTTTCTTTTTTTCTTGGAAGGGTAAAAAATCGCTAGGTACCGTTATTTTTCATTCTTCACAATATGGAAATATGGGCAGGTATTCCGCCCGAGATACATAAAACAAATTCATAAATTCTTTCAAACTATCTAAAACATATTTAAATTTGACCAAATAATATTAATATCAGCAAATTTAGTCCGGTAGAAAAATATCGATTATGCCGGTAAAACCGATTTCCTGCGAAATTTCGGAAATACCAGCCAACAAAAATAACTTGCATATACATTACATATGTACTATACGGATCAGTACGTTATCGGCTTATTTATTATCACATCTATCGTGTAACCATGGTCTAGCGCCTTGTTTTCGTCTCAAGAAAAAAACATTGCCATGTTTTCTTTTTCGTGAACGGACGTGCGCGCACCTACGATATGATCGATGTTCTTTGATTTTTTTTCCTTATGTTAGATGGAACACATCGTAAGGAAACGAATCAGTTGTTTCTTGTTTCTTCCTTATATTATGTTGAACGGAGGAACGTACATGCAAGCTGCACCTTGAGCGGTTGTGCCGTATGGAATCAAATCATTACCAAACATTTTTTTTTCTATTCTAGCAGATCCTAACTTATTATTTAATGGTCCGACTGCTTGATTACGGGAGAACATATCCTCTACCTGATTTTCCTACCGGGATAGCTAGCGTACATGGTAGTCTTTTTCTAGCGTAGGATATTTGTAAAAATATCGTGTCAGATAGGTTACGCGAGTAATATTTTTTCATTACATCATAACAATAAATCTCTAATCTATCCTTCCATATTTTCTCTTCTTTTTTTTTTAGGTATATCGTGTCCCATGCTAGTTGTTGAGACGGCTCATTTTCTCACGTGACGATGCGCAATCATCCTTATAGTTGGTCGATATATATAAATATTTTACGTGTCCATCTACGTGACATGTTGTACATGACTCTAGTTTACGTAACATTGCTGGCTTTAAATCTTAACCATTACAATTAAGATCAATGGATCAAATAATTTAAGTACATGTGGATTAACGTGGTGTCTCATTTAAACATCGTTATTTTGCTTTTAGTATATAATAGATCAATGGATCAAATAATTTAAGTACATGTGGATTAACGTGGTGTCTCATTTAAACATCGTTATTTTGCTTTTAGTATATAATAGATAGATAGATTTGGATCTGATTATCTCACTTAGGGCATGTACAATGGTAGAGAAGGCATGCCTTCCCTTACCCCGCCACATCAGCTAGAGAAAGCATTAGATATAAGTCATACAATGCATTATCTCTTACATCCATCTCTAGCAATTAATATGATTAATTAAATTTTGGTAGGAAATTTATTGCTAAGGGGAGACATATATGATACAACGGAAAATCTATCTCTAAGCTGATCTGGCTATAAGCTAACGCCAGATCGCTCCTCCTGGCCGCGCGATTGGCATCCGATGGTCCGGAGCGTTCCGCCTGGCGCACCTGGTGGGGACCCACGTGCAGTATCTGTTGTTGGGTACCCGTAGCCCGAGCATTAAATTTTTCAAAATTAATTGCGGCCTGTCCGGGAGAGCGGCTTCATTTCCTCTTCCTCCCTCCTCGCATGCGTTCGTCCAGGTGCTCTGCCCCGTCCCCAAATCTGGCGATTGGGGTGGCCGCCGGAGTCGCCGTGGACGGATCTTACTCGCCGGATACATATTTTCGCACCAGGTTCGGTTCGCCCACTTCCATTGCTCTTCCGCACCGTCGCACACCTTCTCCCTGCTTCTAATTTTTTCCTCGGGTTCTCAGGTGGGTGCCATCCTTCGCCGTGGTTCTCATTTCTGGCCGATAGGAGTGGTCGTCGGAGTCGCCGTGGACGGATTATTACTCGCCGTAGTCTGATTTCGCCCTAGGTTGGTTTTCCGCCCCACTTCCGTTGCTGTCCCCGCATGAGTGCCTCTCGTTTCTGCTTGTTTTTCACCTCGGGGTTTTCTCAGGTGACATCCTTCTCCGTGGATCTACTCTTCGCGCTGCCGCCGGTGTTCTGGTCGTGTGTGGCCGCCGTTGTTGTCTGTTAATCCCGCCGTTGTTAACATCGCCGTCTCTCCGACAACATCCTCGACGTGATTTCCTCTGTCTCCGCCACAGTAAGGTACGCGTGGTTTCTGCGCAACATCCTAGTGCAGTTGATTTTTTAGGATGTTACTGTGTGGTCATTTAGAATTTGTGATGTCCGCATGTGATTTTTGTGCATCATATGGTATCAATTTTCGTGCTATAACATCCTAGTGCAGGGGATTTTTGAGGATGTTACTGTGTGGTCACTTAGGATTTTGTGATGTCCTCATGTGGTTTTTGTGCAACATATGGTAGCAATTTTCGTGCTATGACATCCTAGTGCAGGGAATTTTTGAGGATGTTACTATGTGGTCACTTAGGATTTGTGATGTCCTCATGTGTTTTGTGTGCAACACCTGGTAGCAAATTTGCTGCTATGACATCCTAGTGCAGGGGATTTTTGGGGATGTTACTGTGTGGTCACTTAGGATTTTGTGATGTCCTCATGTGTTTTGTGTGCAACATCAGGTAGCAAATTTGCTGCTATAACATCCTAGTGCAGGGGATTTTTGGGGATGTTTGCTATCTGGTCACTTAGGATTTTTGTGATATCCTCATGTGGTTTTTGTGCAACATCTGGTAGCAAATTTGCTGCTATGACATCCTAGTGCATGGGATTTTTTGGGGATGTTTGCTATCTGGTCACTTAGGATTTTTTCGATGTCATCATGTGGTTTGTGTGCAATATCTGGTAGAAAATTTGCTGCTATAACATCCTAGTGCAGCTAATTTTTGAGGATGTTTGCTATCTGGTCACTTAGGATTTTTGCGATGTCATCATGTGTATTTTTTGTGCAACATCTAGTAGCAATTTCATGTACTATAACATGCTACTGCAATTGATTTTTGAGGTTGTTGCTATCTGGTCAGTTAGGTTTTTCCGATGTCATCATGTGTTGTTTTGCAACATCTGGTAGCAAATGTTGTGTCTCAGTAACATCTGAATCATGATGACATCGTGTGGGTTGTGTGCAACATCTGGTAGCAAATGTTTTGTCTCAGTAACATCTGAATCAGAAACATATTTTCACACCAATTTTTTCAGTACATGCTAACTGACATTCCACTTGAAATATTTTCAAACCTTCTGCTATATATGTGACATCAGTGCACCATTTTTCCGCATATAGTAACATTTTTCTGCTAAGTGACATCTACACCTGTGTGGACATATGCTATTTCTTCCCCTAATAATTTCCACCTTGGCAATTTTCAACAGGCATCAATGACAAAGTCAAACAGTCATAGGAAAAACAAGTCTGGCAGAAAACACAGTAAGCTAAGCATTATGCGCAAGAAGCTTACATTGAAGCACAAGGTTTCAGCAATTCACTGTGAGCTACCAAGTGAAGGAGATGTATCTGTTGAAGCTATCCACGATGAAGTGAATGTTGTTGAAGAAGCTCAGTTACAAAATGAAGCAAATGTTGTTGAGGAAGAAGTAAAACCTGTGAAGGTGAGATAAAGAACCTACAACTTGTAGTACATCTCCATTTTTTACTATATGTTTTCCTATGGGGGAAGTGATGTACATGTTTTTCAGTAAGTCTTAATATATTCTTTTTGTTACTGCATTCCCAAAAAAATGTAAAATCATTCATACCCAAGACAGCGGGCTTTACCGCGGTAGTAGGCAAATTGGCAAATTCAGAAACTTATTGACTTTCCTTTCCAACTACAAGTTGTCTCTTAAAACAATATCATTTCATTTGACAAGTATTAATTTAAAACATAGACTGTATGTACATGTATAATTTCCTTTTCCAGTTTACTTAAAGGCATTTTTTGCATTTGTTCTAGGTGAAAAGGAAGAAATTACTACAGCGTGCATCCCCAATGAAGCTAGTGAGGTTATATCCTAGCATTACAGCTGATCAGATGACAATGATTAGGAATGCAGATTATGGTGGATTATTGGAAATCAAATGTTCAAAACTGCAACCTGAATTGTGCAAGTTTCTCATGGAAAGCTTTGATTCAGCATCATGCAGTTTGGTCTTCCCTGGGCGAGGTTCAATCCCTATTACTGAAGAATCTGTACAAAAGGTTATAGGAGTCCCACGTGGCAAGTTACAAGTATCATACGATCTAGTTCCAGATGCAATAAAGTTCATGAAAGAAGAGATTGGGTATGTAGGAAACCACCAGCCAACTATCAAATCTTTAGAAAAGAAACTTCTTACAATGAAGAAAGCTGACAGCCGGTACCTAAGATTGTTCATAACATAAGGGATGTGCTCCGTGCTAGCTCCTACTACAGGAGTACGCATTAGCCCGAGGATATACTCATCTTTTATTAACATCAAACAAGCAAAAAATCTGAATGTCTGCAAGTTTGTGATAACGATGATTCAGAAAGCAACTCAGTCAAGCTCAGAAAAGGCAATTCTAAAGTCATGCATGTTGTACATAATGGTAGCTTTTTCTGCTCCTAATTTGTTTTCCATTTGATCATTTTTATTTCATGCCTGGAAACAATGTCCTCTTTTATTTACAGATTTTCATTTTACATATGTTACATGTTAAATACCTAGATTCATTGCAACTAAATGATATGGATATCAGTGATGAAGGGACGCGTGTTTCAGTTTGGACAAACGCAATGATCACGAAAGCTATTAAGCAGGATACAGGAGCTGATGGTTCGTTCGGCAATGCACCGGTAAGTACATACAGAAATAGCATATGTAGTTAACTGTAGTTTTTTTTGCTTTTCAGCCAAACCATACGAATGTTCTCTGATAAATGTTCCTCTCTGTCTATGAATGTGAAGTTGAAACCTGAATATGCGTACACAAGTGCATCTGAATCAACTGAAAGAGATGTATCTGTTGAAAATTCAGAAGCTCATGGGCAGGATAAACTCAACGACCTAAGCAATAGGTCAACTGATAGGGATGAATCTATGGAGCAGTCACATACACTCGGACATGATGAAGACAACACATACCATCAAGACCAAAGCGACAACAAACATTTTGAAGAACCTGCCGATGATGAATGGAAGTATGGTGACATAAATGAAGAAGAGTTTGAAGATGACAAACCAGAAGCATATACTGGGGGGCAAAGCATACTTTTTGCAGACCCGGATGTTATTGATAGGTTCATCAGACACAATGTGCCATCTACCTGCACAGAGCAAGTAAGCATGAAACAAAATTTTGTTACTCTTTTTACGTCTCACCTAGAAAATAACACCCTCACTAAAGTAGAATAAAACTTTCATCTGAAAAAAACATGTACGCATTGGAGTTGAATGTTACCATCAGAGGATTCAATTTTGCAATTAATTACCATAGTTTTTTCTGCTTAAATCTTCCATGTTTTCAACCACCACTAGTAGAATAAAAGGAGTGCTACCCATCCCTTACATACAACTACCACCTGAATTAACATCCATGGAATTTGACATACATTTTTCCCTCTTATACAAGTGTGACACCAATTTAAACCAACTTTTCAGGAAAAAAACATCTGCACTAACAAGAACTTGGATTTTAACATAATTTTTGTAGTTAAATACTTTTTTTCATTGGATCTTAATTTCTTTAGTTTTACACATTGGTTCACATTCTTTAGGATGTATCATTCCCTGCAATTTTATTACTTCTGTACGAAATAATGCTGATAAAACTACTTACAAACTTACTGTCATTTGCAGGAAACCTATAGATTCAAAGAAGCAATTGAGTACGCTTGTCATGGTTTTGAAGCAAGCTTGCAGATGCTAGTTCGAAAGTTACCAGCCAGGCCAGAGAGTAAAAACAATCCAGATTTCACAGGTCAGCAAATCAGCTCGCAAGAAACACTGAGAAAAAGTAAAGATTCAGTAGCCACAAATGGTTTTTCCAAGCAGCAACCATCAACAACACATGATGAAAAAACCTTCAGGATGCATTCAGAAGGCTGTGTTTCTATGGGCAAAGACGAGGGCTGTGTTTCTATGGGCAAAGACGAGGGCTGTGCCAGCAAATCAGTACCAGATGGACACATAGAAGGATCTGAAGAAGAGTTGAAACAACATCCAGATGGCAATACTTTGACAGATATTGATGCCACTACCAAACCAGCGAGTCCACATGCATTAATCAAAGACCAAAGCATTCCAACTATGGGTCCTGCTGAAGATGATGCAGATATTGAGGTGAAAGAACATCCTGATGGCAATTTAGTGAAAGATGTCGAAAACACTAACAAAACGGTCATTCCACATACAGGGCCTGCTGCTGAACAAGCGTTCATCGAAGACCAAAGCATTCCACCCACAATTTCTGCTCAAGATGAGGCAGGCATTGAGCTGAAAGTTGACATATCAGATACTGTATACAAGAGCGCAGTGGATGATGTCAATCATGTAGGATGCAACAATGAAGATAAATCGAAATTATATTCTCTGGGTACACTTGTGGCAGAATATAAGCAGAAAAAGGGGGGAAATCAAGAAGTTGTTAGTGAGACCGGGACATCAACCATGAAGAATAACGGCATTATCACCAATTCAGACAAGCTGCCATCAACTCAAGCTGTCGATACTGGAATCTTGGAGCACAAAAATGTAACTTACCATCAACTATCAGGTGTCATGTTCGATGATGAAGATAGCTCAGTAAGCACTGAAGAGAAAAGAAGGATAGGCTTCATGCACTATGTAGGGTTCTCACACATTCACAAGTTAAGCATACCAATCCTTCAAGTTCCAGAGATATCTAACAGTGGGATTCAAGAAAATACATCTGAACTAAGGAGACAGATGTTTCAGGAATTGACAAACAAGCCAGATGTAGAAGTATCTTCTGGATTGGAATCACTAATTGATGGAAGCAAAACAACTGAGATGGATAAATTTTTGTTAGACATGGTGCCAAAAGTAGAAGCAAACAAACGGAAAAAGGTCTCGTTCGCACATGGACCAAGCAAGAAAATGAAAGAGGAATCAGTTTCTGTAGTTCCATCTCCATCCAGATACAGAACAAGATCTGCTGCCCACGAAGAAATGGCTTCAAGCCCACAGAAAGCGCAGGATCTAGGTGGAGTCCAAGTAAATACAGCAACAAAAGGAAGAACAATGATGCCAACAAAGACAACTCATCGCCATGTATCAAGTCCAAGTGACAGCAATTCTCGCAAACAAACAAGACATTCAACACTGAGCACTATGGCAACAGCAAAAACTGACGGAGAAATAGCAGGAAGTGATGGAAAAATTGAACCCAAGAAAGATGCAACTCCAAGTTCATCTGGAATCAAGACAACAACCAGTAGCATCCCAAGTTCAACAAAGTTCGACCCAATGAATAGGAAACTAAACTTCGACAGCACAGAATCTAAAAGGAGAATGCACGCAATGAGGATGGCTCCGGACCCACCACCTTTTGATCTAAGCACACCACCAGAAACTAATGATCAAGATGCATTAGTCGTCAACGAAGCTAACAAAGAAGTGGAGATAAAAGAAGCAGAAGCTATGGTTGCAGCACCACACATCAAGAAAAAAACAGATTCATCAAGGAGTATTACACCTGTGGTTCACGAATATCAAAAGAGAAATGTCAAAATAGGCCACTTAGCAAAATCGCCATTCGTCAACCTAGAATCCAAGGTCAACTACAATGTTTCCAAGTCTGTGCAAACTCTGTATAACATGGTGTGTGAGCATGGATGGAAGACTAGCTCACCGACGAATAAAGAAATAGTCATTGATACAACAAACTACTATTGCAACCTCGGGCAGTTGGCAGATTCAGTTGCACCAGGGAAGATGTTGATAAATACAGTAGCTGAGATTGGAATCCACATATTGACATTGGAGAACAAAAATCCTAAGAAATACATAATGCCACTACGTGTTGCTGTAAGTAAACAATCATCGAATTCTTGTTCTTACCATTTTTGTTCATGCACTTCCTTTGTCACCATTAATCCTACAGCATGTAATTCCTGCATCTCTTGTACAGAAATACCTCATTGATTCCCGATATGATTTAAAAGATGTTACAAGGTGTTTCGAGAACAGCCCAGCCAACAGACTTGATCACAAAGAAATTGTAAGTTCGCTAACTTCTAAACTGAATTTTTTAACTGAATTTTATACACCAGATGTGCCTGCACATTAAGCTGATTTTAAAAAAAAAACATACAGACAATAACATCCTTCTTCTAACAGGTTTGTTTCCCGACACTCGAGAAGTGGGCATGAACACCTACAAATTGTTCTGGACATTACTGGTTGGTTGTTCTAAACATAAAAGCAGAAAGATTCGAGATAATTGACTCGTTATCATCAAGGAAAAAGGGGGAAGCTCTTATGATGGAAGCATGTCACATGCTCATAGCGGGAATCAAGGTTATGTGGAAAAGAGAGTACGCAAAATCAAAAGTGCAAATCGCGAATTGGCCAATAGAAGTTATTGACAGTCCTCGTCAAACAAACACGTAAGACTTCTTGTTTTTGGTACTTGACAAGACAAATAGTTTACTGTTACATCTTATCGATATCTCAATATATGCTAACTATGTTCCTGATCCATATGCACACCTAGATACGATTGCGGTTTCTTTATGTTGAAGAACCTTGAGGAAAAACATGGAAGGATGGTTTCATCATTCACACAGAAGGACTTGCCAAACATCAGAAAACTATACACTGACAAATGGCTCCGCGCGGAGAACAAAGCACCTTGGGGGTTATACATCTAGGTCTGCTTTCTTGTTGTTAAGGTGATGAAGCTGCTTCTCCTCATTTTTTTACAGAACAATTTAACTGAGAAATGGAAAATTGAATCAAGCAATTACATCTGGAATTTCTTCTCATTTATGTTTTACTGCAATTTTTTGCAAATTTAATCAAGCAAGAATGGGAAAACGCATTTCATGAAATAAGCAGGAACAAAACATTTCCTTAGAACATAGATGTCCTTGAAATGATCATTATCAACAACATCATGTTTTTGGATCATTTCAGCCCATCTAGTTTCAAATTCTTCTTCAGTAACACTGTAGTCAATAACATCATTGAAATCCCTCCTCAAGTCTTCTCTTTTTGCTGCCATAGGACCAATTTTTTCCTGAACCTTCTGCATGATATGCCATCTGCAGTTCCGGTGAATGGTGTCAGGGAATACCATCTCAATTGCAGTCCTCATAGCTACATCCTGGTAAGTAATGATGTTCAGAAGGTGCAAACCATCCATTGCTACTAAGAATGTCCGGAATAGCCACTCAAAGTTCGAAACCCTCTCATTCCTCAGGAAAACACAACCAAGCTGTATGGACTAACCATATCTATTGATTCCGGTGAATGGTGCGCAAGGCATATTATACTGATTAGTCGTGAAGGTTGTGTCAAACGATATGCAATCATTGTACAGCTTGTACACATCTCTTGCTGCACCATCAACCCAAAAGATGTTTGATGACCCACAAGTATAGGGGGTGTATCGTAGTACTTTCGATAAATAAGAGTGTCGAACCCAACGAGGAGCAGAAGGTGTTGACAAGCAGTTTCGATGAAGGATTCACTGTAAATGCTCACAGACAAGTTTTCAAGGGGTTTTGATATAGCAGATAAATAAAATACAAGTAAGTAAAATGCGGGAATAATAATTGCAGCAAGTGGCCCAATCCTTTTTAGCACAAAGGACAAGCCGGTTTGTTTACTTATGATGACCAAACGTTCTTGAGGACACACGGGGATTGACAAGGTATTGCCTTGTCAATGCCTATGGATTGTAGGCTAGGGTTTAGTTAGAAGTAGAGGGCAAGTAGATCTCGAAGGTTTCAGCCGAAAAGTACTCGACGACTATGAAAACTAGGGTTTGCAGACAATGATTCGATTGATTCTTCGTCCCTCGACTCCCCCTTTATATAGGAGGTGGAGTCGAAGGATTCGTGTTGTACAAGTTTACAGAGTTCGGGACGGTTTCTAACTCATCCCGCCAGATTACAAGTAACACTTCCTATTACAACTCTATTTCTTCCTTAAACGCATCTTGGGCTCCCGAATCTTCTTATTCTTCGGGTAGTGGGCCTTCAATAAACCCCGGGTACTATATTCGGCAGGCCCATTTGGGATGCCTATGTCAGTAGCCCCCGAGATTTTGCTTGAATTGTAAAGTCAGGGAAAATCTCCACTGTTTATTTTTACCCGAAAGCCTTAACTTTCTATATTTCTTCTCATAAAATTCTATATTGTACAGGGATATTGGTAATTGGGGCTAGTTCATCTGACGGATCAGGTACTAGTTAACTGCTCTAGTGGCAATCCGCAAAAACCTACTTCAAAATCACGTCCCCGGACATGATCTCGGGATACTGGTGTAAACTTCGACAGGTGCCGCTTAAGGTCTTACCATTCTGTCGAGTCCCAGTCAAATTTATCGGGTACCTAACGCGTCCGTTAGGATTTTTCTTCGTATCTGTTGATACGGATAAAAGTAGCAGAGCGCAGTCTTTGGCGATGCCACGCCCAGCAGAATGGATTCTGGGGTCTTACCTTCGCAAATTTGCGGCATTCAGAAATTGATCGCAACTTTGGCGTTCTGAGAATATATTGTCGAGTGCTTTTCCGGCTGCTGGAATGGCACATTTTATTGAGTCAAATATGACTTATATTGTTCTCCCGATGGGAGTATATGTAGAGTTAATTATAACTCGAAATATACTCTCTTGCTCTTCTATTTTTCCTTTGTTAATTTCATCGGGCACGCGAACAGCGTTCCCGATGGGAGTAGCCCCCGAGGCTACAACCAAGAACTTGTGCTTGGTTGTAGGCTCAACATTTTAGTTCACCTTGTCGCTATATTTTCATTACTTTCCAATATGATCTCTTTCTTCTTCTCTCTCTTTTTTTATCTCTTGGGTGCGCGAACAGCGCTCCCGATGGGAATAGCCCCCGAGGCTACAGCCAAGGACTTGTGCTTGGTTGTAGGCTCCCGCAATTTCTATATTTGTCATACTCGAAAATTTACTTTTTTCTGAAGTAGCCCCCGAGCATTTGGGCAAAAACTTGTATTTGATCAAAGGCTCCCGAAGTATTGAATAATTCTTTCTGTCGCCACTTTTCTTTTATTTTTCTTGTCGACATACTTCCCTTAATCAAATTTACTTCATCCTTCTCTAATAGTCGTGAGTTCTCTGCCCTGTGGGTCCATTGCTTCGACCACGTTGACACGTCGTGCAAGTGGGGGACACACGTCCTCCACTTTTTCTGGCGCACGTACGGTAACGCCTATCTCAGTAAAAATACCTTTTTACCCTTGTTTCTAGAAGATCTATTCTCACCACACGATTTCTCCATCCAACGGCACGCTGCTTCACCCGATTCTTATATAAACCTTTCTTCAACCTCCGTTCATCCCCTCGCTTGCGCCGCTCATCTGTTCCCCTTCGCAAAACTTCTCCTGCGCCCGAATCTCTCCAAGCTTCCGCACTCACAGACCTTACTCTGCCCATTGCCGTTGATGCCACCGCGCACGCGACTCACTCGCCACAGCACTCCGGAATCCAAGATGGCTGCCGAGGATCTTGAGTGGGAGAGATCCAAAATCTCCAACCAAGACACCAACATGCTGAAGAGGCTTGGCCTCATGAAGAAGGAGGACGCCATCCGCTTCCCCAGCGAAGAAAGCTACCCCAAGCCTCCAATGGAGTACCGGGTTAGTTTTGTTGATCATCTAATCCGCGGCCTTTCGACCCCAATCCATGATTTCCTCCGCGGCCTTCTTTTCGTTTATGGGATTCAACTACACCAGTTGACTCCCAATTCCATCCTTCACATTTCTATTTTCATCACGCTTTGCGAGTGCTTCCTTGGAATCACTCCTAATTGGATTCTTTGGAAACGAATTTTCTGCCTCCGCCGCAATGGCTCCCACAACGTCACTTATAACATAGGTGGCGTTGTAATCTGTGTTCGTACTGATGTCGACTATTTCGACGTCAAATTTCCTGACTCTGTCCAAGGATGGCGCAAAAAGTGGCTCTACATTCACGAAGAAAGCGCCAATTCTGTGGAGCACAACATAGTTCCTTTTGACGGAAGTGCCAGGATTCAGCGTCGCCGTTCCTGGGATGCCGAAGCTTCTGAAGAAGAGAAAAAGGCGACAGAGGCGCTCATGGCTCGTATCCATCATCTTCAAAACACTCGAGGCAAAGAGCTATCTGGTGTTCAAATTACTGCCTACTTCCTTAGGATTAGAGTGCAGCCTCTTCAGGCTCGCAAAAATCCCCTTTGGACGTATTCTGGTGAAAATGACGCCAACAGAGTTTCCAGTGATCTTTCTGTAAAGGACCTGGAAAAATTGGTTCGAAGAATTTCTCGATTAGGCAAGAAGGATCCTATTCCCTCCTCCTGTCGAGTGGAACCATACAGTGCTTCCAATCCTCTTCCCGAGGTATTTTGTCTTCTCGAATTTCTATCTTGTTCTGAACTGTTCCTTGTATCTTATTGCAGTGGTATCTCACTTATTCTCTTTTGTCACTATTTCCTTGTAGAATCATCCTACTATGGCTTCCCTTCCTCCTCTTCCTGAGGATGGAGAGGTCGAAGAAAGAGCCGTTGTCGATGATGACAACCAGGAGACCCCCTCTTTTGTTAATGAACCCGCAGATTCTCGAAAATCTGCGGGATCTACTGAGAAGGATGCTGCCTCTGAAGGTACAACATGTGCAGTGTTTCCCTTGGGTCACCCGGAGGTGGTTTAGATGCAAGGATAAAAGCATGTGTCGCCATATACCCAGCCTCTGGTGTCTTAGGGATGATGTTTCCTCTTGTATCTATCGACATAAAGGACATGTCGAGGTTTTGAACCAAGTGCTCTCTTTCCGCTTCGGGTATGTGTTGCAGTCTTGACCTTGCTCTGTTCCGCGCCTCCCGATGGCTATCACCCGTAGTTCTAGATTGTCGACTTAGATCTGCCCTTCTCCGGCGGGATGCGTAAGCTGCCTCCTTTCTCCTGTTCAACTCAGCTGTCTGTTTTTCCAATTCCCTGGCAGCTCGTGCGAGCCTATATTGATATGCTTGCAATTCTTCTGGTGTGGCTGTGGTAGCCATTGGTTCTGTGCCGTTCATAGCTCTCGCAGCTCTGTCCCACGCTGCTTGTGAAAGTTGAACTCTATCTCGCGGCTCTGGCCCGACGTATTTGTTGCCCAAGCCTTGTCGCAGATTGGAGGGATCGACGTATGGATTTCCCAAACTGTCGAAAGCCTCAGATGTCTCTTCTTGATTTTCAATGGCGTAAATCTGATGATACTTTGTACTCAGATCTATGTTGGGTTTGGTGACATCGTCGTTGAGATTGATGAAGACCTTGCCCACTGTCAAAGATTTGTCGATGAAGTCGTAACTGTCGACATTGCTTGAACCATCGCTTATATATGAATCCACAGATGACTCAAACGACATGTCGTTGAAGATCTTGGCGAGTTTCTCTCTTGCTCTGATGTTGACGTAGCGTGTCGCCGAGGTTTCTTCTTCTCCTGATTCGTTTGACGATGTATAGCTTGAAAAATCGGAATCGGCCACTGATGATTCCGACGAAATCGGAATCTCGACACGATACGATCCTTCCTTCTCGACGCGAAAGTGGAACCTTCCGAACGTCATCTCCATGGGCTCCGCCAGATACGCATATGCATCCAAACGGGAGGGTGGGTGAGGAACAAAATCGACAAGACCAGTAGCGATCTGTTTACCTCGATCCATTGTGTTGCTTGCGGTTGACGATGTCGAAGATCTTGAGCGTGCCATCGAGATCAGCTCCTTACGCCTCTAATTCCCACAGACGGCGCCAATTGACAAGGTATTGCCTTGTCAATGCCTATGGATTGTAGGCTAGGGTTTAGTTAGAAGTAGAGGGCAAGTAGATCTCGAAGGTTTCAGCCGAAAAGTACTCGACGACTATGAAAACTAGGGTTTGCAGACAATGATTCGATTGATTCTTCGTCCCTCGACTCCCCCTTTATATAGGAGGTGGAGTCGAAGGATTCGTGTTGTACAAGTTTACAGAGTTCGGGACGGTTTCTAACTCATCCCGCCAGATTACAAGTAACACTTCCTATTACAACTCTATTTCTTCCTTAAACGCATCTTGGGCTCCCGAATCTTCTTATTCTTCGGGTAGTGGGCCTTCAATAAACCCCGGGTACTATATTCGGCAGGCCCATTTGGGATGCCTATGTCAGGGATTTAGTCTAGTGCTTTCGCTTCATATAGTTGATTAATCTTCATTGTTTTGATAAGTGTTGTGTGGGTGAACCTATGCTAATGCACCGCCCTTCCTAGGACTAATACATACTTGTGATTAAACCCCTTGCAAGCATCCGCAAATACAAGAAAGTAATTAAGATAAATCTAACCACAGCCTTAAACTCTGAGATCCTGCTATCCCTCATGCATCGATATACCAACGGGGTCAGGTTCTTTGTCACTCCGGCAACCCCACAATTAGCAAACGAATACAAGATGCATTCCCCTAGGCCCATAAAGGTGAAGTATCATGTAGTCGACGTTCACATGACACCACTAGAAGAATAACACCACAACTTAAATATCAAACCATTAAATATTACTCAACATAGTTCACTACTAACATTTAGACTTCACCCATGTCCTCAAGAACTAAACGAACTACTCACAAGACATCATATGGAACATGATCAGAGGTGATATGATGATGAATAACAATCTGAACATAAACCTTGATTCAATGGTTTCACTCAATAGCATCAATAACAAGGAGTAATCAACACCGGGAGAGTTTCCCCTATGAAATAATCAAGATTCAACCCTAGATGTTACAGCGGAGACGAGGTGCAGCGGTGGAGATGACGGTGTCAGTGGTGGAGATGATGATGATGATGATCCCAATGAAGTCCAGCTCGATGACGGTGACGATGGCGACGATTTCCCCCTCCGGGAGGGAATTTCCCCGGCAGATTTCAGCCTGCCGGAGAGCTCTTTTCTCTCTGGTGTTTTCCGCCCCGCAGAGGCGGCTGTGTCTATTCTCGATCGTCCTCTGCACCTTAGGGTTTCGGGTAGATGAAGTACGCGAAAGGGAGATGGCCGAGGGGGGTCGTGGGCCCCCTCCCCACGTGGCGGCGCGCCTGGCCTGGTGGCCGCGCTGGCCTATGGGGAGGGCCCATGGCGGCCCTCCTCGGCCTCCCCTTTTGGCTGGCTCCTTCTTCTGGAAAAATAAGAGCTTCGGTATATTTTCCGTCAATTGTTGATCTTCAGAAATATTGTATCCTGGCGGTGCTTTTTCCAGCAGAATCCTGACTCCGGTGAGTAATTCTCCAATAATCATGAAACATGCAAAATAGGTGAAATAACATAAGTATCATCTCTAAATATGAAATATATCAATGAATAACAGTAAATTATGATATAAAATAGTGATGCAAAATGGACGTATCAACTCCCCCCAAGCTTAGACCTCGCTTGTCCCCAAGGGAAACTGAACTCAGTAAACAAGACCACATGTTTATGGAGTGAAGAGTCGATAAATAAAATACGAACAAGAAGCATCACATTTATTAATTCACACAAGACATTCTAGTAAACAACTTCCTCATATAACTCAACTTGAAACAAGTAAAGGGAAATCACAAATAAAGGTGCATAGGAAATCATAATTGGTGATGGCAAACTTCGTTCTTGGTCAAAGAACAATTAACAGGTTGTACTTATCTTTCGAGCAGAGCCTTTATATTAGAGCTTATATGGCAGATCTTACATGCTCAGTCATAACAATCTCCTCATAATCATTGATAACCTTCAAAGTCATATTCATTCAGATAAAATTTGTACTAAACAAGGAAGAATAAAAGACATGATTAATAGATCACAATATAAATGGTTGGATCACAACAACTCAATTGCTTGCTTAAGATAGAGGGAAATAGGTTTACTGACTCAACATAAAGTAAAGATAGGCCCTTCACAGAGGGAAGCAGGGATTACTCATGTGCTAGAGCTTTTTATTTTGAAAACATGGAAACAATTTTGTCAACGGTAGTAATAATTCATATGTGTTATGCATAAAACCTCCTATAAGTTGCAAGCCTCATGCATCGAATACTAATAGTGCCCGCTCCTTGTCCTAATTAGCTCGGATTTCCATGGATTATCATTGCATTACATATGTTTCAACCAAGTGTCACAAAGGGGTACCTCTATGCCACCTGTACAAAGGTCCAAGGAGATAGATCGCATTTGATCTCTCAATTTTGATAGATCTCAACTTGAGGACATCCATACCGGGACAACATAGAAAACAGATAATGGACTCCTCTTTTATGCTTTAAGCATTCAACAAGATTTGAGGGTTAATGTCCAAGCTGAAACTTCCACCATGATACATGGCTTTGGTTGGCGGCCCAAAGTTCTTCTCTAACAATATGCATACTCAAACCATTTAACTCATGGCAAATCTCCCTTACTTCAGACAAGACGAACATGCATAGCAACTCACATGATATTCAACAAAGGTGACAGGTTGATGGCGTCCCCAGAAACATGGTTACCGCTCAACAAGCAACTTATAAGAACTAAGATACATAAGCGACATATTCTTTACTACAATAGTTTTTTAGGCTACTTTCCCATGAGCTGTGTATTGCAAAGACAAGGAATGAATTTTTAAAGGTAGCACGCAAGCAATTTACTTGGAATGGCAGAAAAATACCACATAGTAGGTAGTTATGGTGGACACACATGGCATAGGTTTGGTTTAAGGTTTTGGATGCACGAGAAGCATTCCTTCTCAGTACAGGGCTTTGGCTAGCAAAGTTGTTTGAAGCAAGCATAAGAGTTGAGGGAAACAAACAAATATACATGTGATAGAAACAATCATGCATCTTCCTTGTAAGCACAAACAATTTTAACTTCAGAATACTAAACTCATTAGCTAACAAGAAAGAAAGATAATGAAATAATATATCTACATGTATTTCCCTCTTTTCTACTTAAACCTCAAAGTATTGTTGCTGTTGACCAATGCTAAGTTTGCCAAAACCAAATAGATTTACTTAATGCTCCCAAAGTGATACCAATACTAACAACAAGATCAATCATATAACAGAAATTGCAAACTAAAATAAGGTGTGCAAAATGTAAATGATAAAACTTCTCATTAATATTCCATAACGATAACTCACATCAAGGGATACATAGATAACCAACTAAAAGAGAGATACTTTCATACTGCAACCATCTTATATGATAACTTCCCTACTCATGATATGACACTACTTGATAGTAAAAAGGTAAAAGATAGTGATGATGTGATACCGCGGCACTCCCCCAAGCTTGGAACAAACCAAGGGAGCGCCAATACCAATGATGAATTACTCCTTCGGCGGTGGTGAATTCTTCCCGTCATCAGACTTCCAAGGAAGAGGCTCTCCATCAACAAACGACATCTTGGTCTCAGGAATCCTGAAACTGGCAGCATAGCTTATGTGTTTAAACCTGTTTTCATACTCACAGTTTTGATTCTGAACATCATAAAGTTGCGCTTGGAGTTTGTTGGTAGTGTTGTGAAGCGAGAGGATATCGTCCCATAGCTTTGAAGTCTCCTTCTTGTGTTCATCAATAAGTTCAGACACAATTTTGTGGAAGATGTCCACTTCACGTTCAGCCATCTTCTTGTAGGTGAAGACCTCTTGTTCTAGTTTCTCCATCCTGTCCTCCAAACTTCCTTCTCCTTTAGGACCCCGGACATCTTCAATCTGCAACTCTCCATCTACGAGCAGCAATTCCTTGGGATGCATCTTCAGCTCGTTCATGTACGGGTTGACGACGTTCTCAAAGAAGCTATCCTTCGGAGTTCCCGACGAAGACATGGTGGCTCTAGATCTGAAAACAGTATCTGGCAGAAAACAGCTTGAAACAAAACACGACGAGAAGACGATATATGGACCTCGGGGGATCCGGGGGATTATATAGCAAAAATTTTCACGACAGAAGGAAAGCACCAGGTCGAACCTGAGTGGGAGAGGGACTCCGAGGAGCCATCCCCATATGGCGGCGCGGCCAGGGTGGGGCCCGCGCCACCACGTGGGGACACGCCCTCGTGCGTCTCCTCCGCTCCGATTCGATCTCGTAATTTTTCATATTTTCTAAAAATAGCAAAAACATTGTTCGGAAAGTTAAACGCGAAATTTTTATTACCAAAACGGTTACCTATTCGAAGTCGAACTCTGCAGAACTATCAATTTGATCTTTGATGAAAGTTTCCGGAGTCATCACTTGAATAACATCAACATCTTCATTATAAGAATCTCCAGAAATATAATGCTTGAGTCTTTGTCCATTCACCACTTGTGTGGTATCACCTTTCAGCGAACCAATTTTTATTGCCCCTGAACGATACACCTCCACAATGACATATGGTCCTTCCCATTTTGAGAGTAATTTCCCTGCAAAAAATCTGAGACGAGACCGATACAATAGGACTTTATCTCCAACATTAAATTCTCTTTTGATAATTCTTCTATCATGCCATTTCTTAACTTTCTCCTTAAAAAGTTTAGCATTTTCATAAGCTTCACTCCTCCACTCATCTAAAGAACTCAATTGTAGCAACCTTTTCTTACCGGCAAGTTTAGGATCTTTATTAAGTTCTCTTACAGCCCAATAAGCTTTGTGCTCTAGTTCTAAAGGTAAATGACAGGCTTTTCCATAAACCATTTTATAAGGAGACATACCCATAGGATTTTTATAAGCAGTTCTATAAGCCCATAGTGCTTCCTTCAACTTACTAGCCCAATTTTTCCTAGATTTATTAACAGTCTTTTGCAAGATAGATTTAATTTCTCTATTTGATAATTCTACTTGTCCACTAGTTTGAGGATGATAAGCTGAAGCAATTCTATGATTAATACCATATTTAGCAAGAGTTTTTCTAAAACCACCATGAATAAAATGAGAACCTCCATCAGTCATAAGATATCTAGGTACTCCAAACCTAGGAAAAATAACATCTAAAAGCATTTTTAAAGAGGTCTCACCATCAGCACTTTTTGTGGGTATGGCTTCCACCCATTTAGTAACATAATCAACAGCGACAAGTATATGAGTGTTACCTTCTGAAGAAGGGAAAGGACCCATGAAGTCAAATCCCCAACAATCAAATGGTTCAATAACAAGAGTATAATTCATAGGCATTTCATTGCGTCTAGAGATATTACCAACTCTTTGACATTCATCACAAGATAAAATAAACTTTCTTGCATCTTTAAAGAGAGTTGGCCAATAAAAACCTGACTGTAGAACCTTTTGCGCGGTTCTATCTCCGGCGTGATGTCCTCCATAAACACTACCATGACACTTACTCAATATCTCTTGTTCTTCATATTCGAGAACACATCTTCGCATAATACCATCCACTCCTTCTTTATATAAGTGTGGGTCATCCCAAAAATAATGCCTCAAGTCATAAAAGAATTTCCTCCTTTCTTTGTCTTGAAAAGGTTGGAGGCAAGTACTTGGAAACAATAAAGTTAGCATAATCAGCATACCAAGGACTATCTCGCGAGCTCACCGTTATTGCAGCCAATTGTTCATTTGGAAAACTATCATTAACAGGAACAGGATCATAAACAATATTTTCCAATCTAGACAAATTATCAGCAACAGGATTATCAGCACCTTTCCTATCTATAATATGTAAATCAAATTCTTGCAAAAGAAGCACCCATCTAATAAGCCTTGGCTTAGCATCTTTCTTTTCCATAAGGTACCTAATTGCAGCATGATCAGTATGGATTGTGACTTTTGAATCAACAATATAAGGTCTAAACTTGTCGCAAGCAAAAACCACAGCTAATAATTCTTTTTCAGTTGTAGCATAATTTCTTTGAGCAGCATCAAGAGTTTTACTAGCGTAATGAATAACATTCAATTTTTTATCTACTCGCTGTCCAAGGACAGCACCTACAGCAAAATCACTAGCATCACACATAATTTCAAAAGGTAAATTCCAGTCAGGAGGTTCAACTACGGGAGCAGTTGTTAAGGCTTTCTTTAGAGTTTCAAAAGCTTCCTTACAATCATCATCAAAAACAAAAGGTACATCTTTTTGAAGAAGATTAGTAAGAGGCTTTGAAATTTTAGAGAAATCTTTAATAAATCTCCTATAAAAACCAGCATGACCAAGAACACTACGAATACCTTTAACATCCCTCGGATAGGGCATCTTCTCAATTGCTTCGACTTTAGCTCTATCAACTTCAATACCTCTCTCAGAAATTTTATGTCCCAATACAATTCCTTCATTAACCATAAAGTGACATTTCTCCCAATTAAGAACAAGGTTAGTTTCTTCACATCTCTGCAAAACTTTATCAAGGTTTCGCAAACAATTATCAAAAGAATTCCCATAGACAGAAAAATCATCCATGAATACCTCTACAATCTTTTCACAAAAGCCATGAAAAATAGCAGACATGCATCTTTGAAAAGTAGCAGGAGCATTACATAAACCAAAAGGCATACGCCTATAAGCATAAGTTCCATAGGGACAAGTGAAAGTGGTTTTCTCTTGATCTTTAGTTCTAACAGCAATTTGTGAAAACCCAGAATAACCATCAAGAAAACAGAAATGAGTATTTTTAGACAATCTTTCTAGCATTTGATCAATAAAGGGTAAAGGGCAATGATCTTTCTTAGTAACTTTATTAACTTTTCGAAAATCAATGCACATTCTATATCCTATAACTACTCTTTGAGGGATGAGCTCATCATTATCATTAGGTAGAACAGTTATTCCTCCTTTCTTAGGAACACAATGCACAGGACTAACCCATCTACTATCAGCAATAGGATATATAATGCCAGCTTCAAGAAGTTTTAATACCTCATTCCTTACCACATCATTCATCTTAGGAATTAGACGACGCTGGTGTTCAACAACAGGCTTTGCATCATCTTCCATGTTGATGGCATGTTGGCAAATAGAGGGAGAAATCCCCTTCAAGTCATCAAGAGTGTAGCCAATAGCTCCTCGGTGTTTCTTCAATATTTCCAATAACCTTTCTTCCTCAAAATCTGAAAGCTTAGCACTAATAATAACAGGATATGTTTTCTTATCATCAATATATGCATACTTAAGATTATCAGGCAACGGTTTCAAATCAAAAACAGGATCTTCCTTTGGTGGTGGTGTTGTACCTAGATCTTCAACCGGTAAGTCATGTTTAAGAATAGGTTGACGAAGGAAAATTTCATCAAGCTCATTCCTTTCTTCCCTAAAGACTTCACTCTCATGATCCTCCAAATGTTGCTGCAAAGGATTATTAGGAGCAAGAGCAATAGATGCAAGCTGTTCAACTCTAAAATCATTATTGGGCAATTCAGCTTCATAAGGAACTTTGGCAAATTTAGAGAAATTAAACTCATAAGATTCACCAGCAAATTTAGTCACAATTTTCTATTTCTTGCAATCTATAATAGCTCCACAAGTATTTAGAAAAGGTCTACCAAAAATGATAGGATAAGTCTTACTAACAGCAGAACCAAGTACCAAAAAGTCAGCAGGATATTTAATCTTACCGCATAGAACTTCCACATCTTGAACAATAACAATAGGAGAGATAGTTTCTCTATTAGCTAGCCGAATAACCACATCAATATCTTCAAGTTCACAAGAACCAATTTCATGCATGATTTTCCTGTAAAGCTCATAAGGAATGGCACTAATACTTGCACCAATATCACATAAACCATAATAACAATGATCACCAATTCTAACAGAGAGCATAGGAACACTGGCTTTCCTAGACTTACTAGGATGTGAAACAATATTAGAAGCATCTTCACAGAAAATGATGTGACCATCTTCTACATTTTCAGTCACAAGGTCTTTAACTATTGCAACAGCAGGTTCAACATTTATTTGTTCCTCAGGTTCTATAGGTTTCTTTGCACTTTTGTTAACCACACTAGTTATAACAGAATACTCCTTCATTTTAGCAGGAAAAGGGGTTTTCTCAATATAAGCTTCAGGAAGAATGTGATCAATAGTTTTAACTTCAATACATTTACCTATAGGTGAATCGGTTTTATCTTTATAGGGTTCATGATACTTATTAAAATTCTTCCTAGGCAATTCAAAATGAGAGGCAAAAGCTTTATAAAAGTTTGCAACAACTTGAGAGTCAAGACCATAAGTAGCACTCATATTACGAAATCTATCAGTATCCATAAAAGTTTCAATGCATTCATAATCATAATTTATACCTGACTCTCTATCTTTGTCGTTCTCCCATCCTTCAGTATTCTCCTAAATCCGATCAAGAAGGTCCCATTTAAACTCTTCTTTGTTGCGTGTGAATGATCCAGAACAAGTAGTATCCAGCAAGGTTTTATCTTGAAAAGAAAGTCTTGCGTAGAAATTATCAATGATGATATTACCAGGAAGCTCATGAATGGGGCATTTGAGCATTAAAGACTTCAATCTCCCCCATGCTTGGGCAATACTCTCTCCATCATGAGGCCAGAAATTATATATGCGGTTTCGGTCTTTGTGAATTTCACTTGGAGGATAGAATTTAGAATAAAATAGAGGCACAATATCCTTCCAATCAAGAGAATTCCCATTCTTCAGCAATTTATACCAATGCGCCGCTTTACCAGACAGCGATATAGAGAATAGTTTCTTCCTAACTTCATCCATAGAAATACCTGCACACTTGAATAACCTGCATAATTCATGTAAAAACAGTAAATGATCTCCAGGATGGACAGTTCCATCCCCTTCATAGCGGTTATCCACAACACGTTCAATAATTTTCATAGGTATTTTATATGGAACCTCTTTCTCACCTGGCACCTCATCCACTACCTTTGCAGTAGTAGTAGATTTTCCAAATAGGAATTCAAGAGAAGATCTCTCCATAATGAATTATGGCAGCAGGCAGAAATAAAAACAGCACGTACAGTAAAAGTTTTCCTTACCAATTCCACTTACCAATAGCGCTTCACTCCCCGGCAACGGCACCAGAAAATAGTCTTGATGACCCACAATTATAGGGGGTGTATCGTAGTACTTTCGATAAATAAGAGTGTCGAACCCAACGAGGAGCAGAAGGTGATGACAAGCAGTTTCGATGAAGGATTCACTGTAAATGCTCACAGACAAGTTTTCAGGGGGTTTTGATATAGCAGATAAATAAAATACAAGTAAGTAAAATGCGGGAATAATAATTGCAGCAAGTGGCCCAATCCTTTTTAGCACAAAGGACAAGCCGGTTTGTTTACTTATGATGACCAAACATTCTTGAGGACACACGGGGATTTAGTCTAGTGCTTTCGCTTCATATAGTTGATTAATCTTCATTGTTTTGATAAGTGTTGTGTGGGTGAACCTATGCTAATGCACCGCCCTTCCTAGGACTAATACATACTTGTGATTAAACCCCTTGCAAGCATCCGCAAATACAAGAAAGTAATTAAGATAAATCTAACCACAGCCTTAAACTCTGAGATCCTGCTATCCCTCATGCATCGATATACCAACGGGGGTTCAGGTTGCTGTCACTCCGGCAACCCCACAATTAGCAAACGAATACAAGATGCATTCCCCTAGGCCCATAAAGGTGAAGTATCATGTAGTCGACGTTCACATGACACCACTAGAAGAATAACACCACAACTTAAATATCAAACCATTAAATATTACTCAACATAGTTCACTACTAACATTTAGACTTCACCCATGTCCTCAAGAACTAAACGAACTACTCACAAGACATCATATGGAACATGATCAGAGGTGATATGATGATGAATAACAATCTGAACATAAACCTTGATTCAATGGTTTCACTCAATAGCATCAATAACAAGGAGTAATCAACACCGGGAGAGTTTCCCCTATGAAATCATCAAGATTCAACCCTAGATGTTACAGCGGAGACGAGGTGCAGCGGTGGAGATGACGGTGTCAGTGGTGGAGATGATGATGATGATGATCCCAATGAAGTCCAGCTCGATGACGGTGACGATGGCGACGATTTCCCCCTCCGGGAGGGAATTTCCTCGGCAGATTTCAGCCTGCCGGAGAGCTCTTTTCTCTCTGGTGTTTTCCGCCCCGCAGAGGCGGCTGTGTCTATTCTCGATCGTCCTCTGCACCTTAGGGTTTCGGGTAGATGAAGTACGCGAAAGGGAGATGGCCGAGGGGGGTCGTGGGCCCCCTCCCCACGTGGCGGCGCGCCTGGCCTGGTGGCCGCGCCGGCCTATGGGGAGGGCCCATGGCGGCCCTCCTCGGCCTCCCCTTTTGGCTGGCTCCTTCTTCTGGAAAAATAAGAGCTTCGGTATATTTTCCGTCAATTGTTGATCTTCAGAAATATTGTATCCTGACGGTGCTTTTTCCAGCAGAATCCTGACTCCGGTGAGTAATTCTCCAATAATCATGAAACATGCAAAATAGGTGAAATAACATAAGTATCATCTCTAAATATGAAATATATCAATGAATAACAGTAAATTATGATATAAAATAGTGATGCAAAATGGACGTATCAATGTTCTCAACCCTATTGTCATCGTCTAGCTTGTAGTCATAATAAAACCTAGGATCATCCTCTTTTAGCTTCTCAAAGTATTTCAACAACTCAGGGATGTTTTTGATTTTGTGCTCTTCACTATGTTGGGCTCTGTAATTGCTTATGGTTTTAGTACTGTAAGGCACTTGCTTCCATATAATTCCGCCATGATTTCCATAATCCTACCTGAACTGAGTTTTACATCACTTAGCAAATCAATGAACTTCTTCTCTTCTTTTGGAATTTTGTTGTGCGACCTCAGGAATTTTTTCAGAGCAAATTTCTCAACAAATTCATGCGTATATTCCTCGACAAACTGAGCAACTTCCCATCTGGCACCAGATCTTTTAATCCTCATTTTTGCCTTGCAATCTGCCAATTTTGTGTTTGCACAATTTCTAATCTTCACAGGAGTAGGTGGTAATGTATTGTTCCCTGTTTTATTGCAAACAAACAAGCATCTGTCTTTCTCTCCATCTTCTGTAGACTTCCTAGATGATTCAATCCTAACAGAGAAGCCAACATGATGCGCATACCTATTGTAATGTGACAGAGCAGCTTCCCAGGTGTCAAATTTCATGCCAAGAAATGGTGTTTTGGGGGAAATCCCTTCTGGTGTTGACTGAACTTCACCTTCCTCACCACTGTCCTCACTTGGTAAAGTTACACCTGTCTGGAAACCTGATCCGGCGTTAGTGCCTCTGTTCGAAGTGTCCATCGGGTCGACATTTGCATAACCCGTTTGACCAGCCGAACATGGAAGAAATGGCCCAGTTGCATCAGCATTTTCCCAATTAGGAGGACCATGAGATGTTCCTGGAGCATTGCCATTACTCCCAGGAACAAAACCTTGATCAGCAGCATTTTCCCAATCAGGAGGAGCATGAGATGATCCAGCTTCATTGTCATTGCTTCCAGGAGCAAAACCTTGGTCAGCTGGCTCATTAAGATCAATTCCGAACCAGAAATCAAAACCTCTCGGCATCTGCAACAGTTGCACACAATTATAAAAAGAAAATTATACAGTGGAATCACTAAATGAACAAGAATTTCTTTTTTACATCGCAAGTAATTACTAACTTATGGATGTTGTTCAACATATTTTCATTTCATCTACTAACTTATTACATTTTTTTTGCCCCAGGTACTGAAGTGATTGGCTGAAGATCAAGCAAAGACAATATCGACAAATATCCAGATGCAGGTACTCAAAATAGTTAAGACCAAAAACACGGATCAAGTACGACATGAACCATGCACCTCAGATGTTATTACTGTTGTAGTCGTTTTGTAGATTCTGTGAGGAACATGGTGATGTAAGTAGTAAGGCATGCTACTACCTAGTACCTTACGTAGTATCATCCGAGAACTATCCCAGGGAATAAAACCATGCTGTTACTTTTGGATCGAAATATATCCAGCAGATGTTACTATCTGGATGATTTCCTGTTTGATCTATCTTCAGCAAATTACTTTTGGATGGAAACTAATGCATGAACTGAATCAGCTGATATATTTTCTCCATATGCATAACTGAATTTCGTGCTTTTCTTCTAGATTTTTTGTGTGGAACATGATAACTCAACATGACTGGATGTTGTCATGTTAAGATTGGCATGCAACTACCTAGTACATTACATGTTATCACCCGAAAACTTTCCCTGTAAAGAGAAATATGATGTTACTTTTCCTGTTTGATCTATCTTGAGCAAATTAATGAATTTTCTGAACAACAACTATTGCAGAAACTACTGTACCAACTACATTGATGTTTTTTTTCATTTGCAAGTAGTACATGTTATTTTTCTTTCTTCCCAGAATAGGAAAGTTTGCTTCTATATTATCTTTCCAGGAAAAAATATAAGAAAAACTAGTGGATTTACTGGATGTTATACTCAGTGCTAGTTTTCTGGAAGATGTTCTTCATCTATAATGAAGATGTATTATACCCCTTTTCCCCTGAAACTTTCTTGACATGGACAAATCAGGTAATGTTCCCCTTTTTCTGTGCATAACTGAATTTTCGTGCCTGTACTCTTGGTAGATGTAAGCAGGATGGATGAAGAACAAATCAGGTAAGCAACAGACTATTGGGTAGATGTAAGCAGGATTCTTATGTAGATGTCATGGAAAAAAGGTTGGTCCTTCTCAGGTAGATGTAAGGATTCAGTGGGTACCTGATTTGAAGCTACTGGTAGATATAACTTGCTGAAGGCTGACGGGGTGTTGTTTTACTCCCTGATAGAGTTCACAGATCGAAACTGCTGGGTAGATTCTTCAACATTGCTGGGGGATGTTTTTCGCTGAGTTGAATCTTCAGGGTCTTCTTCTTCCTGGTAGATGTAATTTCTGGATCTGGTTTCGGGAGCAGGGGGAAGCAAACGAAGAAGAACGTACGGCCAGAGAGGGGAAAGTTACACGATTTTCTTGGGGCTGGGGATGATCTTCCTACGACTGGGTCCCACCATTTTTTGTCCGGAAGCTCGGCTGGTGCCACCCTGTGTTCCCACGGGACGGCACGTGGTGGTCCACGTTTTTTCTATTTCGGGAAGTTAATACCGTACGGAAAAGGAAAGATACCGGACCTAAAGTTAACTTAAATCTAGGTTGACCTGAATGTAGTCGCGTCCATGATACAATGGAGAAAATAGTCTTCCCTTATTTCCTAAGAGATGATCCCTTAGCTAAGTGAAGACAACCTTCTCTCTTTTCATTCTTTCTCCTTCAACTAAGCAAAAATCTGACGTGGCATCTCTAAGGGAAGGCTGACATCACCCCATTGTACGTGCCCTTATATCCCACTTTCAAATCCATAGGTGTAATGCCTCTACTAATTCAGAGATCTATAACTGGCAAAAAAAAAAAAATCAGAGATCTATAAAAACGGGGGATGACTGAGTTGCCAGCGGTTTGATTCTTTGGTTCACGGTGGATGTCAAGTTGTCAACTGCCAGACCATTGTCACGTGGCAACTCCTGGATGCGTCCGCTATGCGAAATATTGACACCGTATTGGAGTCTAAAAAAGGAGGGTGACATTGTGTGATCGGCTGACGTTCGCAATTGTTATTGATTCTCGGTGGTTTAATTTTTTTTAAGGTTTCTGTCGATTTCTTAAAAGGACTCCGTACATCTTTTACGCGGGACGTACGTGGGTGGAAAACGCACATAAGTGCAAGTTGTGCAAATTGACTTAAGATGATGTTCGTCCACAGACCTCAGACCTTTGGCTAAACAGTTGGTGTTTACATGCATGCATATATACTTCGGTCCTTGAATGTTGCGCCTTACGAAACAAGTAATATAAACGATACATAGGATCCTACCGCATTTCGCATAGTGAGTTAGTGACTATATCTTCCTCACAAAGTTCGAACCTCAGCACCGGCCGTTAATTTCTTGATAAGTTAAGGTAATCCTATATTGCATGGAGTGGCTCTGAATTCTGATCGATCGATGTATGGCTTTCACGCAAGAATGCCTTTGTCGTGGAAGCTCTTGATGCAGTCGTCGAACATCTGCTGGATGGACAGGAACGGCGGGAACCCCAGCGCCTCCATCTTGCTCGTGTCCATCTTGTGCGCCCTGTCGTCCCCCTTCCCGCCGCTACACCTGATTCAGCACAATCCAAACACCATCCATGAGAGTTTGATCGATGAATACGTACGTAACAACATGGCCAGGTAGTTATAAACGCTTACTCCGTCGGGATTGGGTACTGCGGGTACCGCTCCCTGAGCTCCCCGAGCACCTCGGACCAGTGCGCGACGTCGCCGGAGCAGATGAGCCGCCCGGAGGCCCTGCCGTCCTCCATGGCCAGGACGTGGGCGAGCACCACGTCGTCCACGTGCACGAACCCGATCGTCGTGTTCGGGTACTTGGCCAGGTCGCCCCTCAGCAGCGCCAGCACCACCAGCGCCGTGCTGGTGGGCGCCGCCCGGCCCAGCACCGGCCCGACCACGAACGACGGGTTCACGACGACGAGGTCCAGCGCGTGCTCCTTCGCGAGCCGCCACGCCTCCTTCTCCGCCACCGTCTTGGCGTACGCGTACCACAGCCCGTACGTGCGGCAGTACTCCGCGTCGCTCCAGTGCGACTCGTTCAGCGCCGGCGCTGCCGCGCCGCCGTGGTGGTGGCGGTACCGGACGCAGGAGCAGGAGGAGGTGAACACGACGCGGCGCGGCGGAGGGGCCGCCCTGGCGCAGGAGCGGAGCACGTTGCCGGCGCCCTTCACGATCGGGTCCACCAGCTTCTCCTGCGCGTCCTTGCCGTCCTCGTAGGAGACGACGACCGGGGAGGCCGCGTGGAAGACGCCGTCGACTCCGCTCACGGCCGCGTCGAACGACCCTTCCACCAGCAGGTCGGCGCGCACCAGCTGCAGCCGCTCGTCGGCGCCCTCCAGGTCCCACAGGAACCCGACCTTGGACTCGTCATTCGGGTCACGCACGGTGGCGCGCACCGTGTGCCCGGCGGCGAGCAGCGCCCGGATCAAGTGCGACGCGATGAACCCCGTCCCGCCCGTCACGCAGTACTCCGGCATCTCGACCGGCCGGCCGATCGATCTGTATGTCCTCTGTGTTCTGAACTGTCGTTGGAACATCCGATGCAATGGTGCGAATTTATACCGTATATTTCCTTGCTCGATCTCGTGAGGAGAAAGAAGGTGGTGGATAAGTTGGCATGAAGATGCAACGCAAATGTGGCGCCATCCAGTTCGGTTTGGATTAGGTCGATCATCTTCTTGCAGCATCATAGTGCAAGGCCTATTAATGTTCATCAACTTCATTTCTTTATACTCCTACAGAAGATGTGAAGACAAGCAACTGCAGCACACATGCATACATATACAGTACTACTCATGGAGCGCGAAAACTTCAAACAAAAGCCCAGCTACACGTAACTCTTTATATTCAAACGCTCAAATAGAATTTCAAAATTTTGGAAAATCTGAATCAAAAATTGAGAGATAGATAAAATGATGTATGCTACAATGGTGTAAAATCTCAATACAAACTACTTTATATTCTAGGCTACACAAAAATAACAAATTTTATAGAGTATTGAATAGTACAAATTTAAGACTACTAATTTTGTCAGATTCATGTAGTCTATAATACAAATCAGTTTGCATTGAGATTTTGCACCATTTATAGCACACATCATTGGCTACCTCTAAGATTTTGTTTCAGACCTTTTTGAAATATTGAAATACGATTTTTGAGTCTTTGAAAATAAAGAGCCAAATGTAGCTCGGCCTAAAAAACGCCACACTCGAGCGGAGCGGGCTTATAAAGTGCCGATGGTTGAGTTTTAGTAACAAATTTTGGTTCATTATCATCCTGCTATTATGGACCGCGGTAATCATAATATCTCCATTCCAAAGCTTAAGGTTTATATTAATTTCAGAACGGAAAATTATGTCGAGTTTGATCAAGTCTTACAAGAAATCATTAACATGCAAAATACAACATCAATATCAGTAGATAGATAGTGAAATTGTATCATATTTATTGATACATTTTTCTAAAAATTTGGTTAGACTTTACTTTGTTTGACTTAAGAAAAGTCTTAAGCTTTGGAACGGAGATAGTATCGATTTTGCACAATATATATTCTTTTTGAGAGTACGAACAAAGGCGTACCATATTTTTATTTTCCGATGAAGAGCGCTTTATTACCTAATAGTTTTAAGCATTACAAACGATCTATGCATAGCAAAGATGCACACATTGATCCAAGATAAGACTAAACATATAAGCCGGTACAAAAACAAACACTAAAAATCTGAATAGTCCTAAGATTTTGTAGCTACCTATGTTAGGTAATAAATTTCGTAAAAGTCCACTTACATTTTCTCTCCCCTCCAACTAAACACTAATATTATATTTAAATTCTTATATCCTGCTCACTAATAAGTTTTACTTGTACTTGCTCTTATAACCCACATCGGCCAGGTTTAAAGACGATTCCTTCCATAGACGTAACTGTATTCTACTCCACTCGTTATCTTGTTGGCTCGTCACCTCGTATTCAAATCGCTGGAAAATCTTATAGCTTCTCGATCCACTAGTCGGACATGACGAGGCGAGTGCGTGGACGAAGTGTCGGCCGGGCACCGACCGGCATTGACATTACGGTTATCTAGGCAGCAAGTCTGCGCATGGGCATTCGGTATTGGATCCGACATGGGGTGCTGCGCACGCACGCGTGACGCGCCTCGTGCCATGGCCATGAACGTGCAAACTCGAGATCGATCAGACCTACCACGCGCCACGTGTTCGCCTCTCTGCAGCTTCCTGATTGGTCCGACGAGGCTACATAAGGCCCAGCCAAATGCGATGCGAGCGCCACACCATACTTGTCTACCCACCTATGCTTGCTTCAGCAAAACACAAAGCCATGAAGACCAGCGGCACCGCCATCCTGATGATGCTGCTCTCGCTCGCGGCGGCGGCCCTCCTTGCCGCCGATGCCACCGTCGTCGCCGACGTGGACATGGACATTATCCGCCTCCCCAGCGACGGCGACGAAGGAGGTGATCGATCGATCCACGCATGAACTGCATACCGTCCTAGCTAGTAGTTTCTTGCACTGATCTTGTCTTACGTTCTAGGTTCTGCAGCAGGCCTTGTTGCAAGCCAGGTCATGGAGGTTGCTGCGACGGACGCAGTGGTGGAGGAGAAGGAGGATGAACCGGTGGCGGCGGTGAAGAACATCGGCGGCGGCGTCCTCAACGAGGAGATTAGGCCGTGGGCGTGCTGCAACGAGACCCTGTGCACCAAGTCGTCCCCGCCGACATGCCACTGCCTGGATGTGGTCGATCGGTGCGCCGCCGCATGCAAGCTATGCGAGCCGTCTGCAACGAGCCCGTTCCGCCACGTCTGCAACGACGAGTACCATGGACTCCCCGGGCCAGCTTGCTCCGATGAGGATGACGAAGACTTCCCAAGCGCCGCGCATAGCCGTAGCTACCCGTCGCTCGCCGCTGCCGCGCAGTTGCTGTTAGCGTTTGTAGTCGTGTTCTTTACCCACAGTCATTACTAGCATGTCGCCTAGCGTGTGCGTGAGTTAAGTGGTAACTATGTTTGACCTGGCCGTTTGCTTGTGTTCCAAATATGAAGGGAACCGAATAATACAGCGAAGAAAAGCTCAGTTATTTTGAGGTGTGTAGATGGCTAGGACAAGTTTTGCGCCGAAATCGGCTTCGAATAAAGATATCCATATCTGATTTCAAATAAATCTTGAAGTTGTGGTCCAGATATGGTATAGATTGTGTTATAGCAAATAACATGCGGATATGAATTATCCAAAATTTAATTAGAATAATTTAAAGGTTTTAAACCGGATAATATGATTTCAAAAGCCAACACCAACCTCACAAAGTTAGTTTATATTGAGTTATCAATTTTTTTTTGGCAAACATATGTTTGATCAAAACTTATATCAATGCTTGAGTTTAGTGTATTCCGTCTCTTTTTTTAAACTACATAAACAAGGCCTCTCTTCCAATAAAATCTTCTCTACTTCAACCCGCATCTTGACGACAACATCAAGAAGCTTATGAGAGTGTTGTGGTCTTGAAGAGCTTCTTCTAGCTGTGAGGATTTTTGGAGGGTCAAGGAGCTTCCATTCGAGGAATTTCCATCCGCAACCAACAACATCAGGCTGGCACTGGTTGGGTGGGGGAGGGGTGCGGGTGCGATAGCGGTGGCACGCTATTGACACGGCCTAAAGTTTAAAGATGAAGGGCTTCTCAAGAATTGTTGCAATTTTTTCTTGATGTGCTTTGTACTATTCGTTATTTTTTTAATGGTAGGGTTTTATTCGTAAAAATCCCTCTCAAAATTTGTAAAAACTATAACTATCTACAGATGGAGAATACATCTATTTTTTTTTTGTTTCCAGTCCGAATCCGTTCTATTTCCGATTCAACTTCGCAATCTGGTAGTCCGCATTCAAAACCGGAACGGACCAAAATCCCGCTCTGATCCAAGTCTGGGAAAAATGGGTGGTAACGGACATGATATGAGCAAAGTCCAATCCTATCGGATCAGTTTACACCCTAGTAATTTACATCTAAAAAAATTCAATTTTTTTTTTCTACCTCAGTATCTCCATTAGCAGCCCATGAGGACATATTCAGGCCCAAAAGCAGTTCCGGAGGCATGAGGCTAAACTTTTTTTTAGATTGAAGGCTCGAGCAGAGCCCGACTTTAAATTAATAAAGCTACAATGGCCAGAGTAAAACAAGGTTCTCAACAACACGGACACCGACAAGAAAAAAAAACAAAGCTGAGGTCCAGCCAAGCAAAACAACACAATGCTCTAGACATAAGAGCACACACACAGTACAGTACAACAGCTAGTGCCCCAACACCTCAACACCTCCCTACAATACAACTCCGGAGATACATGACCCAAGGGAGACCGCCTAGTCTTGGTCCCTGGTAGTCGCATGAAGAGAGTGAATCCGGGTGATCGCCTCCTCCACCGCCGCGTGATCCTGGCTCCTAGCCATTGGCTTTCACACCTACATATAAATAGTCATTTTGTATAGCCCGTCAGCAGGTTGGCTCGGGAAAATCCGTTGATAGTAAACTTCTTTCTAAGATTCCAAAGCGTCCAAAGAAGCGCCGCACAAGCGATCCAAAGAACTCGTCTAGTTTTCCCCACTTGGTTCTGAAGGAGCCGGAAAATATCCGCAAAGCAAGATGGATTCCAAGTGTGACCAAGCAGTTCCCTAACTGCGCTCCACAGGAATTTGGCCAATGGGCAAGAGAAGAAGATATGGTTATTATCTTTCGTCTCCCGATAGAGGGCACAAGCGCCCATCATGGTCCCCTACGCCTCCTAATGTTCTCATTAGATGGGAGGCGCTTCCTGGCAAGCTGCCAAAGGAAGGTACGCACCTTCATGGGGACCGCAATCCGCCAAAGGTCTCTGAAATATTTGCTAGGGGTGCCCTGACACAGCTTAAAGTACAATGATCGGATCGAGAACCTCCCCGAACGCTCAAGCGCCCAAACCATGGTGTACTGCTGTTGGGATAACTAGGGTATAGAGACCTCTCTAGAAATATTGGCCCAATCAATGTGCTCCCCAACTCCCAACTGGCGTCGGAAGGGGATGTGCCAGCTCCCTTCCCTACGCGCTACCTCAACTGAGACCTCTGGCTCCTCTGCAATGGCGAAAAGAGAAGGGAATCTAGTACACAGGGGCCTCGACCCTTGCCACCAGTCCTGCCAAAAACTGGCCGCCTTCCCGTTATGCACCACATGTTTGGCCCTAAGCCGGAACAAGTGATTGAGTTTCTGGACCGCATTCCAAAATTGCGAACCGGCCCGATGGGTATCCAGCAGATCCTTATCTCTAAGGTATTTGTTCTGAATAATGTCAGCCCAAAGGCCCTGCTCTGCGTCGTACAACCTCCAAATCCATTCTACAAGGAGGCACATGTTCATTAGCCGCGTATCGACTATTCCCAACCCCCCTAGGCTTTTCGGCTTGCACATAGCCGACCAACGTACCCAATGGTACTTGCGCTTCGTGCTATTGGCTTCCCAAAAGAAGCACGAGCGATGTTTGTCCAAAGTGACATGGGTACCCTCTCCCAGCAGGCAGACTGCCATAGCGTGTAGGGGCAAGTTCGACAAACAAGCGTTGATAAGGGTTAAACGTGTTGGAGATCTGCCCAAGAGGCAAGAATAAAATGGTTATTAAAATATATCTTTGTGTTTATGATAAATGTTTGCATACCATGCTATAATTGTATTAACCGAAATATTGATACATGTGTGTTATGTAAACAACAAGGAGTCCCTAGTAAGCCTCTTGTATAACTAGCTTGTTGATTAATAGATGATCATGGTTTCGTGATCATGAACATTGAAGTTATTAATAACAAGGTTATGTCATTAGGTGAATGATATAATGGACACACACCCAAATAAGCGTAGCATAAGATCATGTCATTAAGTTCAGTTTGCTATAAGCTTTCGATACATAGTTACCTAGTCCTTCGACCATGAGATCATGTAAATCACTTATACCGGAAGGGTACTTTGATTACATCAAACGCCACTGCGTAAATGGGTGGTTATAAAGGTGGGATTAAGTATTCGGAAAGTATGAGTTGAGGCATATGGATCAAGAGTGGGATTTATCCATCCTGATGACGGATAGATATACTCTGGGCCCTCTCGGTGGAATGTCGTCTGATTAGCTTGCAAGCATGTGAATGGTTCACAAGAGATGATATGCCACGGTATGAGTAAAGAGTACTTGTCGGAGACGAGGTTGAACAAGGTATCGTGATACCGATGATCAAACCTCGGACAAGTAAAATATCGCGAGACAAAGGGAATCGGTATCGTATGTAAATGGTTCAATCGATCACTAAGTTATCGTTGAATATGTGGGAGCCATTATGGATCTCCAAATCCTGCTATTGGTTATTGGTTAGAGAAGAGTCTCAACCATGTCTGCATAGTTCACGAACCGTAGGGTGACACACTTAAGGTTTGATGTTGTTTTAAGTAGATATGGAATATGGAATGGAGTTCCAATGTTTGTTCGGAGTCTCGGATGGGATCCAGGACATCAAGAGGAGGTCCGGAATGGTCCGGAGAATAAGATTCATATATAGGAAGTCATTTTCTAGGTTTGAAAATGATCCGATGTATTTATGGAAGGTTCTAGAAGGTTCTAGAAAAGTCCGGAAGAAATCACCGCGGAAGGTGGAGTCCCGGAGGGACTCCAGCCACCTTGGCCGGCCAGCCTAAGGGAGGAGGAGTCCCAGGTGGACTCCACCCCATGGTGGCTGGCCACCCCACCAAGGAAGGGGTGGGAGTCCCACCTTGAGTAGGAGTCTCACCTTGGGTAGGTTTCGTCCTTATGGAAGGTTTAGGAGTTGGACTCTTATTCGTTTTCTGGGCAAACCCTTGGGGCTATTCCACCTATATATAGATGAGGAGAGGGAGGGGGCCGGCCACACCTTGGCCGCACCACCCTTTCCCCCAGAGGTCGGCGCCCATAGCCCCCTCTCCCCAAACCCTAGCCGCCCTCCTCCTCCACCTCTCCCGCATACGCTTTGGCGAAGCTCTGCCGGAGATCTCCACCACCACCGCCACCACGCCGTCGTGCTGCCGGGATTCCGAGGAGGATCTACTACTTCCGCTGCCCGCTGAAACAGGGAGAAGGACGTCGTCATCAACACCGTACGTGTGACCGAGTACGGAGGTGCTGCCCGACTGTGGCACCATCAAGATCTTCTACGCGCTTTCGAAAGCGGCAAGTGATCGACTACAGCAACAACGAGATCTAATCTCGTAGGCTTTGGAAATCTTCGAGGGTTAGTCTCATGATCTTCTCGTTGCTACCATCTTCTAGATTGGATCTTGGCTTGTTATTCGTTCTTGCGGTAGGAAATTTTTTGTTTTCTATGCTACGAATCCCTTAAGTGGTATCAGAGCCGTGTCTATGCATAGATTGGTTGCACGAGTAGAACACAATGGTTTTGTGGGCGTTGATGCTTTGTTGTCTTAATTTCGTGTACTTTGCATCTTGCGGCATGGTGGGATGAAGCGGCTCGGGCTAACTTTACATGACCGCGTTCATGAGATTTGCTCCACGCTCGACATGCAACTTGTATTGCATAAGTGGCTTTGCGGGTGTCTGTCTCTCTCACCATAGTGAAGATTTAATTTACTCTTTCTATTGACAACACTAGTATCACCGTTGTGGTTCATGTTCGTAGGTAGATTGGATCTTACTCGAAAACCCTAAACCACGTAAAATATGCAAACCAAATTAGAGGCGTCTAACTTGTTTTTGCAGGGTTTGGTGATGTGATATGGCCATGATGTGATGATGAATATGTATGAGATGATCATTATTGTATTGTGGCAACCGGCAGGAGCCTTATGGTTGTCTTTATGTTTCATGTAGTAGTGTTATTTCAAAATAGTTGTAATCACTACTAGAAAAAGGCTTATTAGTGGCGCACTGATTTTTGCTATCAGTGGCGCACCAGCGGTGCGCCACTGATATCACGCCACTGCTAGCCATTGCTAATCCAAATAGCAGTGGCGCACCACCTAGTGCGCCACTGCTAACCATAGAGGTGCGCCACTGCTGTGATATTAGGATGCGCCACTTTATATATGTAGAGGTGCGCCACTGCTGTGATATTAGGATGCGCCACTTTATATTAGTTAGGGTGCGCCACTGCTTGGAGAATCAATAAAAAAATAAAAAAAGCCGGCCACATGGGCCTGGTCGTGGCAGCGGTGGATTTGACCATCAATAATTATTACAGCGCCTTCAGTACTTCACCCTGTTTTTATTACTTTGTTTATTTATTACACCTGGATTATTACAGAACACTAAAAGAGACAAGTCCCTAATTTTACAACTAAAACCCTACAAAAATTAAAAAAAAGCAATCAGGTCCCTGAATCAAAAAATTAAAAAAAAGCAATCAGGTCCCTGAATCAACAGGGACGGAGCACACCAGATCCTGCAGCCGCCGCCGCCAGAGCACGCGCTTGACGGCGGCGTTGCTCTGCTCCCAGACCGCCGCCACTGAGTCGACCGCCACCCTCTCCTCCTTCCTGCAGGTGGCCGAGGGGATGCACTACGCAGCGTAGGTGCTGCCGGCAGCCGGCGTTGACGAGGGCCAAGACGAGCTGCATCGCCTGCGTGAAGTGGGGTGGCACGGCGACAGCCGCGTTCTGCACGGGCAGGCCGACGTGCGCATCGACGTAGTGGAGAAGGGGACGGTGGCGGGGGAGAGGACCAGGGGCGGTGGCGTGGGAGAGGACCAGGGGGCGGTGGCGGGGGAGAGGACTAGGGGCGTCGCCAGAGACCATGGTGCGGTGACGTAGCGTGGCCAAGGGACGGCGTCGCCGTGGTCGCCCCGGCCGTGAGCATCGCCTCCCCTCAGCCATCGACGACGCCGCCACCGCCGCGCTCATATGGCCGGCCTCGCAGGCGGCGGCTTCGGTGGGGCACGACGCCGTCGTGGTCACCCATCGCACAACCTCGCAGGCGGTTGAGAGGGGATAAGATTGGGGGGCGGTGGCGGGGGAGAGGACCAGGGAAGATTGCGGTGCGAGCCTGCGAGAAGATTGGGAAGAGAGAGACGAATGGGTGCGGTGGTGAGCAGATAAGATTGGGGAAGAGAGAGAGAGGGGTGAGTGCGTTTTGGTTCGTTGGGGCACGTGGTGGGTGGCCGGTGGCTTGGGTGGGGCATGTGGGCATGCAGCAAAATTATTTTGGAAGAGGCGGTGGCGCATTAGTAGGGGTGCGCCATAACTAACAAGTACCAGTGGAGCACTATAAACAGGTGCGCCACTACTATCTTAAATATGTGAGAATAGCAATGGCGCACCACTAAAGGGGTGCGCCACTGCTAAGTTTGGGGAGGTGTGAGATCTGGACGACCTTTAGTGGTGGCGCACCTCAAAAGCAGTGCGCCACTGCTATGTTTGTATTAGTGGAGCACCACTTTTTGTTGCGCCACTGCTAGTTAGCAGTGGTGCACCAATATAGGGGTGCGCCACTGATACCATTCTTACGGCTAGGCCTTTTCCTAGTAGTGAATAGTTGCTACATGTGGTGAAAAACCATGAAGACGGTGCCATGGACCTTAGTGCTACGCCGACGATGATGGAGATCATGCCCGTTGATGATGGCGATCATGTCCGTGCTTTGGAGATGAAGATCAAAGGCGCAAAGACTAAAGGGCCATATCATATCACATATGAATTGCATGTGATGTTAATCCTTTATGCATCTTATCTTGCTTAGATCGCGACGGTAGCATTATAAGATGATCCCTCACATTAATATCAAGATAATAAAGTGTTCTCCCTTCGTATGCACCGTTGCTACAGTTCGTTGTTTTGAAGCATCTCGTGATGATCGGATGTGATAGATTCTACGTTCACATACAACGGGTGTAAGCCATGTTGCACACGCAGAAATACTTGGGTTTGCTTGACGAGCCTAGCATGTACAGACATGGCCTCGGAACACAGGAAACCGAAAGGTTGAACACGAGTCATATGGATGATATGATCAACATGTTGATGTTCACCATTGAAGCTACATCATCTCACGGGATGATCGGATTTGGTGTAGTGGATATGGATCGTGTGCCTCTTAACAACTATGAGGGATGTTGTATTAAGTGGGAGTTCATTAGTAATTAGATTAAAACATGAACTAATTATCATGAACATAGTCTGAATAGTATTTTGAATTAATTTGTAGAACTGGCATCCGTTTTCTACCATGCGCTAGTCTTGTAATTGAGATAGAAATAATGTTAAGTCTGATAAGCAACTTTACGGACTGGTACTGTATTGTTAAAGAATCAAGAAATGATTAAGTCCTATTGCAAACTTTTAGTAAACCTCACTTTGCTGATTCAAAGAACAATGGTTTCAATTAGTACCTATAATCATCTTGTCTCCGTGAAACTTGAAGTTCAAATCTGTTTGAAAAGTAAGGAGCTGAAAATTTTGTTTTCAGAAATAAGCGAGGTATGATATATATGTGATATCTAAGACCTTATTGTAAGGTGATAGAATATAATTTGGTGAGATTACATAAACTCATAAGTTTTATGGGAATGTATGAAGGTTGAAGACGCCAGGCGTCTCAATCCTCCAACTATTGGGGCACTAACGATATTTTCATATCCATG
This sequence comes from Lolium perenne, assembly GCF_019359855.2. NCBI lineage: Eukaryota > Viridiplantae > Streptophyta > Magnoliopsida > Poales > Poaceae > Lolium > Lolium perenne. The sequence goes on along the minus strand of NC_067246.2, from coordinate 25,267,472 downwards.
AAATGATTGTCCTTAGTATGCACCGTTGCTAAGACTCGTCGTTTCGAAGCATCTCGTGATGATCGGGTGTTATAGATTATGCGTGTGCATACAACAGGTGCAAGCCAGATTTGTACATGCGAATACTAAGGTTAATCTTTATGAGCCTAGCATGTACAAACATGGTCTCAGAAAGTCATCATGATTTGATGGATAAAAATTATGAGTGAAATTGTTCATCACATTAAAAGGTTACTAATAGTGAAATCCGGAACACTTGTCATATGATGATCAACTTCAAAGTAAAAACCTCAAGGTTATTGGTATTTGACCAACAAACCTAGAAGTTATTGATGTTGAAGTGTTTTTCTGAGAATGAGGAAAGCTAAAAGAGAAACTACAAAAGTTTATTGGCAGAAAGAGAGAAAAGACTAGAAAGTCTAGCTCAGGTGTATATAGATGATATACATGTTATGAATGTATTCCTAGTTTGGTCACACAATGAAATTCTTGGGTATTTGTACTATATTGGTTGGTATGAAGTTTCATACAAAACAACGCAATACAAGAATACAATGGCCTAAGTGACTGACAAGGAATATGATAGGAATGCACGTCTGGAACAAAAATAAAGTGTTATTATGTTCGTCGTTGGCACTCTATCTAGCCCTTAGAATTTATAATAAAGAACTTAATAATTGTTATTTTGCTCTGGTCAAATGAAAACAATGAGTTGTTCAAATTATGACATTACTCCATGTACGATGGATAAGTTATTATAAATCTTAATCGTGAAACACACATGCATAACACTGACGCTAAAATGCCATAAGGCAAATGATTTGAATTCCACTTATTTGTGGAACCGCCATTTAGGTCATGTTAGAAAGGAACGCATGAAGGAACTCCATGCAAATGGATTTTTGGAGTCATTTGATTTTTGAATCGTTTGGCGCTTGCAAAACATTTTTTAAAGAGAATGACTGAAATACCGTTCATAGGCCAAGAGTTGAACGGGCAACTAACTTAGTGGAAACATACATGATGATGTATATGGTTCACTGGGCATAGTTGTGTGCGGGATATTCTTCTACTTCATGAAAACTTCCAACAATGAATTGAGTATATATATGTGGATATATTCGATAAGGAAGAAGTTTGAAACATTTGAATGGATTCAAATAAATTTCAGCATGAAGTGGAAATCATCGTAATAGAAAAGTCAAATATCTATGATAGGATCATGATGGAAATACTTGAATTACGAGTTTTAGCGGACATCTAAGAGAGTTATGAAATTGTTCTACAACTCACGTTTCTTGGAGTATCATAGTGATGATGGAGTATCCGAGAAACGTATCCAAACCTTGTTGGGTTAATGATGAGATAAAATAAAATGACGCCATTATATTTTTGTGAATTATGCTTTAGAGACTACTGTTTTTACACTGAATAGAGCATCATCATAATCCGTTGAAATGACACCATATGATTTATGGCATGGGTATGAACCCTAATAGTCCTTTCTTAAATTTTGGTATGCATAGCATATGTAAATAAGTTTACAACCAAAAATCGGATGAATGTCTTTGTTGGTTATCCCAAAGAATTGATTGGGAATTCTTTCCACTATGAAGTAAAAGACAAAAGTGTTTGTTAAAGTTACTTGATTATTTCCAAGAAATTGTTTTCTAGCAAAGTATTTGAGTGGGAGTACAATAGAAATTGATAAGGTTTATGAACCTAAGCATAATAATCAGAGTAGTGCAGCATTGGAATTGGTTCCGGAAGCGTCCACGATGATCATGGCTCCCATGTCTACAAAGTGTTATAGCCATGGAGATCGAAGTACCTATTGAATCTTGTAGGTATGGTTTACTTTGTGATCAAATAAATGATTTGTGGACAAAGGATTGATTTTGAACAATGATAAACCAACTACATACAAAGAAGTTATGATGGGCCCTGACTCCGTTAAAATGGCTATGCGCCATGAAATCCAAGATAGATGAATACCTTTTGAAAGTAAATGGATCTATAAAATTGATGGACTTGGATGGAATATCCTTGAAGAAGCTCGACTCGTCAAAAAGTTGTTTACGACAAAGTTCAAAGAGTTGACTACGATAAGATTAGATCTTCCGTAGCGATGCTTATAGTCTATGTGGATTATTCTAGTAATCGCTACATATTTCTTTTATGAGATATGCTAGTAGGATGGCAAAATACATTACTTAACAGAAGTGTGTTTTAAAGGTGTATACAAGATACAACCAAGAGTTTTGCTAGTCTGTGGAATACTAGATAGGTATACGAACTTCAATTGGATGAAGTGAGTATCGCGGAGTTGGAATCTTCACCGGATGAAATAGTCAAAGAGTTTTTGATTTCATCAGAAATGATGAAGATGCTTGCATTTACAAGAAATTAAGTGGGAGCGCTGAGACATATTTATAATACTTTATGTAGATGACATATAGTTGGTTATAAATGATGTAATTATATACTTGATTAAAAAGTTTTCATTGAGAATTAACTTCAATGAAAGGATATGGACTGAAACATATTTAGTGTCAAGATCTATGAAGATAGATTGAAACACATAATAAGTTTAAGTCAAAGTACATAGAATGGATATTAAAGTAGTTCAATATAGAAATATTAAGAAGGTGTTCTTTTCATGTGAAGGTTTAACAAGACTTGAGTGTGTCTGACACTCAATGAGTAAAAACACATGAGTGATTTTCGATCACGATTAATATGTACATAATTGGATATCCTGTGCTCTAAAGTGTTGTGAGTATATACCAGAATGATTCATGTGATGATCATTGGACAACAGTAAGAACATCCTTGGGTACTTTAGAAGAACCAAGGATATATATAGTTTTGTATGGGGTAATGACAAACAAATCGCTGTAAGGTGTTGCACCGATATTAGTTTGGTCACATATAAAAATGAATTTCAAATCTCAATTAGGCTAAATGTTGATTAAAAGGTAGCACAATGAGCTAGAAGATGTCTATGCTAGATTTAGATGAGTTCTAAATATTGTGACGGATTCTACAAAAGAAGGCAGAGTATGTCATTGTTTTGACAATGATTGAGGATGTTAAGTGAAGAAGTTTTTTGAGAAATTGGTGTAGTTCCGATAGTGTCAGAACTTTGAAGCTATATTGTGTGTGACAATATTAGTGACATATTTCAGACCGCGGAATTAAGGTTCCACCAGAAGACTGAACATATATGATTAATGTCGACTCATTTGGAAAATGAGTGATGCGTTGAGACGCAAATGAATTGCAAAATACATACGTTTCTGAGCATGTCAGATCCGTTGACTAAAACCTCTCCCGTGAGCAAAACATGATAAAGCATCAGAAGGCCAAGGTGTTATATCTTTACAAATATAAACTAGATTATTGACTCTAGTGCAAGTGGGAGACTGTTGGAGATATGCCCAAGAGGCAATAATAAAATGGTTATTATAATATATCTTTGTGTTTATGATAAATGTTTGCATACCATGCTATAATTGTATTAACCGAAACATTGATACATGTGTGTTATGTAAACAACAAGGAGTCCCTAGTAAGCCTCTTGTATAACTAGCTTGTTGATTAATAGATGATCATGGTTTCGTGATCATGAACATTGGATGTTATTATTAAAAAGTTATGTCATTAGGTGAATGATATAATGGACACACACCCAAATAAGTGTAGCATAAGATCACGTCATTAAGTTCAGTTTGCTATAAGCTTTCGATACATAGTTACCTAGTCCTTCGACCATGAGATCATGTAAATCACTTATACCGGAAGGGTACTTTGATTACATCAAACGCCACTGCGTAAATGGGTGGTTATAAAGGTGGGATTAAGTATTCGGAAAGTATGAGTTGAGGCATATGGATCAAGAGTGGGATTTGTCCATCCAGATGATGGATAGATATACTCTGGGCCCTCTCGGTGGAATGTCGTCTGATTAGCTTGCAAGCATGTGAATGGTTCACAAGAGATGATATGCCATGGTACGAGTAAAGAGTACTTGTCGGAGACGAGGTTGAACAAGGTATCGTGATACCGATGATCAAACCTCGGACAAATAAAATATCGCGAGACAAAGGGAATCGGTATCGTATGTAAATGGTTCAATCGATCACTAAGTTATCGTTGAATATGTGGGAGCCATTATGGATCTCCAGATCCCGCTATTGGTTATTGGTTGGAGAAGAGTCTCAACCATGTCTGCATAGTTCACGAACCGTAGGGTGACACACTTAAGGTTTGATGTCGTTTTAAGTAGATATGAAATATGGAATGGAGTTCGAATGTTTGTTCGGAGTCTCGGATGGGATCCAGGACGGACATCACGAGGAGGTCCGGAATGGTCCAGAGAATAAGATTCATACATAGAAAGTCATTTTCTAGGTTTGAAAATGATCCGGTGTATTTATGGAAGGTTCTAGAAGGTTCTAGAAAAGTCCGGAAGAAAAGGTGGAGTCCCGGAGGGACTCCACCCACCTTGGCCGGCCAGCCTAAGGGAGGAGGAGTCCCAGGTGGACTCCACCCCATGGTGGCCGGCCACCCCACCAAGGAAGGGGTGGGAGTCCCACCTTGAGTAGGAGTCCCACCTTGGGTAGGTTTCGTCCTTATGGAAGGTTTAGGAGTTGGACTCTTATTCGTTTTCTGGGCAAACCCTTGGGGCTATTCCACCTATATATAGATGAGGAGAGGGAGGGGGCCGGCCACACCTTGGCCGCACCACCCTTGCCCCCCAGAGGCCGGCGCCCATAGCCCCCTCTCCCCAAACCCTAGCCGCCCTCCTCCTCCACCTCTCCCGCATACGCTTTGGCGAAGCCCTGCCGGAGATCTTCACCACCACCGCCACCACGCCGTCGTGCTGCCGGGATTCCGAGGAGGATCTACTACTTCCGCTGCCCGCTGGAAGGGGGAGAAGGACGTCGTCATCAACACCGTACGTGTGACCGAGTACGGAGGTGCTGCCCGACTGTGGCACCGTCAAGATCTTCTACGCGCTTTCGAAAGCGGCAAGTGATCGACTACAGCAACAACGAGATCTAACCTCGTAGGCTTTGGAAATCTTCGAGGGTTAGTCTCATGATCTTCTCGTTGCTACCATCTTCTAGATTGGATCTTGGCTTGTTATTCGTTCTTGCGGTAGGAAATTTTCTGTTTTCTATGCTACGAATCCCTTCAAAACGTGCCGCCGAGGACATCAATTTTCCCATCCAATTTTTAGCGCGTTTGCCCACCTTGGTCGTCAGGGGACCCTAATCCGCTGCCGAGAGGGCCCGGTCACTGACCGGCACACCCAAGTAGGTGAAGGGGAAGGCGTCTTGCTTGCAATTGAGCATATGTGCAATCCTTAGGCCGTCCGCCGCCTCCAGCCCCATCACCATGACCTCACTCTTGTGGAAATTGATCCGGAGACCTAACATGCTCTCAAAGCAGAGTAAAATGTACCTCAGGTTCACAATAGCGAGGTCATCTGGCTGAATCATGATGATGGTGTCATATGCATATTGCAAATGAGAGACTCCCCCAGGAATCAGGTGTCGGACCACACCCGCAATGTGGCCCAACTCTCTGGCCTTATCCAAGATGGTGGCTAGCGCTTCGACAACATAGTCGAAGAGGAGAGGAGACAGAGAGTCTACCTGGCGCATGTCGCGACCGTTCCGGAAGTAGTTTCCAATGTCACCGTTGAGGGCGATGGTAGTCTGGCCCCCCGACCAGACCCATTGCCCTATGAACCCAAGCGGGTTCAAAACCTTTACCCATGAGCACTTCCCGTAGGAATGAACAATTCACCCTATCTTAGGCCTTCTCGAAATCAAACTTCAGGAAAACTCCCCTACGTTTCCTTGATTTAGATTCATGGATGATCTCTTGTAGAGAAAGGGCTCCCTCATGAATGTGTCTACCTTTGATAAAAGCCGACTGCGTTCTACTAATCATCCTATGCGCCACTGGAGAGAGCCGAATAGCGTAAGTTTTAGCAACAAATTTGAAAATGACGTTGATGTCTTCCGCCCCGGGGACGTTCGGTATGAGCGAGAGCACGCCAAAGTTGAGCCTGGAGATGTCGACTCTCCCAAGAGCGAAGCCATTTGAAATATCCAGGATCAAGGGTTTCACCAAGTGCCAGAAATGTTTGAAGAAGACAACCGAAAAGCCATCCGGTCCAGGCGTCGTGTCCACCTTCATACTAGCAAAGACCTCATCGATTTCTTCCCCCGAGAAGGCAATCATGAGGTTATCGTTCTCCTTACCAGACACACGTCCCGACCCGATGCCAGATCGTAGTGTGCATGAGGCTAAACGCATCCATTGGCAATCCACCTCCGGCACCAACCTCTGCATTGGTCTTGGCCTTGGGCGCCTCTAGACTCTAGTCTATATCGACTTTGTCGACAACAACGACGATGGCAAGTAGGTAGCCATGGCGGGCGTCATTGTTAGATAGGGTTTTTTTTTTAATATTTTTTACTTTTTTTTGGCACTACGTAAATGGTTATATTATAAATGAAAAACTATTTTAGGCAAAAAAAAATGTGTCATACCTGAGGAACACCGGATACGTGACGTGACCGCGCAGACGTAAACACGGTGCATATTTGAGCTGCGTTTACATCTCGGTTGACAGACCGGTCACTATACATCCGGTCGCTGGGTCTGAGTGCAAACGATTGCTCCGCATCTGTTTGTTGCGTCGACCGCTGGAGATGTCGCTACACATTGACGGCCGCAATTTATTTTGTTCAGTCCATCATAGTTGTAATATAAATGCGTACCCTCCAGATAAGCGAATGTGATATACTCCCCTATTCACTATTCACTAATGTAAGACATTTTAGTGTTTTGTAGATTCACTCACTTTGGCCCGTATCTGATCATTTTATTGTATCTATTTATTTCTTTTGGTTAGTATTTAGTCCAATTTAAAATACTAGCACAAATGCCCGTGCGTTGCTACGGATCGATTTTTAACAATTATTTTTAAGCCATGGGAATTTCAAGAAGCCGGAAACCTTTAATAGCATCAAACCATATTATTAGAACTCAGACAAAGCATTTTCTCCGAGCTTCAAATATTGATCTACGGCATGAAGAGCTCACTCCAACCTTCTACCAAACAGACAAATATCTCAATGTCATTGATCTATGGCATGAAGATCTCATTCCAACCTAGTACCAAACAAACAACTGCCTCAATGCAACTAATTGAAATAGAGAAATTATTAAAAAGTCAGATTAGGCCTAGAAGAGAGAGAAATCAATAAGTACCTGGACGATTGTAGGAGTAGGGAGAAGTTGCCCTATCTAGCTATTTGCTTGCAGTTTAGGCAGTACTGTGTTGGACTTGCAATAAGATAGCATCGCTAAGAAATCAAGATTAGTCAAGATCAATTTTCTTACACATGCAAGTAGATATGTAACATCAGCGAAATCCCCCTACAAAAAATAGCATCAGCAACTAAATCTGCATATCCTTTTTTCCTGCACAAAATGTCTATTATAAATCTAGATGCTATTTGAGCCACCAAATATATTTTGTATCACGACAAGTACTTATGCTAAAAATATCCAATGTATTGGTGCTCGGAAACACATATTTTTGCCTCTAAAATGCTGAACTTCAATACTCCAGTTCATACAAACACGATTCAGTTCTGCTAATTTAATTATCCTCTCGGCTAGGTCGTGCTTGGGGTTGCAGTCCGTCTCTGTAAGAGGCAGGGTCAGTTAACAGTTTGGATGTGATAGGAGAGAGCAGATTTTGTCGGCCACACCAGAGCACCTAGCGTGAAATCCCAATAGCTTCTGCATTTTTTTTTTTTTTTGCGATAAATAGCTTCTGCATATTTGATTGCAAACTACAGGTTCCGGCATTGAAGAAGAAAAGGCAGCGATGGGGCTGCGTGAGGCGGACATGGCCACCGCCTCCGTTGTGTCGGCCGCTGTCCTGGAGATCCGGTTCTGTGTCTGGGCTTTTGCTTCTACATATTTGATTGCAAACTACAGGTTCCGGCCTTGAAGAAGAAAAGACAGCGATGGGGCTGCGTGAGGCGGACATGGCCACCGCCTCCGTTGTATCGGCCGCTGTCCTGGAGCTCCGGTTCTGTGTCTGGGCTTCTCTGCACCGCGTCAGATCTCTGGTCCTTCACCGGCCTGAAGTCTCTGGCGCCGCGACTGATGCAGGGGCTGCGCGAGATGGTCGTGGCTGCCGCCTCCGTTGTGCCAGAGTATTGTCCTGGAACTCCGATCCAGGGTTTGGGCCTCTGCATCGCGTGCTGGTCCTTGACAGAACTCTAGTCGCCTGATGCCCATGAGGGTGACCCGGCTGCCGCCGATATGTAGCTCTAGTCCCACGGAGAGATCGAGTCCAGCAGCCCCGCCTCGATTTGATTTGCGAAAGTAGAATAGGTGAAGAAGACAACTCGTAGACAATCTAGCGACATGGTCAAGTGCGGCACCATGGAAACTCAGCAGCAGGCCAGCAGCGGACCAATCCTTGCATCTTCAAGCTGACTCATACTTTCAGGAAAGCTTTACTGCAGATCCGGCGCCTTGCTTCCTCCCAGCGCCGCCAATGGTAGATACCTCCGTCCTGGCCTCAACACCACCGTCCTGCTTTCCACGTCGGTGATCCCTCGCCATGCCACCGCTATTCGCCTCGCTGTGCTTCCGCTATTCGCCTAGCCTTGCCAATGCCAATTTTCTAGATCTAGATCGGGATAAAGGAAACACGTACGGAAAGAAACCGAGAAATCTGGCAAAATTTCTATGGAAATCGCTAGCAGAGGAGAGGATATATATAAGAGCGGACTATCGTGGACAGGGGGTAAGAAATTAAAAGGAAATCGACAGGGATTTGAGTTCGGTAAGAACTCGACCTGGGAGAAAAGCTCGTGGAGGAACTCGACGTGGGCCAGATTGGAACGCCACAGGCCGAATCGATGGGGTTTGACCTGCCGGTTTTTTCACTTAGCAGTGGCATCGTTGGTAATATGTTCTTTGGTGGGAGTGTAAAATTGTCCTATTAAAAGTTGGACGAAAATTTTGGCAAAAACCTTAGCTCCTTTATTATTAGGTATAGATTTAAACAGTCTTACATTACTGAACAGAAGAATGTAGTTGTTCAGATCAGTACCAACGCGGGAAGAATACAGTTGTTCAGATTAGTACCAACGCGGTGACAATGGGAACGAGTAAAGTTATCGGTTACATCTAATTTCTTCCCACGTTTAAACAAAAGTGGGAAGAAGTAACAAGGGATACAAAGTTGAGAGAATGGAAAAGTAGTGTACAATGTTTACACGGATTGAGTGCAAACATGAGGAGTCCCCGGATGCTTGCTTATCGCCTTCCTGAGCTGAGCCTCCAGACTGTCTCGGTCCCAGAATTTAGGCTGTGGTGGAGCATAGGACTGGAAACTAGCATTACCTGTTCGTGCAGACTGCAAAATGATACAGTCTCCTTTCCTCTCCTTCTTGTAAAAAATCGCCTTGAATGACACGAGGCTTCCCAGACGTACGATACCATCAAGTAACTCGCCAGCATGCCGTTCTGCTTCTTCGTAGCACTCCACAGTGAGGCTCTGGAGCTTGTGCATAGCCCCCGCCTCGAACACGAGGCAGACCTCTTCATACCTGAACACGAAATCCTGCAGATTTGGGAAAGACGCGGTGCGGAAGACAACACGTTCCTCATGAACATACTTCTTAACATGCAGTGTAAGGTGCACCAGTAAGGTGAGCCTCGCGAGAACCTCAGCGCCATCCCTCGGCAGGGAAAAGACATGAATTTTCAAGCTTCTGAGGTTGTCAAGGTGGCCGACCAAATCTTGAGGGACTGTGGAGAAAGGGAGTCCCAGCACATGTAGCCTCCTAAGATGTCGTGAAGGGAGTGACCAGCAGGCCAGGACATCATCAGTTTCCAGTGATCCATACATGCGGATTGTTAGGGACTGGAGCCTTCCGAGTCTGCAGAGGGAGGGAGCAAGATCATTGCAAGCTTCTTTGGAGATGCCTCTACGTAGCACTAGCTTCAGCTCCTTCAGGTCACACAGATCACCGAGACCTCTGATGTTCTTCACATCCTTGAGATCTATGCTGAGCTCGCCCAAAGTGCGGAGGGCAAGCATCCTGCTGATCTTGCCGACCGGCTGCATGGTGTGAGGAACAGTCAGATGCGACAACGTCGTGGGTAACTGCTCCAGATGTAAGGAATCTCTGATGTCGTCGCCAACAATCTCCAATGTCTTCAGATTTCGTAATTTCCAGAGTTGGGTCAATAGTTTCTTGCAGCCAATGCCTCTGATCCTCAGATATATCAGCTTGGTAAAGATGCATATGGGAGGCATGTCATACTGCTCGTTTCTGGAACCACATGCGTCAATGTGCAGAACTCGCAGCTGTTGGAAACTTGTTAGAGAAGGCATCCGTTGAGCCGGACCCCAAAAGCTGAATGATCTGGCCTTGGTGACAGCCATGCTTCTCAGCAAGTCCTTGTTGCCTTCTGATGTTCCGAATTGGAGGGACAACCGGCGAGCCTGCAAATGTCCTTTCATGCACGGTGGATCACTAACTGCAGGGGATCCCTTAATCACAGTGATGAAATTTTCTTCTGTGGACTTCACTATGATAAAGTCAAGCATTATGTCATGCACCCGACAAGACAACACGTGCCCGCAATCATCTAACTCGGCTATTTGGATCATGTTTTTGTTGATCAACTCGTTGAAGAAATATTCTGCTATCTCCTCCGGACTGTAACCATGCTTTCCAGTAACGAAACCCTCGGCTACCCATCTCTTCACCAACTCAGCCTTCATTATTTTAGAATCCTCTGGAAAAATACCAAGGTATAGCATACATGTCCTAAGGTCTAAAGATAAATTAATGTACCCCAGATTAAGCACATGTCTCATCAAATGTATCTCAGGGTTCTGCGCCAATTGGAAACCAAGGTAATTTTTTATGTTCTCCCATAATTCCTTTGAATGTACCTCTTTCTGACTAGCCAAAATGCTGGCTACACTGAATATGACCAATGGAACTCCTTCACATTTCTTCAAAATTTCTGTAGATACATCCTTCAGTTTCTCAGGACAATCATCTTGAGAGGGAAAAATTCTTCTATGAAATAATCTCCTTGAGTCAAGATCACTAAGAGGTTTCATCTTGTAAACATGGCCATCAAAATCAGAACAACATGCCTGAGCTACACCTTCGATACGTGTAGTAGCTATAACTCTACTAGCAAGACTATTCTCCACAAAGGCACATTTGATAGTGTCCCATGCTTCTATTGTCCACAAATCATCAATGACTATAAGGTACCTATGAAATCATGTAAAATAGAAGCTGTCATACTCAAAAACACCATAGGATCCTCACCGATGCTTTAGTGAAGCTTAAATACTTTATTTAAATCTGTGACAAGTGATTTAACTTGGGCTATATGGATGATACATATAGTGTTTAATAAGAGTACAAATGCTCACTTTTTACAGGTTATCCGTATGGTTCCGCTTTGGACCCACGACTGATCCTTTCTTCTACCGGAGGCATAGCGGGTGAATATGGTTTCTAGATGCACCCGTCTGGAGATGGTTGCTCGGGATATCTACAACCAGGGTGGCTGGCTGTTTTCTAAGAGATTATAAGATGCATAGGCACTATTTTCTTTTATTTCACTGGTTAATGGATACCCGCCAAGAGATGTAAAATTTGATCTCCAAACTCTGAAACTCTGCGATACAACAGTTGTGTGCATCAGTTGATGCAGAGGCCAAGACTATTTTCCCTTTCCGAAAAAAACTAAAAGTTGTTCCAAATTTAAGTAAAAAACGTAGTTTTTCTATGTATGTATGAATGTGGCTCCCTAAAAGTAACAGTGGGGGTGTGCTGTTTTGGCTCCAGAACTCACTAACTAGGGTTTACTTTAGTGTATATCGAATAATCAAACAAAATTCCTAAGACTTCAAAGGTGTACTTTGTGGATAACTCGTAATATCTATATATGAATGCACGCGTTGCAGTATGTACACCTATATATCTTTACATACTTTTTGCTAAACTATGCATTCGTATTTCCTATTGTACATGTATGTGTGTAATAGTTAGTATATATTCATTATCCTTACATGTTCATTTATTCATGTTGGTGAAAGTAATGTAGCTCAATGAATGAGTATACAGTAAGATATTCAGCTTTGTGAAGTCTTTGGCGAGTATTATTTAATACAGCGGTAGACTATTATTCAGTGTTGTTTGCTATGTTTTAGAGGGGTACATTGCCTAAATTGTATTTGTCGTGCACTAGAATGATTATTGTAAGGATTTTGTTATTGCTATATTTTGTGCATTTTCAAAAATTATGTACTATCTCAAATTAAAAAAATTCATTTGGGAATCTGCATGTACAGTTTGAAACTTCCAACTGCAAATATGTGATTTTGTAGTTGCATATTTTGAAGCGCATAGTTTGGTTTTAGGTATTCTATTGCATAGGTTGCACCTAAAGTCTGAAATTGCATATGTTTGGTTGTGCAGTTTCTGCTGAAAAAAAATTTAAATATGTAATTGGTAGATTGCACATTCTAAATCCTAAAAATACACGTAGGATTTTTGTCCCTTAGACTAACAGAGACCACATGCGTGTGGTGACAAAAGTTGCTCGCAAGTGAACCAGTAAGACATGGGCTAATCTCTAGCCATTTGAGTAATTGCGTGAGATTCTCTCAAAAGCAGACGATTGCCGTACATTAACGAACAGTTGACAAATTTCTAACAAAAAAAGTGTGACTTAAGCCTGAATTTTGATCACGGTGTAAGTAATATTTGATAAATTTCAGCTCATGATTGATTATGTAACTACCTAGGTGAAAATACTTCCATTTATAATTAAATAGGGAGGCAATTAATTATTCTTCAAATCAGACCTGCAGTACAACAGTGCCTTCTGTACTCACACTAAATTGGAAACATAATACATAGTCTGCTTTTATCTGTCCTTGATCTACACTGTCCTATGAGTATGACTAATACATCCGTATCATTGTACAGGCCAGGCATTAACAACTAATATAAAATTAAAGACAATTATAACATGCTAAAGTAAGAATTGTAGTTGCGTCAGAAAGTTGTCCAAATGGTGATAAAAGCGAACAAAGATGGAGAGACTCAAATATGTTACTCCTACAGTATTTCTTGCTAGAGTGTACTCAAACTAATTATACTGTGTTATAGCTGAATAGGTAGGGTCAGGCGAGCATACCTTTTGTCATTGAGTTGTGCTCTCAGTCGGGAGATGAGTTGGTGCTCATCAGTTAAGCATGAAGGGACCGAGTCCCCAACTTTTGAGAGTATCTCTGAAAAGATCTCGTTCATCCTTCGATTTTGAGATACCGACACTAAAGCCGCGCAGTCGAATTGACCTGCAACCTTCTCATGGACTTGGGTAGCGAGAGTTGTCTTCCCCATCCCTCCAAATCCAACAACAGCCACAACTTTAAGCGCCCGTGCGCCATGTTGCTCTGCTCTCAACAGCTCCATGAGCTTGTTCTTCGGGCCATCTATGCCCACAAGTCTGTCAGACACTGAATAGAGTGCACACAGACGAGGGTCAATAGCCACGGGGCTCTGACAAGAAGCACCAGCTCGCTCACCGAGCTTATATCGATCACGGCGTTTGCCTGCTTCCACAACCCGGGACTTGAGTCCTTTGATCTGACCGGCTATCTTGTGTGCCGCCATCAGTGTCGTAATCATGTTCAGCGACAAGGCCCTGGCACCAGCGCAATCAAGGTCATCGGTGATGGTGTCGACACAGTCCTCCATGTCGTAGGACAGGTCGCGCACCTCGTCCCGCCATGCCTTGTGTTGCGCGTCAAGCTCACCGTCCATCTTGGCTAGCTCCACGAGCACAGCCTTCATGCTGCTCATCTCGTCACACAGGGAGGCGATCTCCTTCTTCACGCCTTTGGGAAGCTTGTACTTCTCTCCCAGCAAGGCGCCAAGCTTGGGCAGGAGCGTCCGCATCGCTCCTGTCACAGCGCTCGCCACCACAGCCTCCATCGGCAACTAGCCGCAGGATCGTGACCACTCTTGGAACCAGTTTAGTGCAACGCAAGCGAAGAACTATGCGTGAATTGAGATTTCAGTAGAAAGATGGAACAGGTGCTGGTGAAGGAGCTGTTGCAATGACAGTATATAGAACTCCTCCACCGAGAAAAGATGCTTCCTTGTAGCCTTCTAAGAAATGTTCACACAATGGATCGGAAACTTCGTGTGTGGCTCCACCAAGAGCATGCACCACGCAGGCCACAGTGCGCCTCATCATGATAACATTGACAAGATATTATTCTACTAACAGAATACTGCAACATATTATCTTCAAATTTATCCAATATATGTATGTACGAGTAGGTTTCAAGTGTATATCCTAGTAAGGGTGTTGATTTTCGATACGACCCACCCAAGTCTTCGAGATTTCCAGATCAAAACTTGTTTTAGAATTGTATCGTCCAGATTTTATCAAATTCAAACTAAATTTAACTAAAATTGAATTTCATTTCAGTTGGTCTGAAACTGGTTCGAAAAATTCGGGAGAAGTATATTCAGAACCTAGTGAAATATTGTTGAAATTTTAATCCCTGATCCTAGTCCTCATGTATAATGACTAATTAGGTGACATCGACTCCACTCAAGAGTTTGCACTTACACCATGGGTGATTAATAGTAATGATGTCTCTAATTGTGAATTTAGCCGATGGTTTTTCCAAACTGACCATGTGACATGGATTATGAAAGGTGTTTTGCCTAATAGAGACTGCACCCCACTAACAATCTCGATGTGATCTTGATGTGATTGCTTTTATCATGTTAGGTGATGCATGCTACGCCTCTAAATTTTTAACAAGCTATCCACAATTATTAGAAGAATCTTTGTTTTGTTTTATGCACACTTGTATTGCCACTAGCATGAAGAAACAACACAAACTTCAATCGTTAGTCCCACAAAGTCGTGCTCGGCATCCTGCATAATAGAAAAAGATAATTACGATTGTAGACCTGCCTATAGAAATTAGAAAAAAAACATTAGTAAGTGGAGGAATCTAAAAAAGTCATAAAGGTTGCAATCTCTACTTTCCTTTTTCTCCCTTTTGAAACATAAAGTCGCTATAATTTTAATATGATAATCTTTGTTGTTATGAAGAATAGGTCAGCTTCTAGCAAGTTCATAATTATCTTTTGTTCACCGGTTCACTTTGTAGCAACCTGCTCATCCCAAGTTCAAAGCGCTCAAGCTTTGTAGGCCACATATATAGAATTTTGAGAAATGAAAACAGAAGTTCGTAGTACGTTGAGATTAGCTTCCTTGTGAAACTGGTCATTTTCAGCCTATACACAACCGAAGCTTCCCGAATAAATGCAGGATGGTATGTTTTTCAATTTCTTACTTTACACTAAGGATGATGGGTTTTAACCCTCCGCGTCTTGCCGACGGGAACCGCCAGTAACATGGTGGCCCCAGGCCCACTTGCTCCAACGACGACGACGATGACCGTGCGACTATGCTATTTATCTAGAGTCGTTAGCATCTCACAGCACACTGGTGTCATCGTGATTGCCAACAAGTGTACACAACAGCAGGAAACCATACTTTGAAGAAAACAGACCGGGTGATTGAACCGGTGAGGCTGTCAACTCAGTTTTCACCGGTCGAGAACCGCTGGTTGGCTCAATGTCTGGTATCTGAAGATACATAGTGATAAATGTTTTCTTAGAAGTGCAGCAATAAACAAATAATTTAGTATGCAGAAAAAATCAGGCTTAGATATTTGGCATAGCAGCACATGCACATGTAGGCCTGTAGCAAGCCAGCAACAGCCAAAAGCCAAGACCAACAGCAATGCACAAGCAACATGCAATTCCAGCCAGCAACACCAGTGCAGCTTGCAGTTGCAGCGCATACACATGGAGGCATGCAAAAAGCCAGCATTAGCAAGAGGCCAAGGCTAACTCTCCTTCTCTAGTGCCGTTCTTTCATGCAAGAAAAAAGCCAGCAAATACATCAGTCAAAATATACCAATCTCATTTTCTAATCTCCCAACTCCCTATGCCATTTTGGCATGATCTCTGTAACAAAATCTTCGCATGTAAATTGAATTCACAGAATCACAGGAAGAGGAGTGAAAGGAAATTGAAGTACTGAACATACTTTAGTTGTCCTCACCTGGCCGGTTCGGGGACAGCCGGGTCCGGGAGATGAAGCAGAATCGCTGGCCGGCGTCAGTCCGTGAACTGCGAATGATAGCAGCACGTACAGCGGGCCGGTGGAAGACCGCGAAGGTGGCCGGCTGGCGCCGTACTAGCGGCGGCCGGCGTTGGTGGCGGGTGCCCGCGGAATCAAGCGGCGGCCGGATTCAGTGGCAGCAGCTGGAGGATAGCGACGCCGGCGAGTGGCAGCAGGAGGAGGAGGAGAGGGATTCTAGTGAGTGGCGTCCCACCCGTGCACCCGAGCTTAGTCCCAAGCGGCGGCCGGCGGGACAGGAGCGGCCATGGCGGCGGTACTTGGTGGTGGCAGGACTGATGGGATGGAGATGAATCGGGAAGAGATAAGTCCAATTTACCCCTAAACTTGTCTCAAAGTTCATCCCACAACCTCAATTTTACTCTGGTTCAAACCCTGAATTCTAAAAACAGTTCAGAATCACCCCTTGCATTGTCTTAAGCCAGTTTTTTTTGTCACGTAATGTATCTTTACTATTATATTGGAGTTGGGATGGTGTGCCACTTTGACATCAAACATGGAGTAATCCGAGCCATCAAATCGCCTCAAACGCGCCCATATTGGGAGAATCAGTACCATTCGATTGCACTCGCTCAAGAGAGAAAAGGCAAGAAAATATTACATACCAATCGTATTCCCACGATCAAGGTTATCTAATATAGTACTCCCTCCGATTCATATTAATTGACTTCAATATGGATGTATCTAGACACATTTTAGTTCTAGATACATCCATATTAGAGTCAATTAATATGAACCGGAAGGAGTATGAACACATCTAACAAGGAAACGAATTATCCACCCACTCACGGTGGTAACCAGGGGATGTTTTATAGGAAAGTAATCAAGGATCATTAGGAAAGCAATCATGCTATTTTTCTGTCCCGCTCGTGTGGCTCCAGATGTTCAGTATGTTCAACTCCGATGGTGAGACCAGGACGAGCGTACATCGACGTCCAGGTGTTCTCCCGCTCCATCTACTGCAAGCTGCTAACGCTCAATGAGCCAATGAGCAAATGATCTTCAATGATGATACACATGGAGGTACGTTCACATGATCGCGGCAATGTCCTCAATGAGCCAATCATCTTCACGGAGGACGACAGACGATGGAGCAATTTCTTAATATTCCTATCAGCCAATAGCCCACTTAGCGCGGCGCCCTAGCTCCCATGCCTCGACCTACCACCCCAGCATGCCACCGGCACCGCCCCTGGCCGTCTGTACCAGCTCCGGCCTTCCGCACCACTGGATCCCGACCGACTGCAATGCTATCGACTTCCTCCTGCGCCATCGACAACTTCCCCATGCTCTAGCATGTGGTGTGGATTCCCCGCACGCCAGCTCACTCGAGCTGGGCACTAAGGACGAGGCCAACGCGCGCCTTAATTAAGGTGGCCGACCAGGAGAAGCCGCAGTTGGAGGCGGAGGTGGAGTCAATGTCCAACAAATTCTCGAGCCTCTGCCACCGCCACGGGAAGCAAAGTCCCGACGCTGCAAAGATGACGTGAAGATAGCCATGGGAGGCCTAAATGATGTAAGCATTGGATCCTCACCTCTGTTTCCTTCTCCCATGCCCGATTTCAGGTTTCGGCTGATTCTACTGCTGATCTGGGGCGAAGCTTATATCCAGTCCGTTGCATTCACCTAGCGATCCGAGCCTCCCGTTGACCAGACAGAGCTCACATGCGCGTATAGAATCCGTATCTGGTGTATATCCCGATTTCTGCGGTACCGTATTGGTCGGGGAAGATTCCCGCCGTGGGCCCCGCCCGTATGTCCACATACGCATCGTCACTCTCCCCACCCCCCACCCACCGCTCGTCTCTGTCTGTTCCTGACTCCACTCCTTTCTCCTCACGCCTGTAACTGCGCCGCCGCCATTACCGGAATCAACGGATAGCTTCACGCAGAGAGCATCTACAGATCGAAAGCCCGTTACCGATAGCAGGCGGGCGTCCGTACCTGCCTATGTCGCCGTGGTGCGGGTTCAAGGGAGATGAATCCGCCCCAGACCCGTCTATGCAGTGTGATGAGCACGCCGGCGATTCTGAATCCGGCAACGAGGTAAGCTTTCCCAGCCGCTCACGGATTTCATCCCGGTGCTCAACGCATTCTCGCGATGCGGCGATGCGGCTGCTATACACATGCCACTGACGCGAACCACCTTTTCATGACCTTGGCATTATCCTTTTGTTGATGGGAACAGCAGAAATCTGATGTAGCGGTGATGACCAATAAATTATCTTTCCGGTCGATACCACGCGTCGTCTGCGGGCCCCTACCGTGTATCGTACGTGGGTCCCTCCAACGTATCGTACTGCCGTAAACTCGTATTGGAGAAAAGTGGCCGGTCAAACCTTGCAGCTGGTGGGCCCGGTGCGCGAATCTTACAGCGACGAGGACGGCGGTTGATATCAACAACGCCCCAGATCAGCTGTGCGAATGCATTTTCGTTTCGGCTGGTATATTTTTCAGGTTTCAGCAAGGCTATCTTGGCATCACCTGCACCATGTGATGCATGTTCCTGACGTGATGTTATCTTTTAGGTTGCAACTCGGAAATATGTGGCCAATTTGTGTTTGCATATTTTGGTTAGATCCGCACACATGGATACTCTATCATACCAATTGGAAGAAAGCTTTTTGAATTAGTTCTTTCGATTTTCAGATCTTTTCTAGAGCATCGATTTACTATGCAATTGGCATAAACAAGAATAAACTATATTTCTTCTTGCATAGTGATTTGATTAGTTTATTCTTGCACCACATGGTGGTCAATCAGAATGTGGACTTGAATCTTCACTCGACGTGAGGTGGAAGGCAGTGATCTATATAGGCGGCCAACTTCCCCAGATCTGCTTAAATGTAGGACGGAGAACAAATGGGCTTTTTTCCCTTGTGCTTATACAAAAAAATCTTCTCCAATCTTAATGTTGGTGTTGGATAAAGTAAAATATCATTGGTCGTACTTTGTGATACATAAAAGGGGTGTTTTTAAGATGCATGGTAGAATAAGAAACACCCATACCATATTCACTCATGTTCCTACTCTAATTTTAGTTAGTGATTTATTGATGCTCCTACGCTATTTTAGCTATTGGCTTACTGATGTTCCTAATCTAATTTTATTTACTTGCTTACTGATGTTCCAACTCAGCTTGTTTCTACTACAAATTTTTATCTGATAATGCTAAATAATATGATTCTGGATAATCTTACAACATTATAGTGTCTTACGTCATATTTTTTATATGTCTAACATCTCTGTACTAATATGCAGATGCAAAGACGCCATGTTGAGGCAAGTTTTGTCTTTTGCTGCAGGATACATTTCCATAGTTTTATCAACAGTTATGAATTGCTTGAGAAAGTAGATGAGTGGGCAACTCGGTCCTACGGGGAATCGGTAGTCCACAACATCTACATGTCAAGAGTCATAAAAGTGTTTGCATGCAAATCCACAGGGAACATAGCTGATTCATAAGATTAATAGTCCTTGTTTTGCACATATGTGCAGGATGCCAGAGTGGCTATCTCCACTGGTGTATCAGCTACATACCAGTTTGGTCTTTGGTTTGTCTGGAAGATTATACTTCAAATATAAGGGGAGTGGTGTTTTGAAACATGGGAGCATATGCTTCCTTTATTTTAAAATTCATCTTACACATATTTTGAATTTCAAAAAATTGAAACAAATAATTCGCACGTACATTTTCACGTGCTACACGCTCACAAAGTTGTTTCATAAAAAATGGACTTATCATGTGACGTGTGTAAAAAAGACAAAACTCAGTACTAAAAATAATGTTTTTTACAAGGTAAATTATCTCTTTTTTACATAGACCACAAAAAATATTGATTTTTCCTGAAACTTGAGGAATGCACATATATTATGGAGATGTACATGTAGAATTTTTTGTCAAAAATTTTCGACAACTCGAAATATAATTTTTCGGTATAGGGAGCATACGCACCCGGGAGCCGAATTGAATTTCCGAAATATAAGCAGACGACTTTGGTCTTTGGACAAAGTTTGAAATGGTTCAGCTCAGTAGCTTTATTTGTTTTGTTTCATGCATAGATTTTACTTGTATCATGCATTTTTTGCCCGGAAAATTGTTTGGTAAAAGGATATGTGAATCTGCATGAAAACAACGCATTATATATATTCACAAGGAAGGCCTAGATTTCTGACATAGTAAAACATAAGGGATTGACATTCAGATCGCAATCGACGCAAACTACACAATTTTTATCAGTATTGTCTTAAACTTGTGAAGAGAAAAGAAATTGAAAAGCAGGACGTGATACTCATCAGGATAAAGTATATGCACGGCGATAATGATTGTAAGGCAATCATAATGCATATATTGTAACCAAAAATGTTTTGACCAATGTGTGAGGTCTAGGTTTGTTTGACCGTAGCAACGCACGGGCATTCAACTAGTTGTATTGGTAAAATAGTTTGTCATGTATTCTATGTCTTTAACTCTTCATCTTCAACTCTATGCTTCATCTTCAACTCTTGACCTGCCGGAATAAAAATGCCTCACTCGCGGCTTGCTGCACTGCGTGGTGGTTGCTCCGTGCTGGCGGAAGGCTAGGCACGACAGGAGATGTAGAGGGCACACGCCGGGTGTTATTGTCCGATGGAGGCATCCCTCTGTGGTCGCCATGGCCTCGTTCCAGGGAGGAAGACGATCATGATAAGGCATGATGTGATCATGCGATATGATGAGAGAGAAAGTACATGTACGGTGTATGTTATATGTTAATGAGTTGAAACAGTATATAGGGAGAAAACCGCTAACTGGCAAGAAAAACCGGTTCAAAACTTGTCAAAAATGGTAGAAGGTTCAGTTCCGAATGGTTTATAGAATTCAGGATTGAAGATTGAACCAAATACTACTAGGAAAAAGCCTAGCCGTAAAAAGCTATCAGTGCCGCACCACTTTACCGCACCAAAAAGCGGTGCTCCACTACTAACTTATTACCAATGGCGCACTACTATATTGATAGGCCACTACTAAGTTTTGAGCTGAGTTACAGATGGGTCTCAGGTTAGCAGTGGTGCACCACATATAGGTGCGTCATTGCTATTCGATAACAATGGGGCACCTATATGTGGTGCGCCACTGTGCTGCAAACAGCAATAGCGCACTGTAACGTGTAACGTGCTGTGCCACTGTGCTGCAAACAACAATAGCGCATTGTAACGTGCTGCGCCACTGTGTACCGCACCGCGCATGCTTCTACCGCACAGCATCGCTTGGAAACCGCACCGCACTGCACATCACTCCACCGTCCCCACCATCAGAGAGAAAGTTCCCACCGACAGCCAACCCACCGTCCCACCTCTTCAATCAATCAATCGCAGAGAGAAAGTGCCCTCTTCCTCTCTCCACACCACACCTAGGGTTCCTCTCCCCACCGCCGCCTCTCCCCCCCCCCCCCGGTCTAGACCAGCCCGGCGCCGCCCCTTCTCCCACCCGCGCGGCGGCCATGCTCGACCGGTGTGTGGAGGTCGCGGCCACGCTCCCGTCGACGCGCTCCCCGCCGGCGACCTCTCCCTCGCCCTCCCCGCCGGCGCAGCCGCGGCCCGCCGCGATCTCTCCCTCCGCGTCGCCGGCCGCGGTACCCACCCGCCTCGTAACCGCGGAGGACGACAGCTCCCAGGCGAGTTTGACCCCGCGGCGCCGCGGCCGCTCGGGTTCGCGCCACACCGAGCACCACCCGCCGCCGCCACCATCCGCTCGCGGACGAGGATACCGCGGAGTGCGCACCGCTCGCGGACGACGAGACCGCCGTTGGAAGACGCGCACCGCTCGCGGACGAGGATACCGCGGAGCACGCGGCGGTGGGCCAGGACGGGCTCATCTTCCTCCTCCACTCCCCACCAGGGCGGGCGACGGACGACGGCGACGGTGCGCCGGCGAGGAGCACGTCGACGGGCAGGCGGCGCTGGCGGCGACGCGGTTCTTTAGGACTAGATTGCTTTTTCGTTTTTGTTTACAGGGTGCTTTCTGTAAAAAGATGTTGTAATTTTTTGCTTAAGTGCTCTGTAATAAGTAATATAATTATTATAATGTTATTAAAGGATGACCTGGTCCAAGAATGTTTGTTGTTTTCGTTCCTGGTCAACTCGGCAGAACAGGTCCATGTGGCCTTTTTTATTTTTTTATTCATTAACAAGCAGTGGCGCACCCAATATGTGTAGCGTGGCGTACCCTATACCTGGACTAGTGGCGCACCCTATATTTGAACCAGTGCGCCATTGCTATATAATTTACTAGTGGAGCACCTCGAGGTGTTAGCAGTGGCGTGATATTAGTGGCGCACCACTAGTGCGCCACTGATAGAAAAAATGGTGCGCCACTGATAGCCTGTTTTCTAGTAGTGAAAGTAAAGTTAAGGGTTGTAATCTAAACTTTGAGACAAATTTAGGGGGTAAATTGGACTTCTCTCAATCGGCAATTCGGGATCTTTCTTGAACTGACAGAACCGGCGGTTCAACTAACATCGTCCATTTTACTGGTTTAACCAAACAGTTAACGGGCTGTTTGGATGCCTCGAATTTGTTCTCTAAGAGCATCTCTAACAAGAGCCCTTGTTCTCTTGAACGGGAAAAATAAAATACAGTTTCTAGAAAATTAAATTTAAAATTAAATTTGTGGTGTAGAATAACATCCATATTCGGAACCTAAAAAATGCTAAAGATGGTAACTGATCATCGCAAACAAGTTTAGAAAAATGAAATTCAAACTACATAGTTGTATATTTGCATAGTTGCGATCGCAAAAGAGATTACATTTAGTCTGGTCGTCGGTGACCAGCTCCTAACTTAGCTAATTTCGCCCGTCAGCGGCCTACTGTACGCGCAGCGGAGAATGACACCGTCGGCGGCCTACTCGGAGTCGAGGTCGATGACCTTCTGCTTCACGCCGCGGACGGTCGCCTCCTTATGCGCCACCTCGTACGCGCACACGGCACGGACGGCTTTCGCCTCCTCGCGGCAGAAGTGCGCGCGCGCCTCGGCCTCCGAGATGACGGCGACCTGTTGGATCGTCGTCGCCGTTGAGGACGTGATCCGCCGACTGGAGGACGATGTGCGCCGGCGCCGCCTCCTCCTTCTCCTCGCTGCTGCTGTCGGTGACTGGAGGCGCAAGCGCACAACCGGACGCGCCGGAGGAAGACCCCTCGCCGCTATTGGCGTAGCGGGCGAGTTTCCCCGGCGGCATCAGGCCCCAGTTGGTCTAGCGGCACGCGTTGCGCTTCCGCGCACCCTCCGAGAGATTCCTTTTTCGCCGCTCGGCCTCAGAGTGGAAGACGGGAGGGGGGCGTCGGCGGGTTGTTGCCGCCAATCCACCCGTCTCCCCTGTTCAAGAAAGGAGGGTGTATACATCATGATATCGTGTGCAAATTTGTATTTGAATTTAAAAATCTATCGGAGCCGTCTGTTTGGGGGCGCCGGTGTGAAAACAGCGTCCCCAAATGGAGGATTCAGTGCCGGCACCCCACAAATGGAGGTGCCAGCGCCTCTGCCGGCGCCTATTTGGAGCTACTGATGGCGATTTTTTTTAAAATAATACACTTTTTATTATTAAATCCAGGAATAATATTCGTTTTGAGCAAATTTCAGAAATAATACACCGTCGGGGTGAACGTACCCGAATTTACAAAATCGGGTTTGAGGAACCCGATTTCTCAATCTCGGGTATGACGAACCTGATTTTAGGATTCTTCTGCGGTGCCAGCCAAACGAAAAAAGAAATCGGGGTGGAAAAATTAAAATCGGGCATGGGAAACCCGATTTTATTAAATCTGGCCTGGCGAACCCGATTATATTAAATCGGGCCTAGCGAACCCGATTTTAGTAAATCGGGCCTGGC
This sequence comes from Lolium perenne, assembly GCF_019359855.2. NCBI lineage: Eukaryota > Viridiplantae > Streptophyta > Magnoliopsida > Poales > Poaceae > Lolium > Lolium perenne. Next base: position 25,243,273 of record NC_067246.2, on the reverse strand, counting down.
GAACCCGATTAAGACCCAACTTGTGCACACCCACGATTTTTCCCGCCTTTTCGCGTTCACACCGCTTCCCGGCCGCTACCCTTCCCGCCACTCCTTCCCACAACTCGTTCCCGCCACCATTTCCCGCTAAATTTTCCCGCCCATGCTGTCGAATTTTTGCCTATAAAAGCAGCATCGCTACTCTGGATTGCACAAGTGCTTCTGTCTCTCTCTCACCCTTAGCTATCATGAGTGTGCCGTGCTCTGACCAGGAGTTTAGGCCGGTGAAGGCGAAGGCTGCAAGTTTACCCCCGGGTGTGACTGCAGAGCGTTGTTGGTGCGGCCGTCTTGCTAAGGTTAAGCAGGCGGAGGATTTCTCCGACCAGTTCGGCATGAAATTTTTCATGTGTGCGAGCTATGAGCATGATCCACCCCGTAGTTAAGCTTCGTCGTCCACCAGGCCGCCGGTATGTTTCGACATAATTTTATGTTGGCTTAATTTTGTTTGTGAATGTGATTTAATGTTACTGTTTGTGTTGCAGTCTCCCCCGCCCCTATGCAAATGGTTTCACTGGATAGACACGGAGCAGCCGGATTGGGCGCGCGAGGAGGTTGAGGAGAAACACCGGCGTGCGTGGGCAACGTTCTTTGAGGAGGAGCGTTGGGAAAAGGTTCGTGCTAATGAGAAAGCAGAGCGAGAGAGGCAGATACAGAAACTAAGGGTGGAACAAGCTCGTAATCGAGAGGTGAATCAGAAGAGGATGGATGATGAGGCTGCACGTAGGTTTGCAGAGGAAGAGGTGCGCAGGGAGGCTCGTGAAGCGGAGAGGAAGAGACTAAGGGAAAGAGCTGCTGAAGCGCAAGCGGCAGAAGAACGCGGCGACGGGTCTGGAAAATGGCCACGGTGGACGCAGGGAAAGTAGTGTGATGTGTCGTACTGGCTATGTATCTTAATTTCAGTTGTAGTGTCGTTGTATCTTAAATTCCGTTGTAGTGATAAATCGTGTTTTTATTTCAGCTGCAATGTATCTTAATTTCAGTTTTAGTATAATTGTTTCCCGCCTTTTACTCCGGCCCTAATCTCCCGCCAATTTTTCCTGCTCACTTTTTCCCGCCTTTTACTCCCGCCCTAATCTCCCGCCAATTTTTCCCGCTCACATCTTCCCGCTGAAAGTCATCCCTTCTAGCCTATAAAAACCCCCCATCATTTCCTTCTGTTTCAGTGAAATCTCTCAACAAGATGGATCCCCCATATAAGAATCCCCCCATCTTTTCAACGAATTCATGGCCAAACCTCTTCTAGACGAGGCCCGCAAAGTGATGAGGGAGAGTAAGGTAGACACATTCGAGGAGTTCATCAGTAGCGACGCCTTGCTCCGTAAGGTGGGTAGGGAATTTGAGAAATATTCTTATGGGTGGCCAGTGAAGAAGATGCCTGCTCGTAGCCCACGGGAGATAAGGTGTGAGCTTATCAGGTTGAATGAGAAGTGGAAGTCACTAACATGGAAGAATGAAGAAGATAGGGAAAGGGATTTCAAATATCCTTTTGTGTGAGCGGTTGAGAGTGAGGACGACGATGATATTTTTGAGCCTAGCAGCAAGGCGAAGAGAGCTGCATCGTCGTAGGGCAAGAGTGCGAAGTCCTCGAAGGGCAAGAGTGCTGCACCACCGGTCGTCGACTCGGACGACGACTTCGAGCCTAGCACCAAGGCGAAGAAAGCTGCATCGTCGAAGGGCAAGAGTGCCAAGTCCTCGAAGGGCAAGAGTGCTGCACCGCCGGTCGTCGACTCGGACGACAACTTCGAGCCTAGCACCAAGGCCACGAAAGCTGCATCGTCGAAGGGCAAGGAAAAGGGTGTGTTGCGTTCTTAGTGTTCTAGTTATCAGTAGTCATGGATCTTGCAGTATGTTGTAGCGTTGGTGTACCGTTTAATTTGTTAGAATAGAGGTATGTTGTAGTGGTAAGTTGTATCTTAATTATCACTTCATGTTGAATTTGAAATGTTTGTTGAACACAAATAGTACTCATACATGGTCCATACAAATAGTAGTCCTACATGGTGCATACAAATAGTACTCATACATGGTCCATACAAATAGTAGTCATACATGGTGCATACAAATAGTACTCATACACTAGATGAAGGAAATAGTAGTAGTAATAAGTCTCATCCGTACAGATGACTCAGTGCGTGTCATCTCACTGACCACGGCCCCTTCCTCGACGCCTTAGTGGTGGTCCAGCCTGAAAAGGTGAGGGCGAGTACCCTATGATAGGTGGCTGCCGCTGTCGGGGAGGAAGCATGTACCCCTGCTCGTGCTGACTGTACTGCGTGGGCTGTGTGGGATCTGGAGGTGGAGTGTGATGTTGACTTGACATCCAGTCTTGATACATCTGCTGTGTTTCTTCCTGATCCTGAGCACTAGACCAGAAGGATCGTGATCCGGACATAGACGACATATGTGCATCACCTTTGGTTGGATAAAAAAACCGTTAGTCACGAAGAAATTCACAAATGGTGCACAATTAATATGGATAGTGATGAATTGCATACCCTCTGGCTCATCCATACGGGGACGCCACCCCAAGTTAGGCATGGGAGTTTGCTGCTCCATGCCGAAACCGCCACGCTGCCAGTACTCGTAAGTAGGCTCCTGCTGCTGCTGGTTTTGACAACCAGAACCTCCTGCCTGGTTAGGAGATGGTGGCCTTGGGCTCGGCGGTACCTCCATACATGGGCGCGGGGCGTGCTGCAGCTGATGCACCTGCAAAGAGGGATGAGGTGGCCGCTGTGCTGCTCGGTACTCGACAACATCCGAAGATCGGGTGCATGTGATAGTCGCGTAGATACGACGTAGTTTCTCCTGAAGACGCTGTGTGAAGGAGGCGTGGTGCTCATACCGTCCAAGAAGTGGGCCGGAGGAGAGCGAGCGTTCATACTGGGTGGCATCATCTTGCAGCTCTGCCGTCAACACGGCCTACAATTGTGAGCTCAAATTAGTAAAGTGTTGGCAATATGTAGAAAAAATATATTTGACTTACTGCGTGATGCCGAGTGCCTGAAGTGGAGTGGCAAGGGTAGGTGTCCCACTGTGTCAAGGGAGCCCTCTCAACTGGGTCACACGCTTGGCTCAGCCGAAATCGTGTCCTAGGCATGTACGTACGCCCGCAAGTAGTGCTGAAATTCCTGAAGATCAAACGGCTCCCTAGTGGCCCATGACACGGCCGGCGCATTGGCCCAACCAGCAAGGTATGGACCCAGGAGCTGTACCCATCCGGCAGCAGTCTTGTTCGCTCCTTTTCTGTTGTACCTGAAAATTAAATTGTACCCATCCGTCAATGATTGTCCAATTGATGTAATAACTGATGCTAAAATTAAATTGTACTCACGCGTGGACGCGTGGTGGTAGAGAAACTGTGGGAGGTGGTGGCTCGATCAACTGACGCATTCCAAACTGTCTCATGACCCTCTGCTGCGACATCTCCTCCACGAAGATATCGAAGATGATCTTCGCTGTCGTCATCCAGTAGGCCCAATCTCTGGTACACATCAATGATATACCGCCTGGGTATGCCTCGTCGCGGTGGTCCTCACTGTATGGCTCCCAACTAACATCGCTCTCCAGTAGTAGGTCAAACTGCTCTGTGAAAGCTGGGTAGCCTTACACATACCTCGGTACGTAGCGGCTAAGACCACAGAACCCCAGCTCCTATGTGTGATGTGCTCTGCTTCTGTGGCCTCTGCTATCTCCTGAGCTATAGGGATGTACCGCGCACTGATCGTGTTCCCGTGATTGTCCGTGAACATCGTCTTCCCGAGTAGCCACATGAGGTACGCCTCCAAGCTACGAGTGATCTGGGCCGCAGTTATCGGTTCATCGGGGTATCCGAACTGCTCGATCTGTCAAGAAATATTCAATGTTAGGACTACATATTATGCGGTAGTTAAGGCTTGATAAAAAAGATGAAACTGTTACGAACCTGGAACTCGTGTAGCCACGCCTGGCGAGGGCCGTGAGCCTCAAAAGAGATAGGGCCAACGCCACCGCGAACACCAAGGAAACGTGCATCCATGCTGTGCATCCAGCCCACGGGTTCCTCCAATGGGCCGATGGGCTCACCAGCCAACGGAAGGCCCAACAACATAGACACGTCCTCTAGAGTAGGAGCCATCTCACCCCAGCGAAAGTGGAAGGTGTGGGTCTCGGGCCTCCACCGATCCACTAAGCAGATGATCAAAGCAGCATCGTAGTTCAGACGCGAAACGTTATCTCGGGCCTCCACTAATCGAGCGAAAGGTAGTAGTCCAGCCCACTTCAACCTGCAAAACAAATCATGAACAAGCTAAAGCAGGTCCAATTCGAAGATAAATTTCAAATTAAAGCTAAAACACCTACATGTCTTCCCACTAAGGGTGTATCATCCAGTTCTTCTTTGGAGTACGGGTCTGCAGTGGCTCGATGCTCTGCGGGTCGGCCTCCAAGTGCGATGCACGATGTTTCTGATCAATCCCTGGATCGAGCAACGGTCGGGCCGCCATATCTGTAGAAAGATATCAAAAATTGTAGCATATATTGTTCAAAGATGATACAAATTAAACCATTGATCACAAAGATTACAAATTAAAGCATAGTTCATAAAAAGTACAAATTAAAACATAGTTCATAAATATTACAAATTGTAGCATTGTTCAGACTAAGATGGTTCACACGTACTACAACTTAAGCATAGTTTATAAATATTACAAATTTGCTACTGTCTCCCTCTAGTTCTTCCCCTCCCACGCCTTCCTCGGTTGCCTCGCCTTCCTCGGTTAGCCGCCGCCGCTGCAGCCGCTGGGTAGAAAGTGGGACATAGGGGGTCCCTGTGTCCAAATTGGTTGCAGAGAAAACATTGCCTAGTTGGACCACCCGCTTCTGCTTCATCCATATCATTTCTAATGTGGCTTGTCTCCCGTCGACCTCTGTTTGTACGCAATAACCTTGGGTCGGGGATGTACCGCTTTTCATTTGGTATCACCATAGTAAAATTTCTCACAACTCTATATCCTAACATCTCACTGGTCCAGGTGTTCATCACAGCCTCTTTCATGTAATACGGAGAGACGAAAGAGATTGAGTCCATCCCTAGTTGTCTGGTAGCTGCCAGCACATGGGAGCATGGAAGGTGAAGCAACTTCGGTTTGTTGCATGTGCACTCACACGATGGCCATTCTTCATTTCCAATTCTCACCTCATGTGTTCTCACCGCATTCACACAACCAAACCTGTCGGTTGGTAAGCACACCTCAAACCTCCTTTCCTGATTACCGATGGCCAGAACAGTGCGTGACATACCCTTCTTCATATTCACATCCATATATTCCATAATGGCCTGACAGTACGGAGTGTTTGGATTGTCCAGCATATGACTCACAGCCAACTGTCGTCTCTCTTTGAAATAATTCATAGTGCCATATAAAATACCCTCCAGAAGGGTTGTCAAAGGCAATGCCCTATTTGTAGGGATTCGTAGCATAGAAAACAAAAAAATTCCTACCGCGAGAACGCAATCCAAGCCAAGATGCAATCTAGAAGACGGGAGCAACGAGGGGATGAACGAGACTTACCCTTGAAGATTTCCAAAGCCTACAAGATGAGGCTCTTGTTGCTGCGGTAGACGATCACCTGCCGCTTTCAAAAGCGCGTAGAAGATCTTGACGGTGCCACAATCGGGCAGCACCTCCGTACTCGGTCACACGTTCGGTGTTGATGAAGACGACGTCCTTCTCCCCGTTCCAGCGGGCAGCGGAAGTAGTAGCTCCTCCTTGAATCCGGCAGCACGACGGCGTGGTGGCAGTGGCGATGGAGATCTCCGGCGGAGCTTCGCTAAGCGTTGCGGGAGAGGGGGAGGAGTGGGGCGGCTAGGGTTTGGGGAGAGGGGGTGGCCGGCCTCCTTGGGGTGCGGCCAAGGTGGTGGTGTTGTGGTGGCCGGCCCCTCCCCTTGGCCCCTCATTATATAGGTGGAACCCCCAAGTGTTGGACTACAAGTCTTCGAATAAGACCCCAACCCAAAACCTTCCATGTGTAGGGAAACATACCCAAGGTGGGACTCCCACCTCAAGTGGGATTCCCACCCTTCCATGAGGGGGGGTGGCCGGCCCCCTTGGTGGAGTCCACTTGGAACTCCACCCCTCTAGGGTTGGCCGGGCATGGGTGGTGGAGTCCCTTCGGGACTCCGCCTTCCAAAGTGATTTCTTCCGGACTTTTTTAGAACCTTCTAGAACCTTCCATAAATGCACCGGATCATTTTCAAACTTATAAAATTACTTCCTATATATGAATCTTATTCTCCGGACCATTCCGGAACTCCCCGTGATGTCCGGGATCCCATCCGAGACTTCGAACAAAACTTTGAACTCCATTCCATATTCAAGTTCTACTAGTACGACATCAAACCTTAAGTGTGTCACCCTACGGTTCGCGAACTATGTAGACATGGTTGAGAACTCTCTCCGACCAATAACCAATAGCGGGATCTGGAGATCCATAATGGCTCCCACATATTCAACGATGACTTAGTGATCGAATGAACCATTCACATACGATACCAATTCCCTTTGTCACGCGATATTTTACTTGTCCGAGGTTTGATCATCGGTATCTCTCTATACCTTGTTCAACCTCGTCTCCTGACAAGTACTCTTTACTCGTACTGTAGTATGTGGTCTCTTATGAACCATTCATATGCTTGCAAGCTATTTAGACGACATTCCACCGAGAGGGCCTGGAGTATATCTATCCGTCATCGGAATGGACAAATCCCACTGTTGATCCATATGCCTCAACTCATACTTTCCGGATACTTAATCCCACCTTTATAACCACCCATTTACGCAGTGGCGTTTGATGTAATCAAAGTACCTTTCCGGTATAAGTGATTTACATGATCTCATGGTCGAAAGGACTAGGTAACTATGTATCGAAAGCTTATAGCAAATACCTTAATGACGTGATCTTATGCTATGCTTAAATGGGTGTGTCCATTACATCATTCATATAATGATATAACCTTGTTATTAATAACATCCAATGTTCATGATTATGAAACTCTAATCATATATTAATCAACAAACTAGTTAAGAGGCTTACTAGGGACTCATTGTTGTTTACATAACACACATGTATCAATGTTTCAGTTAATACAATTATAGCATGGTATATAAACATTTATCATAAACACAAAGATATATAATAATCACTTTTATCATTGCCTCTTGTGCATATCTCCAACAGTCTCCCACCTGCACTAGAGTCAATAATCTAGATTACATTGTAAGGTACCTAACACCCATGGCATTCTGGTGTTGGTCATGCTTTGCCATAGGGAGAGTTTTAGTCAACGGATCTGCTACATTCAGATCAGTGTGTACTTTGCAAATCTTTACTTCTCCATCTTCGATGTACTCGCGAATCGAATGATAACGCAGCTTGATATGCTTCAGCCTCTTGTGTGACCTTGGTTCTTGTGCATTGGCGATGGTACCCATGTTATCACAGTAGATGACTAGTGGGTCCAATGCACTAGGAACCACACCGAGCTCTACAATGAACCTCTTCATCCATACCGCTTCTGATGAAGCCTCTGAAGCCACTATGTACTCCGATTCTGTTGAAGACTTCGCCACCGTGCACTGCTTCGAGCTTGCCCAGCTTACTGCAGCACCATTCAATATAAACACATACCCAGACTGTGACTTAGAGTCATCAGGATCAGTGTTCCAACTTGCATCAGTGTAACTGGTTACAACGAGCTCTTGGTCACCTCCATAACAAAGAAACATATCCTTAGTTCTTTTCAAGTACTTCAGGATATTCTTGACCGCTGTCCAGTGTTCCATTCCTGGATCACTTTGATATCTGCTAGTCAAACTAACATCATGTGCTATATCCGGTCTAGTACATAGCATGGCATACATGATAGAGCCTACTGCCGAGGCATAGGGGATCTGACTCATCCTTTCTCTTTCTTCTGCCGTAGCCGGACCTTGAGTCTTACTCAAGACTTTGCCTGGTAACATAGGTAAGAATCCTTTCTTACTTTCGTCCATTCTAAACTTCTTTAGAATCTTGTCCAGGTATGTACTCTGTGATAGCCCTATTAGACGTCTTGATCTATCTCTATAAATCTTGATGCCTAATATATACGATGCTTCACCAAGGTCTTTCATTGAAAAACTATTATTCAAATAACCTTTTACACTGCTTAATAGTTCTATATCATTCCCAATCAATAATATGTCATCTACATATAATATCAGGAACGCTACAGAGCTCCCACTCACTTTCTTGTAAATACAGGCCTCTCCATGACACTGTATAAACCCGAAGTCTTTGATCACCTTATCAAAGCGTCGGTTCCAACTTCTCGATGCTTGCTTCAGTCCATAAATTGAACGCTGAAGTTTGCATACTTTGTCAGCATTTTTAGGATCGACAAAACCTTTGGGTTGTACCATATACAACTCTTCCTCAATGTCTCCATTAAGGAACGCCGTTTTGACATCCATCTGCCAAATCTCATAATCGAAAAATGCAGCTATTGCTAACAAAATCCTCACAGACTTTAGCTTCGCTACAGGTGAGAAAGTCTCATCGTAGTCAACTCCTTGAATTTGTCGGAAATCCTTTGCGACAAGTCGAGCTTTATAGACAGTAATATTACCATCAGCATCTGTTTTTCTTTTGAAGATCCATTTATTCTCGACAGCCTTGCGGCTATCAGGTAAGTCTACCAAAGTCCACACTTTGTTATCATACATGGATCCCATTTCGGATTTCATGGCTTCTTGCCATTTGTTGGAATCTGGGCTCATCATCGCTTCTTCATACGTCGCAGGGTCTTCATCATTGTTGTCCACAATCATGACATTTAGACAAGGATCATACCAATCAGGAGTGGCACGTTCCCTTGTCGATCTGCGAGGTTCAGTAGCTATCTCGTTTGAAGTTTCATGATCATTATCATTAGCTTCCTCTGTTGCCGGTGTAGGCGGCACAGGAACATCTTCCGGTACTGCGCTACTCTGATCAACGAGTGAAGATTCATCAATCTCATCGAGTTCTACTTTTCTTCCAGTCACTTCTTTAGTGAGAAATTCTTTCTCAAGAAAGGTTCCGTTCTTAGCAACAAAGATCTTGCCTTCGGATCTGTGATAGAAAGTGTACCCTATATTTTCCTTAGGGTATCCTATGAAGACGCATTTTTCCGCTTTGGGTTCTAGCTTGTCCGGTTGTAACTTTTTTACATAGGCTTCGCAACCCCAAACTTTAAGGAACGACAACTTAGGTTTCTTATTAAACCATAATTCATACGGTGTCGTTTCAACGGATTTTGATGGTGCTCTATTTAAAGTGAATGCCGCTGTCTCTAATGCATAACTCCAAAATGATAACGGCAAATCAGTAAGAGACATCATAGAACGAACCATATCTAAGAGAGTTCGATTACGACGTTCGGACACACCGTTTCGTTGTGGTGTTCCCGGCGGTGTCAATTGTGAAAGTATTCCGCATTTCATTAAATGCATGCCAAACTCATAACTCAGATATTCACCTCCGCGATCAGATCGTAGAAATTTAATCTTCTTGTTACGTTGATTTTCTACTTCACTTTGGAATTCTTTAAACTTCTCGAAAGTTTCGGATTTATGTTTCATGAAATAGATATACCCATATCTACTCAAATCATCTGTGAAGGTTAGAACATAACGATAACCACCGCGCGTGGCTACACTCATTGGTCCGCACACATCGGTATGTATGATTTCCAATAAGTCTGTAGCTCGCATCAGGCTTAGGGCCATTCTTAGGTTTCACAGGAGGCGTGGCAGCTTTCTTGCCACCCTTCTTGAATTTTCCCTTAGACTTGCCCTGTTTCTTGAAACTGGTGGTCTTGTTGACCATCAACACTTGGTGCTCTTTCTTGATCTGAATCTCAGCAGATTTCAGCATGGCAAAGAGTTCAGGTAACTCTTTGTTCATGTTCTGCATATTGTAGTTCATCACAAAGTTCTTGTTACTAGGTGGCAGTGATTGAAGGACACGATTAATCCCCAGTCGGTTAGGAATCACTATTCCCAAGTCAATGAGTTTCTTCGCATGCCCGGTCATGGCGAGCATGTGCTCACTAACGGAGCTGCCTTCTTCCATCATGCAGCTGAAGAAGTGTTTCGATGCTTCATAGCATTCCACGGCCGCATGAGTTTCAAAGATAGCTTTCAGCTCATTGACCAACTCATGAGGATCGTGGTGCTCAAAACGTTTTTGAAGATCGGCTTCCAGACTGCATAGGATGGCACACTGAACTTGAGAGTACCGAGTTTTCCGAGTCGCGTAAACATTCTTTACTTCATTGGTTTCAGTTTCTGCAAGAGGGTCACCTAGCGGCGCATCAAGCACATATTGCAGGTTTCCACCAGCTAGGAAGATCCTCACATGACGGAACCAGTCAGTGAAGTTGCTACCGTTGCTCTTAAGCTTTTCTTTCTCTAGGAACTGGTTAAAATTGATTGGGGATGCCATATCTACAACATATATTTGCAATAGTTTAGACTAATGTTTATGACAAATTGAGTTCAAATTTTAATTCAACAAAATTAAAAAAAAACTAGGTGAACTCCCACTCAAAACAATATCCCCCGAATTGTCTTAGTGATCACACGAACCAAATCCACCACACCAAGTCCGATCATCACGAGACAAGATGTAACTTCAATGGCGAACACTCAAAGTGTTCATCATATCAATCATATGATTCATGCTCTACCTTTCGGTATCACGTGTTCCGAGACCATGTCTGTACATGCTAGGCTCGTCAAGGCCACCTTAGTATCCGCATGTGCAAAACTGGTTTGCACCCGTTGTATGCACTTGTTGAGTCTATCACACCCGATCATCACGAGATGCTTCGAAACGACAAGTCTTGGCAACGGTGCTACTAAGGATGAACACTTTATTATCTTGATATTTTAGTGAGAGGGATCATCTTATAATGCTACCGTCGCGATCTAAGCAAAATAAGATGCATAAAAGGATTAACATCACATGAAGTTCATATGTGATATGATATGGCCCCTTTGTCTTTACATCTTTGATCTTCATCTCAAAAGCACGGACATGATCTCCATCATCAACGGGCATGATCTCCATCATCGTCGGCGTAGCGTCAAGGTCAAATGGCGCCGTCTTCATGATTGTTCTCCCATGTAGCAACTATTACAACTTCTTTGAAATACTACTCAACATGAAATTTAAAGACAACCATAAGGCTCCTGCCGGTTGCCACAATACAATAATGATCATCTCATACATATTCATCATCACATTATGGCCATATCACATCACCAAACCCTGCAAAAACAAGTTAGACGTTCTCTAATTTGGTTTGCATATTTTACGTGGTTTAGGGTTTTCGAGTGAGATCTAATCTACCTACGAACATGAACCACAATGGTGATACTAGTGTTGTCAATAGAAGAGTAAATTGAATCTTCACTATAGTAGGAGAGATAGACACCCGCAAAGCCACTTATGCAATACAAGTTGCATGTCGAGCGTGGAGCAAATCTCATGAACGCGGTCATGTAAAGTTAGCCCGAGCCGCTTCATCCCACTATGCCACAAAGATGCAAAGTACTCAAACTAAAGACAACATAAGCATCAATGCCCACAAAACTATTGTGTTCTACTCGTGCAACCATCTATGCATAGACACGGCTCTGATACCACTGTAGGGATTCGTAGCATAGAAAACAAAAAATTTCCTACCGCGAGAACGCAATCCAAGCCAAGATGCAATCTAGAAGACGGGAGCAACGAGGGGATGAACGAGACTCACCCTTGAAGATTTCCAAAGCCTACAAGATGAGGCTCTTGTTGCTGCGGTAGACGATCACTTGCTGCTTTCAAAAGCGCGTAGAAGATCTTGACGGTGCCACAATCGGGCAGCACCTCCGTACTCGGTCACACGTTCGGTGTTGATGAAGACGACGTCCTTCTCCCCATTCCAGCAGGCAGCGGAAGTAGTAGCTCCTCCTTGAATCCGGCAGCACGACGGCGTGGTGGCGGTGGTGATGGAGATCTCCGGCGGAGCTTCGCTAAGCGTTGCGGGAGAGGGGGAGGAGTGGGGCGGCTAGGGTTTGGGGAGAGGGGGTGGCCGGCCTCCTTGGGGTGTGGCCAAGGTGGTGGTGTTGTGGTGGCCGGCCCCCTCCCCTTGGCCCCTCATTATATAGGTGGAACCCCCAAGTGTTGGACTACAAGTCTTCGAATAAGACCCCAACCCAAAACCTTCCATGTGTAGGGAAACCTACCCAAGGTGGGACTCCCACTTCAAGTGGGATTCCCACCCTTCCATGAGGGGGGGTGGCCGGCCCCCTTGGTGGAGTCCACTTGGAACTCCACCCCTCTAGGGTTGGCCGGCCATGGGTGGTGGAGTCCCTTCGGGACTCCGCCTTCCAAAGTGATTTCTTCCGGACTTTTCTAGAACCTTCTAGAACCTTCCATAAATGCACCGGATCATTTTCAAACTTATAAAATGACTTCCTATATATGAATCTTATTCTCCGGACCATTCCGGAACTCCTCGTGATGTCCGGGATCCCATCCGAGACTTCGAACAAAACTTCGAACTCCATTCCATATTCAAGTTCTACTAATACGACATCAAACCTTAAGTGTGTCACCCTACGGTTCACGAACTATGTAGACATGGTTGAGAACTCTCTCCGACCAATAACAAATAGCGGGATCTGGAGATCCATAATGGCTCCCACATATTCAACGATGACTTAGTGATCGAATGAACCATTCACATACGATACCAATTCCCTTTGTCACGCAATATTTTACTTGTCCGAGGTTTGATCATCGGTATCTCTCTATACCTTGTTCAACCTCGTCTCCTGACAAGTACTCTTTACTCGTACTATAGTATGTGGTCTCTTATGAACCATTCATATGCTTGCAAGCTATTTAGACGACATTCCACCGAGAGGGCCCAGAGTATATCTATCCGTCATCGGGATGGACAAATCCCACTGTTGATCCATATGCCTCAACTCATACTTTCCGGATACTTAATCCCACCTTTATAACCACCCATTTACGCAGTGGCGTTTGATGTAATCAAAGTACCTTTCCGGTATAAGTGATTTACATGATCTCATGGTCGAAAGGACTAGGTAACTATGTATCGAAAGCTTATAGCAAATAACTTAATGACGTGATCTTATGCTATGCTGAAATGGGTGTGTCCATTACATCATTCATATAATGATATAACCTTGTTATTAATAACATCCAATGTTCATGATTATGAAACTCTAATCATCTATTAATCAACAAACTAGTTAAGAGGCTTACTAGGGACTCATTGTTGTTTACATAACACACATGTATCAATGTTTCGGTTAATACAGTTATAGCATGGTATATAAACATTTATCATAAACACAAAGATATATAATAACCACTTTTATTATTGCCTCTTGGGCATATCTCCAACACTATTTCCCCTAAGCACGAAGTTGTATGATTCAGCTAGGTTGGTAGTCATCACACCATACCTAGCTCCATGTGTGTCATGCAGCAAAGACCACCTTTCTAATGGCTCGTGCTCTATCCACTCTGCAATTTTTTTAATCCGTAGTCCAGGCCTCCTTCTAGTATTGGGTGGGTCAAATCCAGGAAGGTCACATAGCCCAATAGGATCTGGCTCGGGGGCTACTGGAACCTGTGTACCCTGTGCCACAACTGCTGCATGAGTTGCTACTAATGCAGCTCGGGCGGCTAACCTGTGCCGAACATGGTCCTTAGTGAACTCATCCAGCTTGCCGCGGAGAAAAGTGTACTTGCATTCTTGACTCTACTTGCACAACTTCTTGAACAGATTCATAAGACCCTTGCTCCTAAACTGCAAGAAGAAATTGTCCCCCAGGTGGCACATGCACCACCTACTCTGCATATCCTGCCATGGCGTCTCTTCATCAGGTCCGGCTTCTTTCAGCGTCTTGATAGCCGCAAGTATACCAGCATGCCTGTCATGGAGCACACACACATTTGGGCGATCTTTCACTATCGATTTTTTTAACTGCTTGAAGAACCATAACCAGCTAGCAGTGTTCTCGCTCTCAACAAATGCAAATGCGAGAGGCACAATTCGATTGTTGCCATCCACTCCAATTGCTTTCAGAATCTGTCCCTTGTACCTCCCAGTCAGAAAAGTTCCATCTACACACATCACCGGACGACAGTGCATGAAAGCCTCGATGCATATGATGAATGCGAAAAACACCCTGTGCAGAACCCTGACATTAGGGAACTCTGGTATCACAAAGTCTTGTATGTCCACATGGGTGCCCGGATTCCGGTCCTTCAATGTCTGCAGGAGAAGGACGACACCGTCATAACCATCATAGAAGGTCCCGAATCTGTTCTCCAGTGCCAGCTGTTTAGCCCTCCATGCCTTGCCATATTCAATTTCATACTTATATTGAAGGTGAACTCTTCTCTGGATGGCTTTAACCCCCATCGCTGTATTCTCTACAATCTCCTTGTAGAACAGGCGAGCAAGCAGAGTGGATGTAAGGTTTCGGTGATCCTTCAGCATACTCTTAAGGACACATGTGTGCGGCACGGGCAGTCGCTCACCACCCATGTTGTGTCATACTTTGGACAGTACCCATGCACCCTTGATGGACATCTAGCATCGCTGCAGACCACTGTCAAGAATTTCTGACTTGAAACGGTGGTTCTGAATACCCTTTGTGTGTTCATTGCCCACTGAGTGATTGCTTCCTGCAGATGTCTCTTGTCAGCATATCTAGCACCAACTGAGATGGTGTTAATGCTGTACTCCCAGGCAGAATCGTGCCGATCATCGACTATCATTGCATCCGACAAATCATGGCTCCAAGAAGAGGGGATCGGATCGTCCTCTTCGTTATCATCTGAAGTATCGGATCCACCGGATTCATCTGAGTCAAGCTCATAGTCCACTCCATCCTCGTCTTCCTCGTCCATCATGTTCTGCATCTGGTCTTCTTCTTCATCCTCGCTTTCAAGCTCGACACTACCGTCATGACCACCTGCTGCATGGCTACTCTGCCCGGATTGGAAACTGCTGCCGCCAGCATCAGAACTTTGACTGCTCTGGCCTGGATGGAACTCACCCTCGCCTTCTTGGGAATTCGCCACCTTCGCCTCGGGAAGCATTAAGGCGATGGGGTGAGTTCCCCTGCGCTCACACGCTTCCAACCAGTGCACCCACTGAGAGGTCCGCTCAATCGGCTTCAACCGCCAGAAAATCTGGGTACTTGAGCTACTCCACAAAGCATGCACACCACAGTGTATGCTTCGGGATTAAGCCGAAATTCACGGTCAACCACTCCTTCAACTGACTAACTCGCCAAGTTTTTGGGTTTGTCAGATGCAACTCCTCGTACTGAAACTCGCTCAGATCAGCTCCCATCGGAGTTGTTCGGACCGTGCCATGACCGAAGTAAACAACGAATTTTACTCTATCTGACATATCTGCTCACCTATACAAATTACAGACTCGTCAAAAAAATCTAGCACCTACACTCTAAAATAAATAAAAATCTAGCACCTACAGTCCTAAATAAATACTTTCTACCTGAAGCTAACGAACGCAACATGCATTATGATTACACCATCTAATATCAGGAATTAGGGTTTACCCTTGAAGCGTGCCAAACACCTCCGTCAGCAGCTCAGCTCCTCCACCCCGCAGCAGCTGCACCACCACGCAGCAGCAGCAGCACCACGAAGCAGCACCACCTCCACCAGCTCCACCACCACCAACAGCTCCACCACCAACAACACCTCCACCAAAACGCCTAAAAAACTAACCCCATCTATAGATCAGCTAATTCTACAGCATTTGGTGGTGAAACTACAACAAATGGCTGGATAAATCGCTCACAAACGAGGAAAAATGGTGCTGGACTGAGAGCTAACGAGAGAGAGACAGAGAGCAGCGAGCTGGAGGAGGAAGATGATGGTCGAGCAGCGATGCAGGCGAATTTTATCTGCCGCGCTTCGGGGTCAGTGCGCCCGAATCGCGCGACTCGGGGTCGCCCCACCCGAAATTGCCGCATCGGGATTCCTCTCCCTGACACAGTCTGCCCTTGGCCAGGGGACAGGCCGACACGGGCCTTCGGTGGCCGACAACCACGCTTCGGGGAGGAGCACCCCGAATTTGGCCTGACACGGCAGATTCGCCTCGTCTCGGGCTCCTCAAACCCGATTTTGTAAACTCGGGTTCCACCACCCCGACGGTGTATTATTTGTGAAATTTGCTAAAAACGAATATTATTTCTGGAATTAATAATAATAAGTGTATTATTTTAAAAAAATCGCCTACCGGTGGAGATAGCTGCTCTAAGCACTTTGTTGCGAGTCGTTGGCATATGCTTTAGATTCCATCTGTCGTAGTACACTAGTACGATCATCTCTAAACGCATGCCCGCATGTGAAGCCACGTGCTATGCTGCGCAGCGAGGATCAAGGTGAAGATACGGGGCCATACATGCGCCCCATGCCATCATTAACAAACGGTAGATACTTACCACGCACGCGTTTCTCGACACAAGCAACCAATTTCTCCACAATACTTTGAGAAGTACTCAGCTTTTTTGTACGTGGCTGGTAGAGTCGATCACCACATAAGCTTGGCTGCATGTCGATCCAGATCTAGATGTGCTATTGGTCCGACATGGCCATATATACCGGTGCAAATGCGATGCAAACGTCACACAGCGCACCTACTACACTACAGTACTGCTACTATTAGTCTCCTCCCATCTCGCCAAGCTTGCAGCCATGGAGAGACGCGCCACCGCCATCCTGCTGATGCTTTCTCTCGTCGCCGTCCTCCTCGTCGGCGCCACCGTCGCCGACGACATCATTCAACTCCCCAGCGGTACGTGCGCTGTAGCTTCCTTTTAACGGATATATATATCTGCCTCAGTAAGCTACGAGATAGCTAAATAGCGCTCGTCTTGCAGATGCAGCGGTGGGCGCGCCGAGCACGTTGGGGTGCTGCAACGACCCCAAGTGCAGCGATGGGGGGTTCTGCTACTGCCAGGACCTGTTCGACGACAAGGACTGCGCCGGCGCCGGCACCTGCAAGAAATGCAAGGCCGCCGCGAACGCGGAAGGCAAGTACATGTGCCGAGACGCGTCCTGGGGCGGCGCCCCGCCCAAGTGCTAGGAGGTCCGGCAACTAGCAGCTAGCACGGCCCCGTTGGTAGATCGCCGTCGACGTGCAATCAGACGCTCCGGCCGTAACAGTAGAAATGGGTCTTGGTCTGATCTCCCTCTCACTCTCTTTGTTGTTCGAGATGATGAGATCGATCCACGGTGCTAGCTGCAGTATGCTCTTGTTGTAAGTGCTAGCTAATCGTTGTATGGTGTACGTGCTGGTGAGCAACGTTGAATAAGATTTGGACGCTCTTTTCCATCTCAGTACAATGGTACGAATCTACACCTAATGGTTGTGGTCTACAGATTACTAGCACTGTCTTGCCGCCAGAGCTGGCCCGCGCTTACTTTTAGCGCCATTCGGCGTCCCTGATAGCCTCCCGCTGGATTGGGTTAAGCATAGGGGCGCCGATGAAATTACGCGCCATGCTGGCACGAAAACAATTTTAGGACGCGCGACTGGGGAAGTATTTTGGCGCCGGCGCCCCTATTTTTTGTTTCGGGTGTGACTGTGGGAGGGGGGGGGGGGGAGGGGCTACATGGATAGCGAGTGGAGATGCTCGTAGTGCTGAAAATGCAATGGATTGATCGTCCCTTAAACGTGCTGCTCAATCTCCCAAACCATAGATGCGAAGAAAGGGTTGAATAAAACATCTGCAAATTTCTGTAAAGCTTAATGTTGATGCTCCCTTCGATGCGGATGTTCTCCGTGGCACTACAGTGATCCATGACAATTGCGAAAACTTCGCTGCCATGAGCAACAACAAGCCGGAGTTTATCGATGAAGTAACGTCGGTCGAGGTACACGCCTTGAAACAAGGTCTAATTTTGGCTCAATCTATGCGATGCAACATTATATGTTATTCAATGTGGTCCAAGCAATGAATCACGAGGCTAAATGGAGTTTCAGTTGCAACCCTTGGTGATTGTTATCACCTGCATCCAAATTTTGAAATGTTCGGTTTGAATAAAATTTTCGTGAAGCAAATTCGGTAGCTTATGAATTAGCTAGGCTAGGTAATGGGGTTTGTCCAAGTCTGCTTGGATGAGCCCCGAGATTCCATTGTACAATGATGTAACTTCTATTCTAGATGAATAAAGAGGTATAACTATGTAAAAAAATCGTTGGCTATGTCTAAGATGATCCTTGAACTTGGAAAATTATCTGATATGGTCCATAATCTCGTTTAATATGTCCACATACGTGTTCTCATGTGGATTGCCCATGTATTTTGTTGATTTGTCATTTTATTGGTCCAATAGAGCATGGCTGCTAGAGCGATCCCCATTAGAGCGTGGTTGCTTATCTAGCCGACTGTCTACGTGAAGATTTGTAGTTCATATATCACTTCCCTTTGTATGTGGGTTATAAATACCTTACATCCCCTCCTATCTAGGGTTAGACAATAATTTAGATCAAAGTGCTTTGGTCGCACTTCCCATAGCAAAATCCAAGACCTCTCCCATTGCTGGACTGACTTCAAGATGTCTTTGTAACAATGTTTCCTTCGGGATTCAGCTGGATCGATGGACCAATTGTTAGGAGAAGACGTTTCATCAAAAATGGGTTGACTGAGTGGTGGAGATCCAAACAGTTATACCTTGGTATTTGCACTTGGGTGCTTCAAATCTAGTCATGTTTGCTAGTTACCCCTTTCCTTTACTTTGCATTTTCCCCTATGTTTTGTATGTTCTTTGGTTTTCCTTTTGTGTGCCTTGGTTGAATCAGGAGAATCAGGACCTCAAAATCTATAACCTTCACTAGGCGATGCAATTAAGATTTAAGAACATGTTCCACACATGCGCTTAGGGTTGCTGCGTGTCAACTATATATTTTCTCAAACCAACACATACGGAGATGATTCTTTTATGTTTATGTGGACCTCAGCTTTATCTTTCATGGCCGTTTTTATATCGTCTCTCATACCTCATGTGACACTAACTGCAATCATCTTTTTTCCTTCCCTCTCTCTCCCTTCATCCCCTCCCTACATCCCTCTCTCCCTCTCTCCCTCCCTTTCTCTCTCTAGATCCCACCCCTTGCTAAGACTCTTGCATATCCGAAGCCACCACTAAACCACACTTTTGATGCCGATCTTGTTTAGACAAGAGGATTGACATTGATCTATGTGATGTAATGGTCTATGATGTTACTCCAAAGTATGAACGCCAAAGGAAAAATTGTGAAATATATTTGTCTCCCTCATTGAATAAAAACTATTACAACCCATAGATTGACGCGCACACATCTACCAAACAAAACCCAATACATTCTCTCACATAGAATGCGACCGGTGTGCTGCCAAGATCATACAAAATTGACCAGCTGATATTTATGAAGGCACTTCCTTGCCATGTAGAAGATGTGCCATGTTTCGTCCAAGGCTTCGGTGATGCTGATGCGGTTCAGTTGTCTCCTTAGGTGCATTGTGCTGAGGTGGGTGCCCTACTGCACCCGTGTAGTCCACCGTGAAAAGTTCCTCAAACGGACGGCCTGAAAAAAATTTAAAATATTAACCCAAAACATTCCCATATTTAGCAACATCGAACAAAAATACAAATTCCGCTTCCATATTGCTTACCGTGTGCCAGAGAAGGATGGATTGGGGTCGAGCTGGGAGCCAAGTCGGCCTTGTTTACTGCAATATAATTTTCCTGAGAAGTTTAAGTACTGATCTTGACAAGGAAATTAGTAGAACACCATTATAAAAATAAGGAGGGTGTGATTGCCAAAGATTTAAATGATTGTCGTTCAATATATAAATTGTTCGAGAAAGATAAAGTACCTAGTCGAAAACTTCCATGCCGTATGGCCAGTGCAGGGAAGGAACACAGAGAGACAAAAAGGAAAATAAAAACTAGGTGGCAAAAGTGGCTCTTCATTTTTCTTCTGGGTACCTGGATGAACCTTAATTTGCCTTTCCTTTCTTCCTGATTTTTCTTGCAGTGTCGAAGTTACCTAATACGTGTGATGATGGACGATGATACAACCATGGCTCCGTGAGCAGTATATATACACCCAGAAGGCAGACACGCACAAGGCTTAATTTGGAGTGTTTCAGTGTGAAACGTGCTAGAAGTTTATTTTTGGAAGGTTAATCATTTTGGGATGTGATTATCGTTTATATTCTCCATATATTCCCTGGAACTTGCTGCTGGTTGCAATCATGCGTGATACGATATTGCATATCGCGAGGGATCCTATCTAGATCCATGGATATCAATAGCAATCCTAGAGACAATAACAAATTAATAACTATGAAAAAAATTAATGACAAGGATATCTTTTTTCGCAAAAAAAAGATCTTCTAATATTTTAGTGCATCCCACTTCCGTGGGAAGAGATATGCTGGATTGATTTCATATGAATACACTGCCTGGTACGCATTACAAAGATTTCATATGAAAATACGTTAGTAGAAGTTCTTTTATCTAAGTCACCCGTCACTTTTGGGGCATGTCAATGACAGAGAAGGCACGTCTTCTCTTTAACCTCCACGTCATATAGAGAAGATAATAACTATAACGTGTACAATGCATTGTCTCTTAGTGCTATCGCTTGCAATTAATGAGAATCAATTAAATTTGGTAGGAAATTAGGTTGCTAAGAGAAGACATGTGGTACAATGGAGAAAATTGTCTTCTCTTATTTCATAAGGGATCATCCCCTTCTCTTTCTCTATTATCTCTCCTCCAACTCAGCAAATATCATACGTGGAAGCTGACATAGGTATGCCTATCGGGCATGCCGAATAAGTACCCTTGGTCTACGGGAAAGTAAGAAGCCGATGGACTCGAAGCTTTGGAGGCCCAGAAGGTTGAAGGCTTTCGGGTTAGGAAAGTAGAGTTGTAATAGGAAACTTGTGTCAATATAGGAAATGCCCAACGTGGCTCGATAGATTGTAAACTTGTATGACACGGAAAAGCCTCGGCTTCGCCTCCTATATAAGGGAGAAGCCGAGGGACGAAGAAAGGATTGAATCATTGTAACCCTAGCCACCGTAATATTCTGTTGAGCACCTTTGTTCGGCTGAACCTTCGTGATCTACTTGCCCTCTACTTCTTACGAAACCCTAAGCCTACAATACGTAGGCATTGACAAGTTAATCCCTTGTAAATTGGCGCCGTCTCTGGGAATTGGAGGTCGCAAGGTCCTAATCTCGATGGCATCGTGAACATCGTCGTCGACAACAAGCAACACAATGGAAGGAGGTAAACGAGTCCAACCTGACCTCGTCAATTTTGTTCCTCACGATCGTTTTTCGGCACCGATTTTTTCAGGACCGTTGGCGGTCGCACCCGTCTACTCAAGATCGTCAACAACATCCGTTGAATCAGGTGACGAAGAAGTTTCGCAGCCACACTGCATCAAGCCCACCGACGGCGGGGCACTCGAGGATCTGTTCGGTGATATGCCCTTTGGGTCGTTCACGGAAACCGATCTATCTCAAGAAAGCGACTCGGAGAGCTTCACTAGCTTCGACTCCGCCAACACCGCCAATTCCATTGATAACAAGGTCTTCACAGATCTTTCTGACGGTGTCACCTGTCCTGAGTTCAACGGAAGTGCAACATATCATCAAATCTGCGTAATCAATGGAGCAGGCCGTGAAGCTGACGAAGAATCTGACGCTTTCGATGATATGTGTAACCCTTACATCGATCCCGCAGATCTGACGCGTGGAACAGGAGGCAAATATATTGGGGCGCAGCCACGAGAGAAAGTGCAGCTGCCGCATGAAGCATGTGATAGAGCCACAAGGGCTATGAACTGCACAGAGCCGATGAACACACAAGTTTCACCAGCAGCACTACAAGCATATCAATATAAACTTAGTCGCTCCCGACGTGAGTTAGAAAAACTACAGCAGAAACTCGATGAAAGAAGAGCTGCAGCAGATGCTTCCAGCGAGCGAAGAAACAACCTTAGTCAATACTCGAGAAATTCAGCAGACAATCACAGAGATGCTCGCGGAAGAGCAAGGTCTCGGCTAGGAGGTATACCCGAAGGCGAACGGGATAACCTAATTCAAAACATCGACATGTCCTTCATGTCGATAGATACAAGAGGGAACATAATCACAAAAACACCAGAGGCAGGATATATGGCGACACACATATTCATGATGGCATCGAGGCCATTTCCAGGAGATCCTCGATCATCATTGTACCAGATGGCTATGGTAGGAGTTGGCCTTATGGGTGCGGCGATAGCAGGGAGAGAGATAGCACCGCAACCTGAAAGTGCTCCGCGCCAAAATAGCCCAAGACAAAATAGTCCCCGAAGAACTATGGCAGCAACTCGAGATGCTCCAAGAGAAGGCGACGCGAGGAACACAGTAACTCAAGCTCGAGTCGACAGAGCACGCGAGGAAAGAGGTCGAGAAAACAGAACCCGCGAAAGTCGTCAGACAACATAAGATAGCGATGAGGACCTGTGCGGGCTCCCTTGCGTCACCCAAAGGGTTCGCAAAATGCGAGTACCCTCTAGCTTCAAGCTACCCGATAATTATAAAACGTTCGACAGATTGCAAGACCCAGAGGATTGGCTGGTTAAATTACCTGGAGACAGTAAAATTAATGGGTGCAATGAGAGCAACAGCTATGCAAAGCATCCAAGTTCACCTCAGCGGAGCCGCAAGATCATGGATGAGGACAATACCAGAGGGATCCATAGATAGCTAGAAAACCTTCGAGGAGTTGTTCGTGAAGAATTTCAGGTCTACCTGCAAAAAACCAGCATCAATAGAGCAGTTACGAACGTGCAAGCAAAAACCAGACCAGTCGATGAGAGCATATATCCAACGGTGGAGCATCATTAAAAACTCGGCTGAGCACGTGTATGATGAGAGGGCCATCGATGCATTCATCGCAGGCATCCGCAAGAGGGACCTCATTGAAGAATTGGGAAGATCTAACCCAAGAACGGTAGGGAAACTCATGGAAATAGCAAATCGGTGGGCTGACGGCTAAGACGTTGTTCATAACAAACGGCAGAGATCACCCGAAGAAGATTGCAATAGAAACGGCAATCAGAATAGGCGACATTTCCGCAATTTCGCGGAGTACGACGGTCCTCGCCAAGTATCGGCTGGCTTCTGAGGAAATAATGGTGGGAATCATCGTGATGATTACCATAGGAGTAATGAGCAACAGAATGATCATAGAGATGCACCGAGCTCCAGCAGACAAAATAGTCGACCCAGGTTTCCGCGGCCATACAACGTGTCACCCGAAGATCTTTTGAACGGCCCATGCCAGATGCATTTTTACGTTGACTCTGATGGAAGAAGGCAGTCAGGACAACTCCAGAAGGACCGCCGAACTTTTCAAGCCCTGCAAAGGGCGACAGAGAGCACGCAAGTGGAGGCAGTAAGGAGATGATACGCACAAGGATTGAGGAGTGAGGTGCATGTACCATTGCCACCACCACCCGCAATTACCAGTGCGAATCAATATCAGCTACAGATTGCAGGTCCTCCAAATAATAATGATGATTTTACCCCCTCAAAGGGAGCGGTGTCGATGATCCAGAATGGCAGGTCGTCAAATAGATCGCAGAAGCTAATTTCGCGGCAAGTAAACATGGCAATATTGGCACCCCCACCAACCATAGAGTATCAGAATTGGTCGGGTCAACCAATAGGATTCTCCATAGAGGATCATCCGCAACAAGTACCGCGGCCAGGGCACTCAGCAATGGTGTTGCCAGCAGTCATTGAAGGATACGATGTTTCTCGCATATTCATTGATGGAGGAAGCAGCATAAATCTCATTTATGCGGATACGTTGAGGAAGATGAACATCTCATTGGCTAACCTATCACCAACAGATACACGTTTTCATGGCATCACACCTGAGAAACCAACTTATCCTTTGGGCAAAACAACACTCGACGTACAGTTCGGAACCAAAGAAAACTTCATGAAGGAAAAACTCGAGTTTGAGGTCATCGATTGGCCATCGCAGTATCATGATCTTTTGGGACGACCAGCATATGCCAGATTCATGGCAGTGCCGCACTATACATATCTGTTGTGGAGGATCCCTGGTCCTAAGGGCCCAATAACAGTCAAAGGAAGTTTCGCTCTATCTGATAAGTGCGATAGGGACTTTCACAAGATTTCTAAATCATTCGAGATGCAGGCTGAGTATGAGGCAACCAAGCTCACCACCAACCACGACGTCTTACCAGACGGAGGTAGATCCTTGCAAGAGCAAGCTTTCGACACCTCTAAGGACACCAAGGAAGTTCAGATCCACCCGACAGATCCTAAAAAGATGACATCCATCGCT